>NC_036622.1:5062297-5381377 GCF_900079805.1 Fusarium fujikuroi IMI 58289 | reverse complement strand
TNTNTCTNTCTCTTCTTCTTCTTCTTCTTCGGGCTTCTCTTGTGTATTTCTCATCCTTTTCATTCCCCTGCCAGTAAACCCTTTGTTGGTCGCATCAATCACTACGGCCCTCGTCGGCCGCCAACAGAACTGAAAACAAGTGACATTGGTGACTGACACTTGCCTCGGGGTGTTTAGGACGGAAGATTTCCATATTCAGAGTGCCTGGCTGTTCCAGCTGTAGACGTCGTTAGGGCCGATCCCTATGAGGCGTTCGTTGACTCCGTCGCTAGCACTAGCACTAGCACTGACGCCAGCGCCAGCAGGGCTATTGTGACCGCTGCCTTGATAGACACCTGTGACGTCTACCATCCCATACGGATATTCGCACGGAGATGAACCAACGTACATGCTTTGGGTGCCACTAGGCAGCGTATACGCGGTAGTGCCGTTGCTGTTACTGGCGCTAGAGTTGACTGCATGCGCGTGTATTAGGCTCGGCTCTGGAAGCACGAAGCCAAACCCACTCGAGTCGGGTGTCATTGGGGAATACTCCTGCTTCATGACTGGTTGGGGCATTCTGTCGACCCGTGGCATCATCAGCTCCTCGTATCCTTGGTGCTGCGGCTGTGGTGAATGATACATGCTCGGCATCGTAGTCGCCCGGTGCATGGGATGAGGATGAGGGGGTGCCATGAGATTGATATGGTGGGACCTCGGTGCCATTTTCACTTCATGGGTGTATTGACGCTCGCGCATCCTCATGTCGTTCGTCAGGAACTCGCCCTTAACAATTGAGCTTCCCTTGGCGGCGATTGGGCTATGTCGCTGTGAAAACCTGTCATCATATGGGTGGTGATGGTACTTGCGCCCCATTCCTCGACGCGATGTGTTTTTGCCGCGGTATTTTGTTGTGCTTTCAACTCCATTCAGGACGGCCCAATCCTCCAACACCCACTCGGTCGCCTTTTTAGCTTCACCAGTTTTAGTCGAGCCTGAGCCCTGCTCCGTCGCTCTCGACGCCGAGTCTGACCCCAGCTTGTGTTCTCGTTTGACAAAAGCCTACCATCAAGATCCACTGTTAGCTTTCAACGAACTCTTGTAGCATGAATGATTCGTCCAAAAACCCAACAAGCGTTGGTCCATGTACATATGCAGCTTATGCCGCAAGCTATACCCGGTAATAGCAGGAGGGGTTATGGAAACGAGATCTGAGACAGGAAAGTCTGGAGTCTTAACTTACATCATTCATACTGAGGTTATGACGGATGCTGTTCTGCCAGCCTTCGGCATTTTTGCCCGGTCTCTTCTCCGACTTGTCCTTCTTGATGTCCTTATCAGTATTCTCACGAAACCACTGGTAAATCTCTTGAAGGGTCATAGCATGATCCGGAACGCTCATCAGAGCTCGGTAGAGCAGCTTGGCGTATGGTTCATCTGTCTTGGCGCCACCAGCAGCTGTGGCCTGAAGGTCCTTGCCTTCTCGAACCACTTCTGAGCTCGCGCGGTACTCCGGTACACCGGCGGGTGATTCATGTCTAGCTTTCATGAGCACGGGGGTCCCGAGAAGTGGTTCTTGCGGGGAGCCGCTGCATGATAGTGCTCCAGCTGATGAACTGGGAATTGTCACTGGTGAGTAGTTTTGGGGCAAGCCGTCAATCTCATTATCGAAAATCTGATTCATGCCGCCACCTGAGAAAGGCGTCAGGCCCCGAGGGCCTCTGACGGGGTATCCTTCGCTTGATGTCGGTGTGCAAATGCGGAGGTTCTTGAAAGAGTTCTGTTGGAGAGAATCTGAAGGTTGAGGCAGAGGGAAGTCTGGAGAGGACCACGTCCTTGGTGAAATGGGTGATGGGTTGTAGCAGCTCCTTGGGGCACTGCCACTGCTTGGGGAACTTTGGTAAGAGTAGTTTTCATAATCGTCAGGTCCTGGTGGAGGTGAAGGCCAGACTGGGTGATGACTTCGAGGCGCATATGGAAAACCTGAGGTCATGGAAGCATACACAGTCGCATCGTGAGTCGGATGTGACGTCTGCTGTTGGTTCTCTTGGTGCTGTGACAGGGTTGAATCTAGAGACAGCGGACCAGTTGATGGTAGATGAGATGGTTGATCCTGAGGACCCGAGGAGAGGGCATAGTATGGCTCCATACCGGTGAGCTCTGACACGCAAGGTGATTGTTGACCGTGACCCGTGATAATATTGGTGTAGCTAGAAGCTTGCTCGTCACCAGAAAACGGTGTATCCATTGCGACCTCTGTTGAAGTAAAAGACACTGGTTTGGAAGGAAGTACAATGAGTCTCGTGGGTGGTTTGATGGTGTTCTCGGAACAAGGAGATTTCTTTACTCAGGTACCAAGCAATGGGAAGCGAGGTGAAAGAGAGGTGTTGATGAGCAAGTTGGAGAATGAAGGGAGAGAACGGAGGAATAGCAGAACGTTACAATAGACACAATGGGACAAGGACAAAGACGGGGGCGAGGAAATATGGCGATATTTGATGCCGAAGCGAAGGATGCTTGTGCCTCCTCCCGCTCGTTTGGGGTAGGGCGTGGAGTTGCAGGGCTAGCTTTTAGACAACGGCTTCGTTTAGACGTCGATCCGTTGATAAACAAATGCCCGTTGACAGATTCAGCAATCTTGGCTTTTAGATCTCCCATCCACCTTCATCCGTAAAAGCTTATGGGCAAGGACCTAAAGATCGTAGTCAGGGTCGCTCGGGGGGCGTGTGCCAAGTGAAAGGGCGAGGGCCGACCAACAAGCGCCTAGCAAGCCATAGTGGTCCGTGGCAGACAAGGAAAGCGGACAGGGACGCCATCTGTAAGCCACCCCACGGGGGTAGCTGATCACCGACGGCAAGCCTCCCTCCTAACATGCTTTTGTGTTGTAAATGTGCGCCTGTGCTTGTGTTTTGCTGGCTGTGTTTTGTGTGTGGCCATCACCAAAGTCTAGAAGGTGATGGACGCGCAAATGAGTTTCCACTCTGCTTTCTGCCTCTGCCACCTTTGTCTTCTCCTTGCTTCGATTCCAGTGACGTCTACGAGCCCTGCCTACCTGTAAGAAGAGTACCATGTCCAACAGGCAATATCTGTCACCTCATACGCCACAGGTGCATGCGCTCAGATGCCCTGGTCCTTGAAACTGCCTTCAGTTATTGCACTATGTAGGCTCAGTACTTGCATGAGAAGCACAACCAGGAAAAGGTGAGTGAGCTACATGCAATGGGTGATTGCATCAAGAATGAGATGGTCCAAGGGCCCTGATCCAAGGTCCCGAACAGGACGTGCAACCTTAGAACGAGTGCTCCTAGCAATAAATGTGCCAATATTCGTTGGATCAGCCTGCAAGCCTTGTGTCGCATGCCCCTTTGCGTATCGTCAAATCTTCCTTCTCTTCTGTCGAAACATCCCTCCTGGTCTCATCAGGCAGACCTGGTATGTATCGGGATCGAGAAGCATCACACCCTGCAAGGAACACGCTACCAACGGGCTTCAAGTCACTTGACGGTAACTCAACCGGCTTGTACTCTCATCAACGGGGCTATTGCGGGTAGTCTGCGTCTCAGACGGCACCTTGCATTTCAGACGATACGAATCGGGACACCAATCTGTATACCAATCAGACCGTCAATCAAAGCATCGGTGGGTGCCCGTCCCGTTTGGATCACCGTTATCCATCTGTTGCTGTTGTGAATCAGTATGGAAGCTGCCGGAGAAGCCGTCAGAAGCTTTCTGAAGCATAAAATCACCACTACTCTGCGGTCCGCTGCGTCAAAGAATATGCATAGAACAATCTTTCGAAGCTTCATCGACGGGTATCCGACTAGAAATCAGGACTCAAGGCATCATCAGGCTTGACGCAGCTGTTCTGACTGGTGTTTGCTGCAACCAACCCTCTTGTCACATCTCGATTGCCCCAGCTCCGCGTGGATTTCACTCAAAACATAAACGTAAAGATGCCCGAGCGGTTTGGTGCTGTCTGTTCGCCCCGGTCCGTGAACGCTCGCAAGTGACGGCTTTCTAGAAGCCTTCTGATGCAGTAGGCCTGATGACCCGAGTTTGCGTGCCAGACTCATCGCAATTCTTGTGACAATCAATTGGTTCATGGCTGCAGCAATCTTTGCTGACTTGAAGGTCTGCCTGTTAGGAAGGTGTGGAATAGGGACATAAGATGTAATTTCATGCCTGGTCTGCGCAGGTCCTTGAACTGGGCGGTCAGGTCGGTTCGATGGTTGAATAGATCTTAGGTAGCAGGACACTACTCCAGCATCGACTCAACCTTTGCCCACTCTAGTTCTCTACCAATCCCCGCTGAATCCCGAATTAGAAACCCTCAAATAGGTAGTACAGATGTATCAATGGACATGACCCGGGTAGCGTAGACATGTCGAAAGCTATTAACAACAATCATGATGCAAGCCTTATCAGGCAGGGCGGATTGGTCCGCCCTCCCGCTTGAAAACGTGCATTTTTGTCCTCTCCGATACTCAAACTCAACGGAACGGGAGATTCAGAAACGGGCTTTCCTCCCCTTTTCATCAGGTGATAGCCCAGTTCGGCTTTTACTAGGCGAGGACCAACATAACTTCAATCGATAGTTGGTGATCGATCCCGGGACTACTTCCGGTAGTAGATCTGGAGAAACGTGTTAGCCTAATCGAACAGGGTGGACCAACAAATATGGTTTCGGAGTCATACCTTTTTGAACTGAAAATGCAGCTGCAAGATACCCTGTTGAGTATGCACGGTTAGCTTTGTGGGTTCATGAGCATGTAATGGAGGGGCGATGGCGTCTAATAGCATGGGTCAAGTAGGCTGTCACCAACGCAGACTGGTCTGGGCTGCATAAAGTGCAGTTCATCCAACGGCCAAGCCATCGTCGCAATACGAACTCAGGGCGGCTAATGCAGAGGTAAAGACTCGGCCCTACCACGTGAAGTGAAGTGGAGGGATCCAGATGAACATACCTTGTCGAATGAGCTCTTGAAGCCTCGATCCTTCTTGGCGCTATAATCCCACTCTCGATCAACAATGCGGAATGCAATATCCTCGTATGGAGGCCCTGCCATGAACCGTATCAGGCACGTGTCCTCCTCACCAGCAGCAGCAAATGATTCTCCGCGTCTGCGGCCATGTTCTCGAATGATCTTGAAGGTTGGCGCCTTTGTCTTGTCGATGAGCTCAGGATAGAATATGTTAAACTTGTAACCTTGAACAACCTTGGGTGGCGGATTATCGTGGTCGTAATGAGTCTGATTATATTTATTCCAGTCGTAACCCATCTGGACACGGTTGAAATAGCGTGGCTTCCGGGGTCTATATTTGTCTGCCCATTGTGGCTTAGTAGTGGTAACAGCCTCTTCGCTGGTGAAGATCTCCTCGTTCTCGTCGACACCTCTAGCAACCTCTCGATCATACAATGCTTTAGTTACTTGTGAGAAGTCCACGTTGTCAACCTGAGAAAAGCGCTCAGTTCCTGGCGGGGCTGATGTGCCCACATGCCTTGAGGATGAAACGGGTGCAGGAGACGCCTTTTCTTCTGAAGCTGATGCGACTGGCTGCGAACCAAATGTCACCCTGGGGGCAGAGGTCGGCTGGCCCGATGCCTTGACCTTGGTTGGATCACACTCCTTGAGTTGGCTCAGACGAGTCTCCTTGATTGTCTCGTATACTTGGTTCAGCTTGGCACGAGCTTTCCACACTCGGAGGCTTCGCAGCAACTGTTCCCAGTAATCCGTGTCGATATCCTCGTTGGACTGTAGTTTGGCCTTGATCTGCTTTTCCAAGGCTTCCAGTTGGTCATGCGTCTTGGGGGCAAGGATCTTGTCGATGTCGTCTGAAACACTGCTTACAACCCTTCTCTCATGGCCATGTGGATCTAATTTCGCCTTCCTATCTTTACAGATGGTCTGCAGCGCTCTCCAATATTCCCGGTTGGTCGCATTGGTTTCAAGCACGTGGTATGAGGCAATATCGGATTCCAGCTCGACAATCTGCTCTGCATCGAGCGAGGCAACAACATCTCCGGGCGCGGGAACATCGATTTCGATATCAGCATCGTCGTCGTCGAAGATATCGCGGTCTGTATCGATATATCTTAGGTTGAATGCCAGATAGTCGATGGGCTTGGCACGGCCTTCTCGAATTCGGATATCCGCCTTCTTCTTGGACTGCTTCAGTACGAACTTGTCCTCATCGGCAACAAACTGTCGTGATTGCTCATCTTGAGTCAAGTACTTGGGGTTGATCTTGGAACCACTTGGTTTAGTGGATTTGGTGATTCGGTTGGAAGGATCATGTCTGGGGGATGTCACATCTCGTCGGGTAGGGGACCGTCGTCCGGCGATCATGGCTTTTCGTCCAGGATCCATGGTTGATGATTGTAGCTGCTGATGATTTGGAAGGGAGACGAGTCAAATGTTGAAGCATCAGGGAAACATCGATCTTATCGGTGAAAAGTGGATACCTCGGTTGGAAAATCCTTATCGGCAGGAACGCCTTGAGGCGCGCGAGCACGTGACGCAATACAACATATCACTTACATGAAGCTGTAATGGCCGTGCTATTTCGTGCTACGTAGATCCTTGAAGGTGAGGTTTGCTCTTTACTTGTGATTTTATCGGCTTTATTACTGTGGCCCTATGTCGAATTCTTAAATCCTATTCTTTAGGGGTCCAACGGTTTTTGACGCCATCATTCCAGCCATCACACTTGACTTATTACAGTCCAGATATATTGCAAGTAGTGATCCGTCATTGGGCAACAATCGAAACAAAATAACAACTTTCGGCCTTATGGATGTTATGTAATTGAGCTTATGGATATTGTTATGAGCCGGCTTATTTATTGTCATTTCGTGTACATTATAGCACTTTTCATTATTGATCCTAATTCAGCTGTTCCCATTTATGATGGGGGTATCAAAACTGGAGTCAGTGATACCAAGAACTTGACAGCTATCAGCAACTACTAGCCTACTATAGCTTGAAGGGGATTGCCTCTCTTCATTATTTATTTGTCCGCTCTGAACTGAATACCGTATTCGTCAACACGCGCTATTGTAGTACTCACTTCACTCTCATGCAACAACTTACCCTGTGCCACCTCGACAACCTCAATCTCAATCACCAACACAACCCATCACCGCACACAAGTTCTCAAAAGTCTAGACCAACATAACATCATTCATACCACTAATATTCACACCAATAAGAGCCGTCAAATGCGTCAATTGAGTTAATTATCCATGTTTAAGCTTGAGAAAGAAAAACGACAGCCTTACCTAACAGGGGTTGGTGCGGCCATTTGAGCAAGTTTATTATCATCTCAAACTCGCTCTCTATCAGCCATCCCCCGCATAGCATGACCTTATTGGGGCAACAAGCAATGACACACAAGTGGGAAACATGTACAGACTCCGGATCTTATGCTTAAAGAAACCTTGTTTCTAAGCTTATTGTGGCCGAAAAAGAGAGTTCGCGAGGCTGTATAATATCATCACGAGTAGACCGAATTGATCAACATTCGCACAGCAGATGCATCTGTACAGCATGCTACGGCCAAAGGCCGTTGTCAACCGGCCACCTGTAGCCCCAAAAACCCACACCAACCCCCGAATGCCCGGGGGAGACACCGGCTTCTTGAACGGTAAAGCTACCAGTGACACAGCAGTGGCTATCATTCGAAGTCAGCCACAACCCTGCGAAACTGACTCAGGCTAAGTCAATAATTGCTTGGTCAAGAGCAGCCTCCAGATGTAGAGAGCTAGAGCTCGGTTACATGAGCTGGACCCTGGAATGAATGAGGTGCTTTGTGCATATAAAGACAGCTGAAGCGCCTGCTGTGCTTCTATCTGTTGTTACTCACCCTCTCCTCCACCGCAACACACTTGCCACCCCAACCATCAAGATGCTGGCCTTCAAGACTCTTCTAGGCCTGGCTACTGTCCAGGCTGTCTCTGCCCACTTCGGTCTTGTCTTCCCTCCTTGGCGTGCGGACACCCTCAGTGAGGAGGGCGAGGAGCGCTACAATCAGTGGGAGCAACCCTGTAAGTCCTTTCATATCCTGCGATCGCATACTCTGCTAACAATCAATAGGTGCTCGTGTTGACTTCAACAAGAAGAACCTCACTGACTGGCCCCTCGACGGTGGTGCTCTCACCCTCGATCTTCACCACGAATGGTCCTACATCTTCGTCAACCTCGGCCTCGGCGAGAACTCCACCAACTTCAACATCTCTCTCACCCCAGAGTTCCTCAACGCCACAAACTCGGGCACTCTCTTCATCGACAAGCTTGAGCTTCCCTCAGATGTCAAGCCCAAGGATGGAGACATCGCTAGTATCCAGGTTGTTACGGTTGGTGACACTGGCAATGCCCTGTACAACTGTGCCGATATCCGCTTCAAGGAGAATGCAAAGGGTCCTAGCAACAAAACTGGCGATGTGGACTACGTCAAGATCAAGCAGCAGAAGGGCAACGGAACCGAGGAAGATAGCTCTTCCAACTCTACATCTTCTGGAGACAGCAAGGACAACGCCGCTGGCACCATGGGTGTGAACACAGTGGTTATGACTTCTGTCGTGGGTCTTGCTGCCGCTTTTGTGATGGGGTTGGGCCTATAGATGGATGACCTTATGAGAAAGGGGGAATCAAATGTGTAATCAATAGTCATGATAGAAAATTCACGGCCTTTCAAAACTTGTGATTATTTATGAGTGGGACAAATATTGCATTGCCATTGCCAACGTGCAGTTACAGGCTAGCTACTGGGAGCCTTTTATTGCTGATCTATAGGAACCCGCAAGATATTTCCAGACCCCGTATATGATGACTTGCATGATTGAAGAAAATGAAAATGAAAATGTAATTGGTATAATATATAGAAACAAGAGTTGCATTAAAACGTAAAGAATAATAACAGGGTATATCCAATCTGGGATGGTCAGCTTGGCCAAACCGGGGGCGTTGCTTGTTTACTCACCATTGCACTCATATAAATTCAGCATGTAACGCTAAAACACCAAACTCCAGTCCTGAAATCAGAAACCAAAAGACAGACAGTGACCAATTGATTATTCTTGTGGGATGCTCTCACATATGGTCGATAACAGTTGCCACTCCTTACACGGTCTTCATCCCGCAGGAGTAGCAGCCTGTTCGACAGCCAACTCTTGTACCACTTTGGCCATAGTGATACGTTGGTTGGGGTTAGGGTATAGCATCTCCATAACGATCCGCTCGAGTCGGTCCTTGGGATTCAGACTCTTTCTCGCATCGAAGATCTCGGCAAGCCAATCTCGCATCTGCTTCATAGCGGGTTGACCATTTCCATACTGCTTGTGTGGCATGTTGGGACTGTTCACCCCAGCGATCAACCAATAAAGGGGTCGCGGGTGTCGTCGATGAGCACGAGAGTCAGGGTACGTTATTTTGCGCAACACGTAGAGCATAGTGACACCGAGTGCCCAGACGTCAGAAGCAGGACCGCGTTGTTTTCGACCAATGAATTCCGGAGGAACGTAGTACGGTGTTCCGCCAACGGTCGGCGAATTAGTAGCAGTGGCCGGTGTAGAGAGACCAAAGTCACAAAGGACTGCACCTCTCTCTGGCGAGTAGAGGATGTTGGCGGGCTTGATATCGTTGTGCACCAGCTTGCGACCGTGGATGTAGTTGAGGGCGCCGGCGATGTCCCCCAAGATCCTGGCAGCGTCGTTTCTGTCGCCAATGAACTCATCATTGGTGTTATTCCTCCATCGAGGCATGGATGTGAGGTCCTTTGCGTCGATGTGCTCCATGTATAGGGAGAGGAATCGGGCATCACCACCATAGTAACGAACAATCGACTTGTGCTGCAGATCCTCCTGACCCCTACACTCACGAAGCCACATGTCGGCCTGACGGATGACAGTCCGCTCGTGGACGAGCGCCTTGTCATTGGGGTTAGCAACGCGCGTCTTGAGTACCTTGACAGTGACGATGTTGTTGGGTACGTGGGAGTGTGTTGCTGTGTACACGGCAGACAAGGAAGTCGAAGCAATTGGCTCTCGCTTGGTAAGTTCGTACTCATCGACTTCGCAGACACCTGAGATTGCAGCAGTTTCACCCTTTTCAGCGTCCAGCAGAGGATGGCCATTCACCGAGGAGAGCTCCTTGCTCTCGCGACCATTTGGGAGGGAGAAAATCAAGGGATCCGCGGAAGGCCTGAGGAACATAACAACACCGTCGTCACCGGGTGTATTCGGGTCTGAGACACGACGTTTCACTCTCTTCTCGTCATACTCCGGAGAAAGGGCCCGCTTGCCGCTCGAGTTCACGGTGGGGGTGCTGGACTCTGAGGGAACATCCTCGACAATAGTCTGTTGCTGTGGTTGATACAGTATCACGGGGCGCTTTTCAAGTACTCGGAAGTCGAGGACTTCCATGTCACGAAGCGTGATGCGCCATGTTCCAGGCCTCAGAGCCTTAGCCGACCCGGGGTTGACGACATGCGAAGGACTGTAAGGGCTCGACGGCGGCGTCGGCGACACTCCTGACAAGGAAATTGGTAGGTCTGACCGGTTCAAGAAGATGACTTTGTCACTAGCGGGATCGTAGTATAGCTCGCACCACAAAGGGGGCCTTGGGTAGTCATCTTGAGTCTCACCGGGGATACGGACGGTAAATTTGATATCTTTGGAGGTCTGAGTCACAGCGAGAACTTTGTGCTCAGGCTGCTCTGGTGAAGCCACCTCGGCGCGCAGAGCGAGCCACTGTAAACTTTCACTACCAGGGCTCACAGACCGCGACTTGGGGAAGTTGGCTAGGGGACGAAATAGAATGCGGATGCCTTGCCTGTGGTGGTGATCCTCGACGTGGAGCTCGTCTAACGAGACAAGCGAAGAGCTAGTAGTAGGGACTGGTTCTTCAACACCAATCCCCTTGAAGCGGGCGTCAATTTCGGATTGAGAAAATGGCTCGGTGCGCTCTTCTGAGACAACCTCAGAGAGCCCGAGCCTAGGTTCTGCCATAAGTTTGGCTAACTCTGCTTCATAGGCGAAGTTGGTAAGCAACCAAGGCGTACAGCGGTGGGTGGACCAGGCAGAAGAAACGGACAAGAGTTTACCTCAGATGCTAGCTGACCAACCAAACACAAACGAATGGATGGCAGGCTGAACAGAATGTCTATAGTAATTGATAGAGTTTGTGTGATTGCTACGTAGAAAAGCAATCCGTGCGGTGTTGCGTTGCGTAGCGAGATACGATTGATGTTGCGCCAGGCTGAAAAGTGTAATGTAGTTGCGAATGAATATGAATGTATGAGTAATATGAGGGGCTGACTGTAATTGAATTCTAGGCAGGCTACTCTGTGCTGCGCTTGTGAGGCGATGCACTCCAAGAATGTATGTACAGTACGACACAAGGCGAACCGAGGCGGGGAGAGAGTGGGAGTGGAAGGGTTTAATAGGAGCTGGGGAAGAGTGGGTTGTGGCTAGGTATTATTAGATGCAGCAATAAGACCTTAGCTTGTATTGATAGGTAGGATGGGAATGTAATGTAGGAGATGCAGGAACAGAAACAAGAGCCAAAATCAGTAGCAGATTTGACCCTCAACGAGGCCTGTTTAAGAGGATGAACAGGGCACATCAGAAGGACAGGACACGATGGGTGTGTTCTTTTGGGTGGGTTGAAAAGACAACTTTCAGCCCAGGTCAGGACAGGTTCAGGACAGGCCTGCTGATAGCGTATAGTCTCGTCTCAGTTTCCACGAGGAACAAGACTGAATCGGGGTCGAGTCATACAGCAATTTAGTTATTCGCTGCCTGAAGGCTGATGGAATGATCCAAAACCGGAGAATGAGGGCGACTCATTCTATTCAAGAAAGGATAGAAAGAAGCGGGAGCGGGCGGGACGAGACGGTACGAAGCGAATGCCACTGAGCGATGGCACTGGGCACTGTCCTGACCGTCCTATTCTGCGCTTACGCTTGTTGGCTTGGGAGGGAGCTTTTGGCGTGTGTGGAGTGTAGGACTGGATTCATAACGGGTAGGGCTGGGCTTGACAAGGCAGATTTGACTTGACACAGTTGAGGACACATCCACTGCCACACTCGCTGCCACAACCCAACGCTTTGTGGCTGTGCAGGGTCATCTCACCTAAGACTGACTTCCTAGGAAGTCAGTCCGGGATAATTACCCCGATGGCCAGATGATATTATCCATTGGAGATGTCCTCATATAGATCTCTGGTCACTATGAGATCCAATAGCTCGCTCAAATGACAAAAAGGATGATGGGTAATTCACTCGAATTAGTTGCTGATGAGCCCTTCGGCTGCACGTTGTCAATCAAAATGCGAGCGTAGAAGCATCTGGCATCTTACATGGCTCAGCGGATCTTACTATGACGACACTGAAGCTGATATCAAGCAGACCAATTTCAGCATGACTGAAGACCGATCGAGATTTGGGGAAAAGCAGGCTATATAAAGCAGACGATAGAGTTTACGAGATAACGTGAGCTTGTCACGATATTAGGCATCAAAGACAATTCTCCAGAGGTCAGTAGGTTGTTGTCTCGTAATGAGTTTCGGTGAGTGATCATGACTTTAGACTAAAATGGAAGTTGCCTCTGATGACAGTCCTCGTGACAGGTCAGGCTTGGTCAATGAGTGTTTACGTGGCCAATATCTCAATAGTCATCAATGCCATTCATTACTGCTGAAAAATATAACACTATGGAAGGCTTTACGAGTTATAGAAATCATTGCAATATTGAATATCGACATGCCTGGTGTTTTGTGTTTGTGTGAATCCTTCATTAATGATGGAATCGATTGGAAGCGGCCGGCGTCGGAACTGCCCAAACAAAATCTGCCGCAATTGCACGAAAGAAGCATCAAAGGGTGGGCTGCAAATGACCCCCAATGGACGCCATCATGTCACTAGCGTTGCCTAGCTCAAGAGATTGCATGAGATGGCTCCACTTACCGCCGAGAAAAGATCATCATTGGGCGCTAATTATGCAGGCGCGTCTCGTGTCTCCGTCTTCGAAGGGATGACAGCCAATCGTAGCCCTTTATCGTGTCTGCCTCAGGCACCTCAGGCCGCACTCGTGGTCTTTGGGTTGCTGGGGGCCAAGCGCACCCTGAGATATGGGTATGGCTCTTGCCCCCAGAACCTGCCGAATTCTGTTTCTCGTCACGCCCGCCTCCAAAACACCCACGATCATCACCCATAACCAAAAACCAAACCCGCCCGAAGAGTCCCAGAAGAGCCCAACAAACACGCTTCTTGCACATCAGTTCAGAGTAGTCTTCATTTTTTGACTTCTGAGCACCTTTGAGAATTTTGACGCCATGGACATGAAATAGATTCCGCAGCTCCCACGAGCTCTCGACCCACGGATACCTGGACACTCTTACTGGACACTCTCTTCTATACCACAACCATTCCACCACCATAATTTACCTACTTCTATCGACTGTGACCTCGACATGGACGATCCGGGCTGGTCATGGCCGGCCTGGAAATTCGGCATGAAGAGGGATGACCTCTTTCATACCCTCCACGAAAAATACAACACCTTTACCTTTAACCTCCAAGACCCCGAAGCCTTCCATCACGACGTTTACGAAATTTCCCGCGATGCCGATACCATCGACGATTTCCATCGCTTGCTGGATGAGCGAAAGCAACAGCGGATTCACGAACTTCACGAGTCTCTCGAATCTCTCGCTGTTGAGATCATCGCCAACCCCAAGTTGATGGATTCCGAACATTGGCAGTACGCCCTTCAACTCTTCCGGACCAAGTCTTTTGACTCTATCGTCCGTTATTTTGCAAGCTACCTACCGGAGCAATATCTTGATCACAATGATCGTGATCATGATGCTATTTCTATTGCTTCCTTGTCCTCCTTCTCTGAGACCAACAGCGTCAAGACCGAGAGCACCACGGCCAGCAGCGTCGATGATGTCTCTAGTTTCTTTGATGAACCTATCTTGACAAAGGGTCCCCTTTCGATTCATACCGACATTCGATCATCGTCTGTTGTTCAAGCGCCCCCCTCGCCCCCCCATTCCGAGGCAGCGCACGGCGATGAGTCTTCTGTTTCTTCTCCTACTTCCATGGAGTCGCACGAATACTCCACCCCCCCTTCACGCTCCATGTCGTTTTCTGGTTCCGAGACAGCTGCAGCTATCTCTGACTTGACCAGATCACTCGTTCACGACGAAGATGAGACCTCGCAGTTCGATGATGGCGACTTTGCTGTCGCCTCGGATTCTGATTGCGAAGAGAGCCAGTCGTCACTGGACGTAATGGATGACGGGGAACAATCCAATGACAAGTATGAGGATGATCTAGAGGAGGAGGATGATTTTCCTACTACTCAATTTCCTGAAGATGCTAGCGACGGTTGCGATTTCTATGACGATACCCCAAATTTCGATGACACACCGACTCCCCGACAGGAGTCTATCGCGCCCTGCTATATTGAGTACAAGTCCGTTGCGGCATGGAGAATACCTTCTCCTCGTCGTCCAACCTCCCCCTCTCCACGAAGCCACCACCCCTACCGCCGCGAAGGCTCAAGTCTGAAGGACATCCGCCGAAGTCCTGAGGAGTCGATGAGCAAAATTCAGAAACCGATGCATGAGCAAAGGAAAAGGCCGACATTTAGGAAACGGCTTGATTAGCGTTTGGGGAGGCAGGGTGCTTTGTATATATTTGACGCAAGCGATAGATACCTGTATCTGATGACTTTTAATCCTTTCTTAACCACTTCTCTCCATAGTCGCTCGCGACACGGTCACTCTTATACAATGCCTTGGAAGAGAGGCTCTGGTGGTCATTTTCAAGTGAAAATGCCCTACTTTTAGAACAGCCAAGTGAGTACGGTCCTGCACCTGATGTACCTGCAGCAGTTGACGTGACCGTTCTACCCGTATCACAACACGTGGGTCATGTGGCTTTGGTGTTGACATGCGACGGCGCAACCATCACGAGGCACAGACCTTTTTGAAAGAGTGATATATACTACCACGTGGGCTAATGACGTACACAAAGCTTGTTCACGATGGGATTGTCAACGATTGTTGATCGGGATCGAAGCGTACCTGCATGCTGTTCCTGGCGGCCGGCTGTCAGGGACGCCACGAGTTTGCTGTAACGACATGGTAAGTTGTGAGGGTGTACGATAGAGAGGTATGTTACAATAGGTGAGTTATCTCTTGATTGTTGATCTACTGTTGCATCAAGGAGTTTGGGGTGTTTATTTTATGTTATCTGATGTTATTCTTGAGCATCACTTATGAATCATGATGTGTATTAGAAGCGACCTAATGAATGCTTGACTTATTCATGAGCTCAATATGAGCGCCTTGAAGATATAATAGAATAATCCTACTAAATATCTCTCCGGACATGCATGTGAATTGTTGATCTTCTCACGAAGACACAACAAGATTATTGGCCGCCGCAACAGCTCCCTTCAAAATTGTGAGAATGGGAAGCCTGACACGAGCTTGAGGGCCATCCTCAACCCATCTCTTTCATGATGGTGTTCTGTAGGTATTGGAGCCGTGAGAATTTCACTCATTTATCACCATCCTTACACGAACGGCAACCAGAGTAAATAAATACACAACAAGTCACTCTTGATCAGCTCATAATAGAAATGAATCGAAAATCCTTAGGCGTTGCTGGTATGAGATGTAACATGCCATGGCTGGCGCTGTTCATCAAGGTGCGTGGTGAGCTATGTTTCTCAAGTTCAAATTGATTATGGTGCATGATCGAGGCGCCTCTCAGAGACTTCCCTATTACCGCAGTATGTGTCTCGATAAATGAATGGACGAGCTTACTTTATTGAGAACAAAACGTATTAATGAAGACAGATAGATACCTGATAGGGTTGAGATGCTGTTCATTAAATGCCGAAGGGCCCGTCTTACACTTGTGTCCTCTCTCACCCCGCACTTTGTAACCAAACTTGAACATTAACAACCACCATGTCCAGCACCAGCACCAGCACCAGCACCAAGAAGACTGCTCCATATGGAGACTGGGAGTCACCAATTTCAGTCGACTCCATTGTCTCTAAAACTAGAAGACTCTCCTCACCTAGAGCCAATGTATGTAAGCATTCGGGCACTAAATATTTGAGCAGCTGTTGACATGTACAGCCCAAATCTGGTAGAGCTTTCTACACAGAAAGCCGTGAAGACGGAAGCACAACCATTGTTGAGATCCTGAAAGACACTATCAAAGATATTCTTCCATCCGAATACAGTGCCAAGAACAGCGTGTATGAGTATGGCGGTTCAACATACGCCGTTCTCCCAGACGATCGTATCATCTTCTCCAACAAGGGCGATACGGTTCATATACTAAACCCGGACAGCAAGGAAGTTTCAGAACTGACTGGCCACCCAAACCTGAGATACTCAAACTTCGAAGCAAACTTGACGTCGCCATGGGTCCTGGCCAACCAGGAAGACCATGAACATGACACTCCTGATGGAGTTCGCAACTATATCGTGGCAATTAACACTGAAATAACCGAGGTGAAGCGGATCCTTGACACTGCTGACTTCTACTACGAACCATCTTTCAGTCCGGATGGTTCAAAGCTTGCGTGGCTGGAGTGGAATCATCCTGAACTGCCTTTTGACTCCGCAAGGCTGTATACTGCGACATGGAACGATGGCTCTATCTCAGACATCAGCCTTATTGCAGGAAAGGATCGTGAGGGAGTTGCAGAGCCTAGATGGGGCCCTGATGGATCTCTATTCTTTAATAAGGAGGTCGGAGAGTATCGTCGCTTGTACCGTATTATTCCCGGAAGTGATGAGCATGTCGAGATCAAAGTCGATGGCATCGGCAACGCGGAGTTTGGGGAACTTCGATGGTTTCAGGGAAGGTAAGAATTCCGAAGGCATCACGAGAACCCCGCTAAATGAGATAGTCATACCTATGTGCCACTGTCTGATCGACATCTTGTCGCTTCTCCCTACGTTCTGGGAACATCTAGGGTGATTCTCATCGATCTAGAGTCTGGAGATTGGAAAGACATCGGTGATTCTCAGAGGCTGGCAGAAGTCCAACTGGACGCAGTTGCACGCCTGAGCAATACTTCAGTTCTCATTATTGGGTCCGGGGAGACTAATGCTAAAGCGCTCTACCGAATTGACACCGAAGGCTCAGGCCAGATCACCCAAGTCCGGGGCTCTACAGATGATGGGCTTCCCAGCGAATTCTGCTCCAAGCCTATCTTGAAGAAAATCCACTCAAAGGGTCAACCCGAAAGAGAATTGTATGGGTTCCTGTGGCTCCCGCACAACCCGGACTTCCAGGCACCAGAAGGGGATCTACCTCCTCTGATCATGATAAGTCACGGAGGGCCAACATCCTACACTGGCCCTGGCCTTGCCCCAAGAACACAATATTTCACCTCGAGAGGATATGCAGTTCTTGCTTTCAACTACAAAGGATCAAGCGCTCATGGGCGTAAATATCGGGAAGCTCTCTGGGGGAACTGGGGCTTAGTGGACTCAGACGACGCTGCGGAATTCGCAGATAATTTGACGTCTGAAGGAGTGGTCAAGCCTGGTGGAGTAGGAATCACTGGTGTAAGCGCAGGAGGTTACAACACCCTTAGAAGCTTGACCCGTCACCCGAGCACCTTCGCTGGCGGTGTATGTCTCTCAGGTGCAAGCGACATCAAACGCCTGGATGACTCAACCCACAAGTTGGAATCAGACTACACAGATCACCTAGTGTTGCAGAAAGGAGTAGACAAGAGTGAAAAGGACAGAATCTGCCATGAGAGAAGTCCCTTGTTCGAAGCCCAAAAGATCACAGCCCCACTGCTGCTCTTGCACGGAGGCAGCGATAAGATCACGCCTTTGGATCAGGCACAAGAGATGGCCAATGCTATTGAGAAGGCAGGGGGTGAGGTTGAGCTTATCGTTGTACCTGAAGAGGGTCATGGATTTGGACAGCCGAAGAACGTGAGGCTGTGGCTTGAGGAGGAAGAGAAGTGGTGGAGAAAGACGTTGCTTTAGGTGATGACTGCGAGTGTATGAAAGAGACGTTTTGTCGTAAAGAAGGCTAGCTATAGAGTCGAGCAAACCAACGAGAATTACACGATAGCTGTATCTAAAGAGCTTGAAGACAAGGGATTCTGAAATGACCGTTTTATACTAAGGCCTCTCATTTTAAAGCACCATCACCATGGTATCCCATCTCAGTTAACGCCCGATTTTAGCTTACCATTAGACTTCCAAACCTCGTATTCGAAGTCAGGCTGGAACTCTGTATACAACGCCTCCTATTCACCATGTCAGTCAACTGTTTCCATAACTATCCATAGAACGATAACTCACAGGGTCCGCATTGTATCGATAAGTGTACTCAGCCTCTTCATCACCAATAATCTGTCTCGGCAGTCCAGCACTTTCCACCAAGAGCTGTATCTCACATGTCCTCTCCATGAGAGAGAACAAATACGCCGCTTCGTCTACTGTTTTACCAGCCGTCAACAGCCCATGGTTCTGCAGAATGACGGATCGATTCTTCGGACCGAGTGCTTTGGCAATACGAGCACCTTCATCGTCTTCAAAGACAACACCTCCAAAGTCGGAGTACACGCTGTGGTCGTTATAGAAGATGCAAGCATCTTGACTTATCATCTCAAGGGGCTTTCCAAATGTCGACCAAGCCTTTCCATACTTGGAGTGAGCGTGGCATGCAGCATCCACATCTGGCCTGGCTTTATGAATAGCAGCGTGGATAGTAAAACCAGCTGCGTTGACGGCGACTCGGTTACCACCGATGACTTGACCGTCTTCGTTGATATGAACCATATGGCCTGCCTCAAGCATTCCGAAGTGAACACCCATCCTGATCTTGTCAACTTAACTCCACCAAAGAGAAGAATGGGACTCACGGGTTAATCCAAAAGGTACTAGGATCAACAGGATCTCTCACACTGATATGTCCCGCAGCACCCTCAGTGAATCCCATACGGGCAAACACGCGAAAGGCACCAGCCATATGCTCTAGTTGCCATTGTCGCTTTTGATACGGGTCCTCAATCTTGGGAATTCCAGGATATGGAATTCCGCCTGTTGCAACAGCTGCAAAGTTCTGGTTGACTGGCTCTTCGGGGGCTGCAACCGAAGCTTCAGAGCTTGTTGCGAAGAATGCGGACCGAAGAGAAGGTTGGACTTTCGAATAAGGTTTGGTTGTGAGTTTCTGTGAGGGTAGAATAAGACGGGGCCTAGAGGCTGAGCTGCTGAATGAAAGTGAGGCCTGCCTGGAGATAACTCGCTTTAGAGGCGCTGCACGGAAAGATTTTGATGAGAGCATTATGCTTATTTGCACTTGATGAACGGAATACAATGGAGTTGATGCCTTTATTAAGATAGATAGAGATGTATGAAGTGGCAGAGCCGTTGTCAGTTATTCACTCGGTCCTCATTTATATGACCCGGCCGGCCAGAGTGAACCGGCTCTCTCTCCCGGTCCCGCAAGTCAGTGAATCCAACAATCAATCAACTTCCCCGCCTCAAGATAGAGTCCAAGCTAAAGCAGCACCTAACAGCGGTAGTTATATCTCTACGTATGCGAACTATCCAACCACTGCTAGGGTATTTTGGTGGACCTTGCTATCTGCGGGGTGCATTTCATATGACAAATCCGGGCATTATCATTTGAGCCAGGATGAGGTTCGTGAACATCAGATTCAAAACAAACGCTTTTGCCGGAGCAGTCTATTATTGCCGATCACCAAGTACAGCACCCGCTTTATATCACTAACGCTCTAATCTGTGTATTTTCCTCCATCTGCACCATTTGGCTTGGTCCTCTCAAGGCGACCGAGACTCTGGCCATCCAGCCAGCCCTTTGGCCTTCTGCTCAGCTTCCACCTCACAGCCATGCACAATGCACCAAAGGTCTTGATGCCAAAAGCCACCCAGAGCAAGATCTCAGAAGCCAGGCGTCGTCTCCCGTGCATGCTGATTCCATCTGGCAAACGCTCCTCGAAATACCCCAGGTAACGAACAAAGAAAACTGAGTTGATACATGTGTGGCCAGCAGCGATGCCGAAGTAAGCAGCCGAAATGGCCCAGTAGGTGAGCCGGACCTTGTCCCAAACGTAGTCGTCGAATTGCTCGATTTCCTCCCTGCTGCCTTTGGGGAGAGGACACCATCGCTTGCCGATGATGCAGCGACACTTCATCCAGTGAGGTCTGTTGGGAATAACCCACTCTCGCAGAATGTCCATGATACTGAATACCAGAGCGACATAGATATTGATCCAGACGATCCAGCTGCTGATCGGAAGCCCACCACTGGCCATGTAGCTTCGCCAAGCTTCAAAGAAGATGTTGCCACATGGATCTTCATACGGGCCCGGTTTGGGGCAGTTGAAGGTGTCTTCTGGTAGTCGAAGTTCAGTGGCAATCTGGTTAAGATCATTGACGATATTTGAGTGATATCGTAGTCCCGAGGATGTGATTCCAACTTTTGGAATACCCTTGGGGGCTGTGGGATGTTCCCATCCGAAGGAACTGGCGAACCAGTTTAGGTGCACCAAGAAATGAGAGGTATCATTGTTGGGAATAATGCCTTCAAACTGGTAATTTGTTAGTCGGAAGAGCCGGAAAGATATATTTGTACAAAAAATTCCTGAAATATCAAGAATATGAGAACTGAGTGGCTATGGGTGAACATACCGAGACCAAGGCTAATGGCTTCCATAGAAGATGATCAGGATCACCACGAATAATGGTGGTGCCGGCAATAAACACAATGGACGCCAAAATGACTGAAATAACACTGCCAATTACACCCAAGATGAGAAGAGCGTCGGAAATATTCTTCCTCGTAGGCTTGGTGAGATATTTGAGCATCATGTTGATGATGCAAGTGAGCGGATGCCCAGCTCAAGGCAGAAACTGATACTGATGCTGACGATGACGTTACAGAAGAGATAAGGAGATGCCGTGATTAGACTGTGAGATATAAATGAGGGAAATAAATGAGTCCGAGAATGAGAATGTGTAAGTAGAGGTAACTTAGTTGATGCCTCTATAGGTAGTGAAAATGCCCCTATTGAATGATGGGATTGGAATGGATGGGCTCAGCCTCGTTTTCTCATCACGCACGATACGAGAAGTGAATCAATAACAACGCGGGGGCTTGAGGCGAGTCGCCGAACTAGGCCTAGTCTTTTCTCTGCAGACGCCCGATATTCAGGGGTGCTTTAGGGGAGACTACAGCACGTGAGGCCTAGACATTTTATTCTATGGGAATATTCCTACAATCAACCCCCTGATTCACTGATACCAGAGAGCAAAGGCTTGTGAGGTATGGGTCTATCATTAGAGATGAATGATGATGTTCTAGAATGAAATCCTCAACCTCGGCAGTCCTAAAATAGATCCCTCGCTAGCAGTAAAATACTGTAGTTCTATCGACGGGTATTAATATTTGGCGGCCTCAGTTCTCGACCCATGATAAATATCAGATGGATCCATCTGCCAATTTCCATTCCTTCATAGACCATCTCGCATCGGATGTTTAATATCACCCGTTTAACCCCCTGCGTAACGCCCCGAGGCCGAAGCATCCGTTGCACACTCATTGAGTTGGTTGAACTAACAAAATGTCACATCGGGCGCTAAGGTAGTTCTGACAACTGTCTTGTCTTGTCTTGTCTTGTCATACCTTACAGAATGCAATGTAATGCAATGCAAGTCAGTGATAGGCGCCCGGGAATAGGCCGCTAGTCAATTACCCCCTGCATCGTGTCTTTCATCTGTTTTGCTGTTCATTCGTGACGATCCTTTTGCTTTTCTTTCGGGGAGTTTTTGTCAGATCTGCCCACTATTGGCTGCTCTCACAGTTTTTGGATTCTGAAACCATGGTGATGGGAAATACTGGAGCTGGGCCGCTTGTTAAATAAGGCTAGGCGAGGAAAGGATACAACGTCCATGGCAAATTCCGAGAAACGGACCAAGGAGCAAGGGTGACACTCAAATCCGCGTATAGCTTCTACTTTCCTCGGGTCTTCAAACACTGTCTCCCAGCATGTCAGCTCTTGACAACAGGCATTGTGTCCTGTAATACAACTCTCCCGGTGCTTCACAACATTGCAATGGTCAATGAATATTGATTCGACTTGGCCATAGTCATGCTCTCATCCCACGTGTAGTCAGTGTCGATTGAGTCTCTCACAGGGCTGACAACTGCCGAAGATCATCTTGACCATCAGATAAGACAAAGGACCACAGCCCCTTCACTTTATACCCTAAGTTTCACCAAACCACCGAGACACGAGACCTGACAAGGATTCATTAGGAGCTTTATTCCCCAACTCAGCGACTTTAGGAAACTCTCCCTCGACACTAGTTTCTTCACCAGGGGTTTGAAACACAAAGCCTGTGCTGTGCTTGCTTGGTCACCCCTCAACCAGCGCCTGTTTGGTGTTCTATCATCCGTTCACCATCTATGAGTGGTCATCATACGGACTGATGTTTCTGGAGTTTTTCCACCGCTCTCAGCTCGTCTTTAAACATGTTTAGCTTGGTTTATTGTGCTGGGGTAGAATGCATGGGTTTGTCTTATACACTTATAAGAGATGCTGCTCTCCATTTTGGATAGAACACAAAGAAACGATAGCTTCACTCACTGCTGGCTTGGACAACTGACCTGGGGTCTAGTCCTCTTTCCGTTCTTTTACTCTATTCATTCATTACCATTCTGACTACATACGTTCTTTTTCGTACACTATTCCAACCGAATACATTCGTTCCTTGACATCTGAGCCAACATCGCAATGCCTCGTCTTCTTACTCTCGCTGCCGGCCTGGCGCTGGCTGCTGCCCAACTCACCTCCTCCTCGCTCGAGAATCACGTCGATACCCTCACTTTGGGTGCCTCTTTCAACCCCGTCAAGGAAGCCTACTGGACTGGCCTTCCTCACCATCGCCGAACTCCCTTTGCCGTCTCTCCAGATGGAAAAACTGCTTTCTTGGCTTACCTCGATGCTAGCGGTACCGGTGTCCACATCCAGGGTGTTGACCCCAAGACCTTTGCTGCTGTTGGAACTCCCATTACGGTCAAGAACGGTAAGGAGGCTGGTGGTCTCGTTGCCCACAACGATGGCTTTGCCCTCTTGACCAACGAGGTTGTCTCTGGAGAGTCTAAGGATCCTCTCCCTGTGATCTACAAGTACACCAATGGCAAGCAGGCTTTCCGAACTCTCCTTGGTGGTTCTGGCTTCTCAGGAAATGCGCTTGCTTCTCCTGACATCAACGGTGATCTTGTCTTCTCTGAGAAGGCTGGCTACTACGCCGCCTACATCGTTGTCACCTCTTACAGTGGCGATGCTTCCGGTCACTTTGGTGATGCCATTCGCTACATCACCCCTGAGGGCAAGGTGGAGGAGATCCAGGGCGCCTCCTCGTCTTGGGGCTGCTCTCACAACACTGGTATCGCCTTCGAAGCCGCCGATGAGCCTCCTTTCGCTTCCCTCTGCTCCGAAGATCAGGGTGCTATCTGGTTGAACACCGAGACTCAGGGCATGAGCAACAACGGTGTCAAGGTCTCCAACGAGCACGTCATCAACGGTGCCAGCAACGAGCCAATGGGTGGAATGAGTGGCTCTTACAGCTCTCTTGCTCGTTTCATTGGTGCTGACTCTTACATCTTCTCCTGGGTTTCTCGTGGTGCTATCGATCTTACTCTCAACGATTGGATGGGTGAGGGCTACACTCACGCCGAGAACCGTACCAACAACCGCAACGTTGCCATTGCTCTTTTCTCTGACAAGAAGACCCTCATTGGCGAGCAGGCTTCCTCCAAGGTCGGTGCCAAGGATGGTGATAGCCAAGTCACCTGGGTGACTGATGGTGCCAATGACTGCTCCAACGCTCACGTTGCTACCTTCGATGCTTCCACTGCTCTTGTCACCTGGGAGGAGATCTCCAACCCCGTCTGCGAGTTCGAGGCCATGGGCTGCAAGGGTAAGTTTGCTGGTACCAAGTTCCAGGCTGTCGACAGCAAGGGCAAGAAGCTTGGCTCTGCCATTACTTCTGAGGATACATACGTTGCTGGTGACATGGTCACTATGTCTGATGGCCGTATCTGCTGGCCCTATGTCAACATGGCTTGGTCTCTCAGTGGGCCTACTCAGGCTGCCGATGTCAAGAAGATCTCCTTCGCTTGTATCTCCAACGGCAGCGGCTCTGGATCCGGGTCTGGATCTACCACCAAGGCTTCTACTGCTATTTCTCAGGCTTCTGCTACCAAGACTCCCAATGCTGGTGCTGCCAAGCCTTCGACTGTTGAGTCTGCTGCCGCTGCTGAGGGTTCCTCTGGAGAATCTACCGTCCCTGAGGGCGCACCACGTCCCTCTTTCGCTACAGTCCCTGGCTCTGTGACTGATGTTCTCTCCGCACCAACTGAGGTCAGTTCGTCTGCTGCTGCTGAGAAGCCTTCTTCAGTTGTGATCAAGCCCTCTGCTCCCACTGTCCCCGATGCTGGAGAGACCGATACCCCCACTGATGGTGATGGCGAACCTGCTACCGCTGAGGCTCCTACAAAGGCCGCCCCCACTGCTTCGAAGCCCACCGATAGTGAGGACGACTGTGATGAGCAGGAATCCGGCAACGCCCCTGTTGCAACCCAGGCCCCTACCGAGAGCGCAGCCCCTGTTGAGACTATTCCCACCTCCGCTGACGGTGAAGATGACTGCAACGAGGAAGCCTCAGGTAACTCTCCTGTTACCACTCAGGCACCCACCAAGGTTAACAAGCCTTCTGGCCGCCGCACCCGCACTCGAACCCGCACTCATACCCCTCGCCCCAGCTCCCCTTTTTCCAAGAAGGAGTGTGTGGCTAAGACTGTTACTCAGACTGTCTATGTCACTGCTACTGCTACCCCTGGGTACTAGTGGCTGAATCAATTATCATTGGCAGCATAAAATCGCCTGCGTGCCTGGCAATTATTCGTTCTCGTATATAGTACTTTACCTTTAACAGCCCGCGTTTCATATACAAGATACGTCATGGAGGCTTTGTTTATACTTGACATGAATACTTGGAATCGCAAGAAATGATGCTCGAAATCATGAGTGAAAGAGTTGCCTAGAAAGCTACTCATTAACTAACTACGGATGTGAATGACTATCTCTCCCCATCTTGAAGCTTAAGAATTTGCGAATATACCATTTGGTGGAATTGCTCTCTACTCTCGGAATCTTCCACATTATGCTCAGAAACAGAAATCCAAGGAAATGGGTTGACTTTGGTCTAGTTAATCAACTACTCTCGGTGATGCCGTCATTGTCTTGGGCGGTATTTCGTGACCAACGGCGCTGCAAATTTGACTTACCACAGCCGACTAAAACTCACGTCTCGCGTAAACATTATCGGTAATTGACTGATATGAATTTTTCACGTCCCATCAGCCGTTAAATCCACTGTTTGTAACCGTCAATTGGGATCATCTCGGCGGTTTTCTTGGAACCGTAAGTGGATATCGTTTGGCGCGGCTGGCGTCATAGGGGTCTTTAGCACCAAATCTTTCTTTCAACTTCGCTTCTTCTCAAACTTCTTCCTCAACTATAGTTATTTCACTCAATTAAGCCTATTAATCTGATAACTTGACTCTAATTGGCGGTTCCAGACATTTTCTAGATTCAAGGGGCAGGCGCCAAGTACGCCATCGTCGACGTCATGGTAAGGGCGGTAGATCGCGGTGTTCGCAACACAGTTGTGAGAGACGAGGAAACACCATTATTGGGATCGTCACTCTCTGGACCCCAGAAGAAGTCTTGGAAGGAGCATCTACAACATAATGTCTCTTGTTCGTGGGCCGATGCCGTGTTACTGGCCTGTTACGTCGTGACTGGACTTCTCGACAGCTCCTCTATCCAGGTCTGGGGAACATTCGTGTCTATGCAGACAGGTCAGTGACTTATACTAACGACCCAGATGATCAATGACTAATAGGAATCAGGAAACACTGTATATGTCGGTCTCGGGCTGGCAAGCTTCGCGACATCCACTCCTGGCCCTCGTCTATACAAATCCGCTCTGTCTATCGCATCTTTCTGTCTCGGCTCGTTCCTGTTTGCCCGCTTCCATCGGCTTGTTTCCCCTAGACGTCGCTGGGTTCTTTGTGCATCTTTCACAATCCAGGCCCTTCTGACAAGCACAGCTGCGTTGATCGTCACCTTGCGACCGCCAGGCCCGAACACGGATAGCCTGGCATGGAACGTATTGGTGCCGATCGCTCTCATGGCCTTCCAGAGCTGTGGTCAAGCTGTAGCCAGTCGAGCTCTGAAGCAAAACGCTCTCATCAGCCTGGTCCTGACAAGTGTGTACTGTGACTTATTCTCCGACAGAGAGCTGTTCGCATTGGACAACGTGTCGAGGAATCAACGAGCAGCTGCGCCGACGCTACTACTTGTCGGTGTGATAGCCGGCGGGTTGTTTGCGCAAAGCTCTGTCGGCATTGCGGGTGCCTTATGGATCGCCGCAGGGTTAAAGCTGTGCATGGTTATCGCATGGTTCCTGTGGCGCTCAGAGGAAGAAACGGAGGAGAATTAGTCCCGGGTGTACGGAATTAGAGGCATAGTTTTTATCAGTTACTTCGAGTTAACGTCATCGTACAGCTTCAACAGTCAAGTGACCTCAAGTCGAAATGGCTGATGCAACATTGGTGACAGACTGGTTGATCATGGACAGGGACCTCGGGCTTTGTAAACATCTTGCCGATGGTTTAGTCAGACTGGAAGATACACTCAATATCAGTTGGTCAGCTGGATACAACACAGACCCGACGTCGGACACCCTCTACCAAAATTCGCGATGTTGGAGAGGATGTGCCGTGCGTTGGGTTGCATGGCGCAGACTCAATTCGTGACCTGTTTCTCCTTCGGGATACCTATCTAGGAATCACAGGCTCTAATAGGACAACACGGCTTACTGTGATTTGCGAACAAGCAAATGATCTTCACGTCTAAGCTGTCCCCCCAAAGACAGAAGACAGAGGCCCTCCGAAGATCGGTACCCCACCGGCCGGCCCGGAGCCGAAGAATCTGCCTCTTTGGGAGAGCAACTCGGAGCTGTGGAACATAGAGAAAAGGGCCGTCAAGCGAAAATTTGAGACTGTGAAACAGAACCTTAGTGATTGGTGAGGATAGAGACGCAAATTATGAAAGAAAAGTTTTGTATAATCGGGCCATTACGGCGGCTACTGCTGAAAATTGAGAAATTCATCACGCATTGGGCACCTCTTGTTCAATTATTCCCTGTCTTATGCCCCCGCTTGGTTTGGGGTGGTCTTTTGTGTCACAGTCACAGTTTACGTATTGACGGGTTAGTTAGAGTAGGATTGCCGAAGCGGAGCCTCCGCTTGTATTGATAAGACTTTTCTTTCATATGCTTCAAGTTTTTCGTTTGCCTTGAAGTCGGAATTTTACCTTGTTGGACTGGGTCACCAGCTCGGATATACGAGTGAAGATCACAAAGAGTGGGGAGACAAAAGCGAAAAAGAGACAGGAGATCGTTTGTATTCCCGCGATGAGCGCGGGTAGAGTTACCTTTGGGCTTTTGCATTGAATTCACTGTTACAGTTACAGTTGCGGGTGTAACCGTTTGAAGATGAGAGAGTGTCGTGTTGTGTCGTGCTGTGCTGCTTAGTGAGAGTGATGAGTTGTTCAGGCCGGAAAAGGTGAGCTTACAGGACAAGACAGCGCATTAATACGGGATGCGTACGAGGTTAGCTAGTGAAGGAAAGGTGCATTCGCTGCTTGAGATAACATCTTCAAACAAGAGTCAAAGAGTACCCCATTCATGGCGCCACTGCGAGTCATTGGAGCAATCCGAGTGGTGATCTGATCGACGGGCAGTGGATCCTCTCTCGTTTTGCCGAGCGAGCGAGCTAGCGAGGGTGAGTTAGCGGATGGATGCATTGAGTAGGAGGGTACTGTACATAGGATAGACTCAGTCAGTGAGTGTCAGAATGTGAGAGAAGCCCGTAATAGCTGCAGCTGCATCTGCATCTGCAGCGAAGCTTGTTAAAAGTCAAACCTCCCCCCCCCGCATTTCGTTGCTTGCCTCCCAAGACCGATACCAAGACCAAGAGTGTCTCGTGCTCATTGCTTGTGCTTGTGCTTGTGCTTGTACTCCCTCCTCGTCTCTTATTTCCAGGTCGTGTACAATTGCCAACCCGAAAAGAGTCAAGAGTGCAAAACGCCCAGAAAAATTAAACTCAAGCCATTGGTACACTTCCTCTACCTTAAACCAACTTACCCACCCACTTCTTCGTTACTTCCGATCCGATTGACTCCAATCACTCTCTGGAAAGGCGCATCGCTCCGCTTCAATTCCCTTTTTACCTACCTACATCCAGCTCATCTCCTCCTTCCCTTGGGGGTTCCAAGGTCTGGGTCTAGGTCTGGGTCTGGGTCTGGGTCTGAGATATATACATTCATCCATATATATCCGTCCGTAACCCGGTCTTGATCATTCTTGGCATTCATCTCTCATCTCTCATCTCTTTTCTCTTGTCCGGTCCATATCTTATCTCAATAGCAACAACCACAAGCAAGCCACCCTCGGCTCTTGACGGTGTCACAAGACGGAAGACGAACCGATCATCTATTCGCCCCCTCCTGCCGATCCCAACTCTTCTCGACCCGATCCATCGACGACAATATCGAAAGAAATAAAAATAAAAAACCATCTTCTTCCATCTCGTCGCATCACGGCCGCTGAGTAGCCACAGGCCGGATGTCGAGCGACGTGGAAATGGAAAAGGTGCCCATTCCTGTGCCGTTCCCTCCTCCGGCCGCCGTTGACGATGTCGATTCGACTCTCGGAAAAGACGTTGTAAATACACTCCTCACCCTCTGCGCAACCCGTGCGCATGCCACCAACGCCGCAACTACTAATATCACGTCTTCCAGGACGCCCACATTCACTATGTCGAAGCTATAAGCGACCTCGAGAAGCAGCTTCTCCGGAAACAAGACCTACGCATCATTCCACTATCAAGCGCCATCTACTTCTTGTCCTTCCTCGATCGAACGAATATCGGAAACGCCATGATCCTCAATTCGTCGACCGACAACGATATGCAGCGTGAGACCAAGATGACGGACCATCAATTCGTCATCTCCCTCATGCTCTTCCTCGTCTCATATGCGGTGTTCGAAGTTCCAAGTAACATACTTCTCAAGAAATTGCGACCCAGCCGTTGGCTCGCTTTTCTCATGTTTTGCTGGGGTGCAATGACGATATTGACGGCTGCCACCAACAGCTTCGGCAGTGTTACAGCTGTGCGATTCCTACTGGGTGTCTTCGAGGCTGGATTGTTTCCTGGGTTGGTGTACTACTTGACATTTTGGTACAAGCACGATGAGCGCAGTGTTCGGTAAGTCTCTCTGTATCTGTGCTTTACCAGCTGTCGTGGCGCAACGTCGAGATGCTAACTTCGAACCTTTAGCGTTGCATTCATACTCGCATCTGCCACTCTCGCCGGCGCATTTGGCGGCGCAATCGCCTATGGCATCGGCCACATGAACGGCACAGCTGGTCTCTCTGGCTGGCGTTGGCTCTTCATCCTCGAGGGCATCCCGTCTTGCCTGGCCGCCTTCCTCGTTCTCTTCTTCCTACCCGATTGGCCGGAGCGAGCAAAATGGTTATCTGAAGCAGAGAAGGATATGGCTATTCACCGGATGTACCATGAGGGTTCTAAGGAATCGCATCCGACGATGACCTGGGCAGAGGCCAAGGAAACCTTAATGGATTGGCGACTGTATGCGCATTATGCAATCTACTTTGCGTCTGGGCCGGCGTTCGCGAGTTTGAGCTTGTTTGCGCCGTCAATCACCGTTGGATTGGGTTATTACGACTTGAAAGCACAGTTGATGACGGTGCCTCCGTGGGCCATTGCTTATGGTAAGTTTAACCTGCTTTCTTCGCTTTAAGCAGTGAACAAGACTGACCGTGCACAACAGCCTGCCAGGTTTTGGTGGCTTGGTCGGCGGACCACTTCAACGCCCGAGGCGTTCACACAGCCATGGCTGCAGCCGTGGGTGCTATTGGCTTCATTATATCGGCTGCGCTTCCGGCCGACGCCTATGCAGCCCGCTACGGAGGTTTAATAATGGCAACGGCCGGCTCTTTTGCATGCATGCCACCCATGCTGGGATGGCTCAGCTCCAATGTTTTCACGACGGCTTCTACCGGTCTCGCCATTGCCCTCAATGTTAGTCTCGGCGGGGGGATTGGACAGATCCCTGGCGTTTGGATCTACCAGACCTCACAGCGAGAAGGAGGATTCACGACAGGCCACTGGGTCAATGCGGCTCTCCTGCTGTTTGTGTCAGTTGTGGCCCTGGGCCTGAGGATGTTCTATGGTTGGAAGAATCGGAAGTTGAGAGAATATGCCGAAAGTCGCGCGGTGCCTTATCGATGCTATAAGTTGTAGGAAGACATGCTCTTCATGATACGTTATTATGAATTATTCAATGAGTTCGAAAATCGAGTCTGTTCATATTGCGTGATGATGATATTTTGGTTCTTGCACCGCAGAATGATGAGTGGTTCTCATACGATGAAGTTTAATGCTACCCAGCTGAATCATATCTTAATGAGTCAATCTTTTGAAGAAAGATTATTCAGGAACCAGTGTCCCGTCCATTGGTAACTACCAAGGTTCTGAAGTCAAAATCGCTTGTCTCCAAGTGCCGAGATCCTGATGGAGACAAAGTTCCAGGAACGGCATCCAACCAACAAGCATCAAATCAGGGTTTCTGTAGCAGTCTCGAAACCCCTGGTCTATATCGCTGAGACACCACCATCATGAGAGTTTAAGCTAGATGATATCAGCAAGGCTGCTAGCCGCGTAATGACCTCACGAGCTTCATTTAGGCAGCGGAAATATCAGAACTCACTGCCGCGTCACGGCGCTTATGAGAAAGGCTAGAGCACATGGCCCAAGAGACGTTTCGGGCGTCCCATCGGTGTGCCTACTGACAACACCATGAACCCTGGCTATGGTGGTCTAGACCCTCGCACAGAGCTTCTCACAGCCCAAATAAGCTAAGACATACAGTGCAAACCCAGGATGGATGAGGGATAACGAGCATTGCCCATGCTGTTTCATCCAATTTTGCGATGAGCTTTTTTGCTTTTCAATACGGAGCATATGTTCCCATTAACAGGTGAGCTATAAGCCCTGGCAAGACGTTGGGTTCCGAGGAAATCCAATCAAGAGGGAATATGAGCAATCTTGGCATGTTGGTAATATGCAGCCAGGGTCTGAAATAGAGATCCAGACCGGGCCAGCAGGTAACATGGCATCAAGCCAAGTAAGGTCCGAGTGGTGTTGTACTGTCAGCAGCCAGCCCAACCCAGGTCGAATTCAAAAGCCTGTTTTGGGACTGGCTGGATTTGTCTAGGTAGATGGAAGACAAGAGATAATAATAGATAGGAAGACAGACGGTGGGTGAAGTTGAGTGGTTGTACAGCATCAGGTGCAGCATCGTCATGATCAACATCTCAGGTCAACATTTTCCATTCTTGTCAAAAGTGAAGCAGTCCAGCTGAAGGAAAATAAGTGCTGAGATACAGGTGGCTTTCCCTGACTCGTTGAGGAACGGATCTGCCTTGGGGTGATACGACGGATATGAAAAGGGAAAAGCAATGATGTGAAATAGTGTTACAGTACGATGGACACGAATATCAGTTTGTGGAGCGGGTGACTCTGGAGATGGGGGCTCGAGTTATCAATCAAACTCCATGAATAGTTAGTTGATTTTGAATTCAGCCAGACAGATAGACCGTCACGAGAAACTCATCTCTTGCAAGAGATTAAAGTCCGTTGATGGATGGTTCCGGCCTGGGGAACCTTGCAGTGAGTGAAGCTCCAAGTTTGTTGCTGTGATTTCATTCTCAGCAGCCAACCCACTGGAACAGCCGCCACCAAGCCAACCTAGGTAGACATCGCAGGGCTCTAGACCCTCTAATTGGGCGCTGGCATCTTCAGATATCCACTCTCAGAGAGCGTGATGTCGTCACCAGCGTCATAGGGCGGAGATCTCGCCTGGAGCACCATTTACATACGAGCAATAAATTATCTCCAGTGCATGCATGGATTCCATTGTTTATCGAATCGTTGCGGTATGTAGTCATGATGGGATTCTTCCAAAAAAAGAAACGACGGATGTAGATATGAGGTATTAGCCTCGAGATATGCGCAAATGATAAGGTAAACCGATGATGCCACTAACAAGCGACGAAGCACATGCATGGCATGGCATGGCACCCTAGCGCGGAGCATGGGTGAGAGAGGTGATGCCATCATCACCATCATCATCGCTGCGTGGGTGTGCACCTGGTCCCCTTCTCTCTCACCTTTCATTTTTCTGCCTGCAGTGAGTTGTGTCATTCTGTTAGGGGGGGAGGACACTGGCAGCTTTGTATCTTTGCTTTGTATTGTATTGCATCGTACCTAGTAGTCAGTGACGGACGGGATGCATTAGTACTCCGGTGGCTGTGACGATGTCGTGGGGACTTTGGTACTGATTGACGCTTTGGGTGACTTCATCGTGTGTCTATCATCTACAATTGTACGCCCACGACTTCGAATAGAGTCTAGTCGACACGTTTTATGTCAACATGAGGCTCTATCCCTAACTCAACATCTTGACTGTTTATTTTCTTTTTCTCTCACTCATCTTGAGATTTCTGTTTACGAGGTGAACTTTGTGAACCGTACAGCGAGTCTCTTCATTGGATACCCCACTACCACCACTACTGACTGGACTGGGCTGGACTGTATTTACCTCGTCGTCTATTTAGCTTTGACAGCCATCGTCATTCACCTTCACTGGCCAGCAGAGTCTTACAAATCCTCTGTTTCAGCTGCAATCGCATATTCAGCACATTCAGGACAATAGTCTCCGAGATTGACCTCTCTTGTTCACTCAGTGACCTCACTCCCCAGACCACAGCTAAGGTACTCACTCGACTGGGCCTCCTAGCAATTTCCTAGGACACTGAATTCGACTACAAACCCCTGTGTTTTCCAAGGTTTCCCGCTGGGAAACGCCCCCCATCCCCACTCGATCCGCCTGGCGTTGGCCTAGAATCCTGCTAAAAGCTGGGCTGCCACTCCAAGTGGGCTGCCCACCCTTTCCCTTTCGTCACCTCTCAAATCTCGGTCCTCCCCCCGTCAAAAAGAAACCAGGCTCTACCTAACCTTGCCTTAACTTGCATTGCCTCGAACAAAAACAAGCAACCAGCGCAAGGCACTTTTATCCCAATCGATTTCCTTTTCCTGGATTCTTCCTTTGGGACGACTTTTCTTTTCTCTTTCTTCTCCATCCTCCAACATATGTGTCACTTTTCGACTCACACACAACGTTAACCATTACTCATCATCTCTTCACTAACTACCTTACTCGACTTTCTACGACACCCTCACATCAAACGTCAAACAAGAAACGCTCCCGTCCGCTAGAGTAGACCTGCTAAACCCCGCATCGTCCACAGAGCAGTCCAACCCTGTTTTCCTGCTTCCGTCAAGAATTCTATCCCACTTCGTCTTTTATATAATAATATTGCCCGCTCTTTGCGACACACCAAACAAAGCTCGCGTTTACGATCACGACTCGCTACGACTCCAAGACGGAATAGCTCTAGGCTAGACCGGCGAATCCGTTTTAAGTTGCACCGCACATTAGAAGCAACTGCTGCTCTCAAAGACTTCCAATCGCCCATTACTTGCTACCAAAGTTCGCCCAAAGCCTCACGACCTTTTCTCTCACAGGCGACTGTCGCGCCTAAGCGACAAATTTCCGAGCCATGTCTACCATTCAGCAACTCAAGAACTTTATCCGGCACGGTATGTCGTCCTAACCCACTATTCTGCCAAGTTTGGCCCGTTTTTATCAGTCGCTGACAATGGTTGCTTAGGCAAGCAAGCTCGTGCCGCTGCTCCTGAAGAGGCTCCACGCAAGACAGAACAGCAACAGGCGCCCACAGTCCAGCACAAGACAGCATCAGATCCCAGTAACACCCACTACGCAAGGGCACAAGAGCCCGGAAACGAATATGGCGATGACGATTACTCACGCAGCAAGAGCAAGAAGCGCATCGACGATGAGAAGCTCGCCAAGCTTATTGCCGAGGAGAATGCCAGCAAGAGCAAATTCCCTCGTTACCCCGGCCTCGAGCGCTGGGAGCTCGTCGACAAGATGGGTGATGGTGCCTTCAGCAATGTTTACCGCGCCCGCGACACAACAGGTCAGCAAGGCGAGGTCGCCATCAAAGTAGTACGCAAGTACGAGATGAACAGTATGCAGGTAAGCAAACATTGGGGTTGCCTGTATCTGTCGCCCTATCTCCTTTTGTTTTGATGTTTCTTGTGCTTTTTTGTCATCTGCTTTCTCTTTCTTTGGGTCCCCATTTACCAACACGGGGTTGTCCCCTCTCATAGGGCAATAAGCATTTACATCCAGACTTCAAGAAAGTCCCGAAGGCAGCAGAGGTGCGAGAAGATTCTCCTTACGTCACTATTTCTTTCCTATGTCCAGGCCGATGCTATCCCCGTCTGGAGTCAGTTCCTGCTGTCTTGATGGTGGGGGTGGCCAGCCTTTAGACTCGAGGACATGCGAGGCAGAATACTGACACTCCTGCAGCGATCAAATATCTTGAAGGAGGTCCAGATTATGCGCCAACTCGACCACCCCAATATTATCAAGCTCGTCGAATTCTCCGAATCGAGGCAATATTATTACATCATTCTAGAGCTTGCCCCTGGTGGTGAACTTTTCCACCAGATTGTCCGCTTGACATATTTCAGCGAGGAGCTTTCCCGACACGTCATTGTTCAGGTGGCCAAGGCTCTTGAATATCTCCACGAGGAGAAGGGTGTTGTTCATCGGTATGTCATGACTCTTTTTGGCCCGCTTGATGTCAGAAGGGGTGATGCCCCTCCTGACGTCATTCGCCTCTGCACGGCCTTGGAATCATCACTAACATCCCTACCAGTGACATCAAGCCCGAGAACATTCTGTTTGAGCCCATTCCTGTGGTGCCTTCTAAGCACCCGAAACCCAAGCAGCCTGGCGATGAGGACAAGGTTGACGAGGGCGAGTTCATTCCCGGCCAAGGTGCCGGTGGTATTGGTCGCATCAAGATTGCCGATTTTGGTCTCTCCAAGATTGTTTGGGATAACCAGACCATGACTCCTTGTGGAACTGTTGGCTACACAGCACCGGAAATCGTAAAGGACGAGCGATACTCCAAGTCAGTCGATATGTGGGCGCTAGGATGTGTGCTATACACTCTGCTTTGCGGTTTCCCACCCTTCTACGATGAGAGTATCGAGGTGCTCACTGAGAAAGTTGCCAAGGGCCAGTACACTTTCTTGTCGCCATGGTGGGACGAGATCTCAAAGTCCGCCCAGGATCTTATCAGCCATCTCCTGACTGTGGATCCTGAGAAGCGATTTACGATTACCGAGTTCCTCGCTCATCCATGGATCGCCGGAAACGGACCTACTCCCCGAGAAGAGATGAAGAAGTCTGATGGTATGCTCCGGGCCTTTGATGCTACGAAATTCGAAGAGTCTGGCAAGCGATACGACTTCCGATCTCCTGGCGCTGTTAACCTGCGTGAGGTATTCGATGTCGGTTATGCTGTTCATCGTCAGGAGGAAGAGGGCAAGCGAAGAGCGCAGATCGGCCCCAAGGGCACACCAGCGCGCTTCCTCGGTGGCCTCAACGAAGAGGATGAAGACGATGATGTCATGCAGATCGATGGTCAAGATAACACCGCTGCCAAGCCCAACGCAGCGACTCAGGCCCTTGAGCAAAGTATGCGAAAGGCTAATATCCGAGATCAAGAGCAGCAGCAACAATCTCGGGGTCGTGAGCGGGAGCGTGCTGAGAGAGGTTACGGCCAACATTCGGCAACAGTTGCCGCGGCTGCTCGACAGCAGGTCCGTGAGCGCAACCGTCAGCGAGGAGCATTCGAGCTCAACCTGGACAACGCTACCCTTCTGGGCAAGCGAAACAAGAAGGTTCCTGTCATGGGGGTATAGGAGCCCAATGATGTAGACTCAGCCGATGGTCCAGGAACAACAACACCCAAGCGTTTTAGCCTAGATGGCACAGTGTCGCCGAGACCAACGCCTCCGCGGCGGCACTCTTCAGAGCTTCCTTTTATGTTTGAACAACATAGATGACATAAAAGACCATGGGCCTGGGGTGTGACTGTTTCACATTGACTTTTGTTTTTGGAAAGACGGAGGATGATAGTGACACCAGATATCGTCACGGGGGGGGGGGTACATTTATTCGGCATGGCAGAGGAGGAAACAGATTATTTGAAGTGCATTCAGGCGCAAGGAGTACCGGGTGATTGGCAAGGCTAACGATACAGCCCGGGTCATTTTAGGACTCAAGACTATTTGCAACGTTTTATGTCATGTAATATTTGTCAAAGGCCAGGGGCTATGTATGATTCAGCAGAGCTCTTGTCTCTTGGTATTTATAATCTCTCTCTGTGTGTATCTTTGTTGATGTCGTGAGGAGAGGTTGTGGCAACATAGCGTTGTGCAATATCAGTCATCCATAGGTTGGGAGTTTGGGGTTCTCATTTACGTATTGAATGGCACGGTTTTAAGACTGAAGATATACTTGCTAGGATGTTAGAGATGTATGTTTATCGTCGAATTATACAATTGAGTTGAATCAATATTCCTCGTCGCCATCTTCCTCCTCGTCACTGTCCTCGTCTGAAACTGGGAAATGTGAACCATTGTTCTTCCTTAGGTCACCACCAGATGGCACATTTCCACCTCTCCGTGACTTTGCCGGATCAGCTTGATGTTTTCCCTTGGTACAGCCTTTTCGTCCACCTAATTTGTCGCAGCACGTCCAGCGGAACCCATCAGGCATCTCCTCTCTCATCTCAGGCGTATCAATCTCCCCATGACAATCCTCATCATGATCCGCCCAGAAATCCTCTTTGTCATCAACAATAAGTTCCCCTAACGTCATCAGCCTCATCGCAACAAACATGCACACAGAAGCGCAGGGGCTGGTTAACGTACCTGGATGGTAACGGCACGACGTCTCAGTGTTATCTTGGTGTGTGAACGCCTGGTCGCACTGAACACAGACAAACAGGTCATTCATGGCTTTGCGCTTGAGGCCGGTCACTGGGTTGTCAGCGGCTTTGAGGGCGCGGTAGTGGTTTAGGGCGCGGGCTTTGACGGAGCGGTCGTCGAGGAGGGCGAGGAGGATTGCGCGGACGTGTTGCTCTGGTGCGAGATGGACCATTTCTTGTTCTAGTGTGAGTGACATTTTGGTGTTTGAGATGCTTTCAGTATGAGATGAAGTGAGATGAGTTGAATTGAGTAAGTGAGTGAGTGGGTGGGTGAGTGTAAGTGAAGTGACGTCTTGAATCGGGGTAAGTTGGGAGCTTGTTTTATTGGTGTCAGGGTGATATGCAGGGGTAGAGATACCATCCTAACTTTCCAGATTCTTCCAAGTCGACGATCACGATAATGAGTGAACTCAGAAGTATTTTGATGCATTGGAATTTGGGAGTTATTGTGATATATTCTGCCTAAATGTCATTCCTCATCCTCATAATCGTCACTATCAATTGGCTCTTCACCGCATTCTCTCCTTGATTTGGTTGGATCAGCTTCATGCCGCCCAAAGGTACAGCCGGCCTCGTCGCCTGGTTTATCACAGCAAGTCCAAACAAATCCTTCGGGGTTTTCTTCGCGCATTGAATCTGTGTCTATGGTCCCGTGACAGTTCTCGTCGTGGTCTGCCCAAACATCGGCATCATAGTCAACCTCTAGCTCTCCTGAAACTTGCATGTCAGCTCTCGTGTTTCTGTACTAAAGGCGATGATTTCTTACCCCAATGGTAGCAACAAGCATCTTTATCATTGTTGTCGTTTGTGTAAAAGGCCTCGTCGCATTGGACACAGATGTTAAGCTCATCTTCCGCCTTGCGTTTGCCGTTGTCGGAAGAATCATTGACAGCTTCCAGGCTCTCAAAGTAACTGAGGGCACGGGATTGGGTGCCACTATCTTGGCAGAGAGCTCGGAGAATGGCACGGACTGTAGCGTCTGAGGCTTGTAACATGTCTTCCAGATCAGACGAAGGCATGATAGATGGAACAACTGAATGCAGAAATCTCGTTTGATTGTTTGGTTTGTGGGAGTAAGGAGCTGAGTTTGCTCTTCCCGTGTCCTTGTCCTTTTAGTGCCACGGATTGACATGGTTGCTTTCCCCCCCGGGTTGAAACGCCAAATATTAAGACATGCCTGCTCGAGCACTTACATACATGCCCAATGAGAAGGTTCTACGGTAGATCAAGCCAAAGCCAAGGTTTATACCCGTGAAGGCTGATCGGATGGCGTTTGGTATTGACGATATTCGTGACTTACATCGCTTGGCTGTGAGACAGGCTTGATGAGGTAACTCACTGGCAGTCAAACATTGATATATATGTATCTGTTTGCAATGCACAACCAAACGGGACGTGGACTCAGCTCATACTGTGAGTCTACCCGTTCATTTGTCCTTGTTTCTTTCTTTGTCTTTTATCTTGTTTCTTATCCTTTTGCCCCTTTCCTGTTTCCTCCCGTGCCGCCGACCAGAGTCAGTTAGCAAATTGGACTACGACTAGACTTCAGCTTATATGTTTTCGTCAGTCACAATCCTTTCAACATTACCAAATCTTATTATTGTATCATCCTGTGAGGTTCAGATTGGTGTAAGTTTCCCTATCTCATGTTTGCCTGTCGGTTATTGATCTAATCGCTAATCTTGTTAGTCTCTGGAAGTTTCTCACGATGCTCTTCATACTCAGATACCTCATTCTGTTTGCAAACTTTGTTGCTTGTCAAGAATATGGTCAGCCTGGAAACGCCAGCTGTGTCTCCGGAGCTCACATCATTGTGGCCAGAGGCAGTTTGGAACCTCGGGGACCAGGCATCATCGGAGCAGTTGCTCAGCAAGTCCAGCAAAGAATCCCCCACTCCGATGTCGTGTCTCTGGAATATCCTGCCATCTATAATCCCTATCAACCTTCACAGATGGAAGGTGTGGCGGCCCTCGCTGTTGTGCTGGCGCAGTATGTCACGGTCTGTCCCAAGACGAAGATTATTCTACTTGGGTTCTCGCAGGTCAGTCCATCTAGACATCACTTTTAGCCCCATTAAGAAGAGCCTTGTGATCCTTTACTGACTCCGTTATGCAGGGCGCCCATGTCATTGCCGATGTCATGTGTGGTGCGAGTTCCATCGGATTCCTCCCTACCAAGCCCTCGCCTTTCGCCATTACAAACAACAGTCAGTCAAAAGAGCCACAAACCCCCATCACTCATACATTCTAATCCTCTTGAAGTTGCAGCTGTGGTTCTCATGGGGGATCCGAGCACTACCAAAGGCCAGCCCTTCCATGTTGGAAGTAGTGTTGGCAACGGTGTAAGTACTGGGAAGCCTGCTAAGCATGATCGACAGCTGACTACAATTATTAGATATTCCCCCGTCAGAAACCCGAAGGATGCAAATGTGTTTCGGACAAAACAGTCTCTTTCTGTGACACCGGTGATCCTTTCTGCGAAGCTGGGGGTCATGATCTGAGAACTCATATGAACTACGTGACTGCATATGGACATGCTGCCGCGGACTATGCTGTTAGCATGTTCCATAGAGCCTAGCATCTTTACTGAACTGAGTTTTCGTTTTTTGGAGTATGTACAGAAACGGATAAGACTGGAATTGATCCATCATCACTGGGAAGAATATCTAAGAATAAATCGTCATCGAGCCAGCAACGTATTTTGGATTTCTCAGATACAGTTGAAGTAAAATTTGTGGTGTGAGTGGTCTGTAGTACTTACTGCACAAACGTGTTCTTGGAATAGGGGTAAGCTCCCGTTGATTGTTAACGGCCATGATGAACGAATCAAGCCCACTCCGTCAAGGACAATCTTGGCAGCAACTAACACAGTTTTCGAAACATCCAGTTTAATCATGCTGTAATTCTAGCAAACATGGAGATCCAATCCAACCCCAGCACAGTGCAAGGAACTAGTGTTGATTCTCTCCACTTACACAAACAGACAATAATAATATAAAGGCAGAGAGAGTTAGCTATTTAGTACGGTCGTTGGACATGTCAAATATAATTTCTTTTCATCACACTGTTCATCCATGCTCTATAAATTACTATCTTCCATATATAAACCCGTCTGATGTCGAGTTACGCAGACTATAGTGACCGAATCAAGAAACAAGTCCGATACCATCGATCTACCCCAGTCCCTGCAGCCGAACCGCAAAAGTTGCAAAGATGCGATTTGACAGTCGAGGTCCACGGTTTTGCTTTTTCCAACCTTCACTAGAGCTTCTAGAGTGCTGTTGTGGGTCTTCCACTGCTACGCCGCTGCTCTACTATCTTGAAGATGGATATCAGATCGTGAGTGAGGTTGAGGTTACTATCTATCACTGTCTGCCACTGGCAGTGATCGCGTTCTGATTCTGCAGCTGCCACTGCGAGTTGGCACTGGCAGTCGCCAAGGTGAGGCTATATATTCTCTTGTACTCTTTCATCCGCTCTTCTTCTTTTCCTCCTCTCTCTACTTTCATCCCGACTTCCACTCTACCAAACCTCATCACAATCAACAACTACACTCTCACAGAAAGTGATTACTTCTTCATTATACCTTCAGAAACTTGTCTTACGGTTCACTAACCAGAATTATAATCAGCAACATCATCACCATGATCGCCTTCATGCTCATCGTGAGCCTCTTCCTTGCTCTGGCTGCGGCCAACGCCACAGCCAACGCTATCACCTGCGCCAAGGGCGCTCATCTCGTCGTTGCCCGCGGCAGCCTCGAGCCTCAGGGCCCTGGTGCGATGGGTGTTCTCGCTGAGGAAATCCTCAAGCTCATCCCCGGGTCGGACATGGAGGCCCTCGTCTATCCCGCCCTGTATAATGAGTATGTCGAGTCTCAGACTGAGGGTGTTCGTACCATGACCTCGGTCATCAACAATTATGTCAAGAACTGCCCGGACACCGACCTCATCCTCATGGGATACTCTCAGGTAAGTTCCTATCTTTGTCCTTGTGGATGATCTTGTTAATGATCCCTAGGGAGCGCACGTCACCATGGACACAATGTGCGGTGCCAGCTCGGACGGCTTCCCTGGTACTCTCTCCCAGCCTGCGTACATCACCGACAATGGTAAGATACTCTCACTCAGGACATACTTGAAAGGTTGCTAACCTTTGACAGTGGTGGCCATCATTGCCATGGGCGATCCGAGTCTCACCGAAGGCCAGCCCTTCCTTGTCGGAACCAGCGAGGGTAGTGGTGTAAGTCTTGACTGATATGCACATCATAAACACAACTGACACATTCCAGATCTTCCCACGCAACCTCCCCATCGGCTGCGATAGTATCGCCAGCAAGACCGTTTCCATCTGCGACAAAGGCGACCCGTACTGCGAGGCCGGCGGCAAGGATCTCTCCGTTCACTTGAGCTACATCAAGAACTACGGAGAGTTCACTGTCGGCCACGTCGTCAAGGCGTGGAAGGCTCGCAACTAGGATCACTCGGATACATTCTTGAGGTTGGAGTTTGGGAGTAGACCAGATCGTTTTCGGATTGATGCGCAGAGAGTGCTTTGGAAATACCACCAGCCAAAGATGCTGAGTTTGGCTACATAGAGATGCTGGATTGCTCTCACGAATAAAGACACTTTTGCGACATTACTGCTATCTTGTGTGATACGAATAAATTGCCTAATCTCTAAACTTGCGATAAAAAATCAAAAATCTCTCAGTCTACATTCTTTGTCGTCTTATCATTAGAAACGAAGGAAATAAAAAAACATCCATCTAGGGTATCATGCGATGCGTAGCTGTAACCAAACTTTAACCCCGTAAGCGTAACCATAATCCATATCCATGCTGTGCTGTGCTGTGTCGTGTCATGTCGTGTCGTGTCGTGTCGTACTGTGCCGCCGTAATTCCCCAAACTCCAAATCATTCCCATGTCACTCAGTCTCATTGATCGCAGCTCATCTTAATACCATCCCTCGTTGGGAATGCTCCATCCGGCCTTTGCAAATAGAGGCACCGATTCTGGATAAGATAGTGTGAAGGGCAGCCAGAAGGTCTCCCTGGTCAGGTGAGGTATCCTCTCAGGGCGCAGCGCATGCTCAGGCAATCTGCACTGGATGATTCTCTTGAGGATCCAGATCATCTCGTGGGCCAGATTCTCCTGCCTGTCGCGGTCCGAGTGCTTGAGCTCATTAACATAGGTCCTCGCGAGCTCATCAGCCAGCCCCGCTAGCGACAACATGGAGACGGGGTTGCTGCCGGCGGTGCCTATTTTTAGGGCATGCATCTCGTTGAAATCGTAGGGAAACCTCACGCGGATCTGCTGGATGATGCCGTCCGAGGTCGCGACACCCCAGACGTGTCGCTGCCGCGGGATGGGGATCATGCCCTGCGCCTTGGCCCAGCACTTTTGGTTCTCGCGCGTGTGCTCGGGACACACGATGCTCACTCTGTACGGCCTCGCCTCGTAGCCGTAGTAGACCATGGCCGCGAGACCGCTAACGGCGTAGGGGATGTGGCTGAAGCGCTGTGCTATCATGTCGACTACCTCTGACACGGCCTCGCGGTTCATTGAGCGGTCGTCGGAGAGGAAGATGGCTTCGTTGCTCCCCTGGTCCTGATCCTGATCCTGATCCTGTTGGTAGAGAGTATGTATACCATGCTTCTTCCGGTTCACCTGCTTTGACGCGTTTGGTCGGGTATCAACAGCATTGCTGCGTTTATGTTTCTGATTGTGGCCCTCCCTTTGCAGGGATGTATCCTCTGATGGAGTCCGCCGTTGGCCTCTTGCTTGTGGGGGACGTTGACGTGGAGCCACAGGCAGAGGCTTCAGTTGCTCACTAAGACGATGCTGCTGCCCGCCTGACGCGTGTTGATCCTTGTGACTCTTTTTCCTTTTTGCCTCACGTTCACCCCTAGAAAAATCATTGTCTCCGTAACCATTAGTACCGTGGCAATGGCTGCAATAAGTTCGCTTCTTGGGTAACCCAAATGGATTCTTCCTTTCCCTTTTGTGTCGCCCTCGATTTCGGTCTGGTAGAGGACACTCTCCTCTCGCTGATTCTATACGGACGTCAGGTTCTGATTCAGAGTCAGAATACTTATCCGACGCAAACCAACCGCGCAGGATTGAGCGTAGACTTGTTCGAGAGCTCATGGTCGCCTGAACAGATCTACAGCTCTCTCAAGAGCAAGAGAAGGGTAAAAACTTACCTGCTTTTATAGATATCAAATCTGAGTATGCGCTCTTATAAGAGAAGTTACTGAACTGCTAAAAAGATATTCGGCGTTGACGAGCTGCTTCTGGTGGCTGTTGTTGTCTTTGTTCCAAGCGTGACTCTAGATTAAACAAGCAATAGCTGAAAGCCGAAATATGCAGTTTGTCAATATGAGCGCAGTTTTCGAAAAGTGAATTAAAAAGCAGAAGAGAATTTGTGCATCTTTCGCCTTTATAGAATCGTCAACACCTTTGTTCTACGCACGAGTAACTGTGTTCCAAAACATAATACCCAGAACTCACGGCGCTCACAGCGTATGAACACCAACGACAACCATTCCGCACATCAACTCACTGAACATGTTACAAGGTACACGCGGAATTAATTCATGCATGCTATCATGCTAACCTTGTGCAATAATTCGTGACATGGCTAGGTCTCTAAATCTTCCGTCCCGACCGCCAACGCCCATTAATCTTACAAGTCCATCCCGTGGCCTCGTTATTTCTTGTTAAAGGTATTCATTTCCTCGCGCTTATAACTCCTCTTCCACGTCCATTTGTTCACCATTCACTTGCCCCTTGGACCCTGCTTGGCCCTCCTTCCTGGGCATGGTGGCCTCCTTGTCGATCATTTGTCTCGACACAGATACAATGTTGTCCTCAATGAGCTCCTGGCCAACATCCTCGAGATGCTTCTTGGGATCCAACTTGCCAACGTAGCGAGTCTTGAGCTGATCCTTAGTCAGCTCAGTCTCCTCCTTTACGCGCTTCTCATAACCATCCGCCAATGAGACCAGCTGTTGCAGTCTGTCCTTGTTCTTGCAACCCTCGTGTCGGAAGTCGTCCATCTCCAGAGCTTCGGTCCAAACGTGCTTGTGCAGGTTCATAAGCATGTTCTCTTCGAGGGCGGTCTTGCGGTAGTTGATTCCAATCGAGTAGTAGTGTCGGTTCAAGCCGTGGATGAGAGCCTGAATCGAAGGCTTGTTGAGGTGACCCAAGTTGCTAGTGCTCTGTCGAGGTTCTTGTCCAAGCATCAAGAGCTGGGGGTTGATGAGTCGGAAAGCGTCAATGACGACTTTGCCCTTCACGGACTGGATAGGATCAATGACAACGGCAACGGCGCGGGGGTTCAGCTGCTCGAACGACTGCTGTGTGTTGATATCAACAGAAGAAAGCCAGCAGCCGAATCCAGGATGCGAGTGGTACCATCCGACAACCGACTCGGGTCTGTTCAGTCCATTAGGTAGTGATAACAAATAAGGGACTGTAATCAACTAACCTTCCTGTTTGCCTAAGCATGTCCATCATCTTGGTCTGGAAAACGGGGTCGACAGCCTCGACACTAACACCGGTACCGCTCTGAGGCATGGCAAACACATCCATAACCTTGACAGTGAAGTCATCCACAAACTCGCCAAGCATCAGACCCATGACTTCCATGGGCACACCTGCGCGACCGTGTCGAAGCATTTTGAGGAGGGCAAGGGAGGAGATATAGACTGTTTCGGAGTTATCAATCAGATTTGTGTTGTCCTACAGTCGTCAAGGTCAGCGAAGCTCAGAATTGCAAAGCACACCCCATTAGGGAACTCATATGAAGGAGATGATAGCTTACAGTGCCATGTGCAGCTCCTCCAAGGCCCATTCCACCGCCACCAAGTAAACTCCTGAAGCGCTCCATGATGTCGACGGTGTGTTGAAAGTTTTAAGGATAATCTGTGCGTAGAGTAATTCGTCGACAAAAATAGCGTGCGGGTGTTGATGTTTGATGGTGGGCGGTGATGGAGGGTTGGTGTTGCTATGATCGGAGCTTGGTAAGGTAATTGACGTTGACGCCAGCCCGGCAGCCTGGGAGCCACAGCTGAGAAGCTTAGTCAAGTCACGTGCACGATCTTCGTCGCTCTCTGTGGCGTATCTTATGCGAGGGACTCAAATTGTGGCTTGCATCAATTAAAACGGAGCGCTTCAATATTTATTCCGGTGTAAACGGGAGACTTTCAAGCTCCGGGGATATGCTTCGCATCAGCCAGTGTTAAGTGGTTCTGCCCATGTAACTTTACATACTTACACCCAAAGATTCTTCTCGAAAGCTTGTCACATCCTACGAAACTCTTGCCTAAACTTCTCCCTCGATCATGCTGAGCTCTCCCTGAGCAATTCACTATCGAAATACCCATCACAGATCTTTTTATTTCGAGCGCAAATTTGATCTAACCCTTTCTTTCACACCCGCTTTCCGAGATTCGCGACTCCACGAGTAGCCGCAGTCATGGGCGACGATATACGTGTCGAGCTCGGCTCGGTTGCGCTCAATGGCTCATCCCCCAAGAAGGTCGCTTACTTTTACGATTCCGACATTGGTAACTATGCCTATGTTACTGGTCATCCCATGAAGCCTCATCGCATTCGGCTGGCGCATAGCTTGATTATGCAGTACAACCTCTACCAGAAGATGGAGATATACGTGAGTCCACTCTTGATCCCCCAGCCAACTCTTGGAGTCACTGAGTTTGGGATATCATACTGACAAATCCCAGCGCGCAAAACCTGCGACCCGAGGCGAGATGACCCAATTCCATACCGACGACTACATCGATTTCCTACAAAAGGTCACACCAGACAACATGGACAGCTTTATGAGAGAGCAAGGAAAATACAACGTCGGTGATGATTGCCCCGTGTTCGATGGTCTATTTGAGTTCTGTGGTATCAGTGCGGGTGGCAGCATGGAGGGTGCCGCGCGACTGAATCGCCAAAAGTGCGACATCGCCATCAACTGGGCTGGTGGTCTTCACCACGCCAAGAAGTGCGAGGCCAGTGGTTTCTGCTACGTCAACGGTATGTCTCTCCCAGATATCTCAGGTATCGCGATCTAACCCAGTATCTAGACATTGTCCTCGGTATTCTCGAACTCCTCCGATTCAAAAAGCGGGTCCTCTACATCGATATTGATGTGCATCATGGCGATGGTGTTGAGGAGGCTTTCTACACCACCGACCGTGTCATGACCGTTTCTTTCCACAAGTACGGAGAGTACTTCCCCGGCACTGGTGAACTTCGGGACACCGGTATTGGACAAGGAAAAAACTATGCTGTCAACTTTCCTCTTCGAGATGGTATCACCGATGTGTCCTACAGGTCAATCTTCCAGCCTGTCATCGAGAATGTCATGAAGTACTACCAGCCCGAGGCTGTTGTTCTTCAATGCGGTGGTGACAGTCTGTCTGGCGATCGACTTGGTTGCTTCAATCTGAGCATGGACGGCCACGCCAACTGTGTCAACTATGTCAAGAGCTTTAATCTCCCGACTCTTGTTCTCGGCGGAGGTGGCTACACAATGCGCAACGTCGCTCGAACTTGGGCCTTTGAGACCGGTGTTCTTGTGGGCAAGGAGATGGACCGAACCCTGCCCTACAATGAATACTACGAAGTAAGTTATCTGATCTTGTGTTGACAAGCCCCCACTAACGTGGTACAGTACTATGCTCCCGATTTTGAGCTGAATGTGCGATCCTCTAACATGGAGAACTCCAACAGTCGAGAGTACCTTGAGAAGATTACTTCTTCAGTCATCGACAACCTTCGACAAACAGGACCTGCTCCTTCAGTACAGTTGCAAGACGTCCCCCGAAAGCCCTTCGGCGGCATGACTGATGAGGAGGAGGCCGAGTTGGACGACCTAGATGAGGATGAGAACAAGGATGTTCGCATGACCGAACATCGTTGGGACAAGCATGTTGAACACGACAACGAGTTCGAAGCCAGTGACGACGATGAGATGGCTAGGGCGCATGGTGCCACGCGCCAGAATGGCAACAAGCGCACCTTTACCGACTATCGCAAGGGGGAAATGGAAATCGATAATGCCGATGCTCCTCCTGCCAAGGTAACCAACGGTGCTTCCGCTGACGAACCTGCTGAGGAACAAGCTGGCGAGGATGCTCACGATGTGAATGACGATACTATCGACGACATCTCAGCTTCGGCCCCAGTCGAGAAGGAAGTCCCACCCAAGGAGAGCGAGAAGCCTGACGAGACCGCCAAGGAATCTGAAGCTAGTAAAGTGGATGGAGACGGTGATGTTGGCATGGAGGACTCAGCGGCTCCAGAGACAACAATCAAGAAGGAAGAGGTCGAGCCTGAGGCACCTGCGGAGCCTTCAGCGCCTACTGAGAAGGCTTCAAAGGACGAGCCTGTTGCCCAAGAGGCCGCCGATACCGCTACGAAGGAGCCCACCACAGAACCTAAAGGTACTGAAGAGGCCTCAGATAAGCCTGCAGTAGCACCTGAGAAGGCTCGGAGCGAACAACCCGACGATGCTATGGACGTCGATACGGAGAAGGATAAGCCAGAGCCAGCTGTCGAGAAGAGCAAGAGCCCTGTAAACTAGGGGCTTCTGGGCAAAGCCCTCTTGATTTCTTAGGAGATAATTTCACGTTACAAGAACAAGCTCATGCCACGTGCACCTTTGCATGGAAGCAACCGGCCTACGACACTCAACAAGTGAGGAGACGAAAGCCTTGCATGCGAAGGAAACATGTGGCCTGCAGTCAGGCGTTCCAGGCGCAGGGGTAAAGACGATACGAAGGGCCAAGCATCGAATTGTACAAGAAGGAGGAATTTCAAGGTTCGGTCACACATAATTGTGATGCTTTCTTTATTATGATGTTTGATGTTTGTACTGAGTAGTTTGTCACTAAAGCGAAAGAATTTCTTTGAACACTACAAGTCACGATATCTTGAGCATGAGTGACATGGGTGAATTTCAATATTATTGAAGCATGATTCTTAGTGATGATGATAAGGTGTGTTTGGCGCGGAGTGACGAACCAAGTAACTTTGGACTGAGTACACAATTCAGTTCCTCCCGTAACTCGACTACTGCTCTCATTATTCCTCCTCGTTTCTCTCCTATTGTAAAGCGTCTCTCCACGGATATGTCCTAAAGTCTACTTGATCTCAGCATGGACATCGGTCTGACTCTCACGCGGGCTTGCCCCTTCACCTTTCTCGGGTGACTCATCGGCCAAAGGCTCAGTTGAGCTCGGTGGAAGACCCATAGTTTGTGGGTGATTCTGCAGTGAACACATCATGTTCAAAAATGCTTCATCCTGACTCCAGGGACAGTGGCGCTTGAGAAAGTTGTAGCGTTCGATCGCTCTGGCGTGTGAGGCGAGCTCCGGGCTCAAGTGCGCGAATCTGTCGCACATGACTGGTGACTTTGCGGAAGAAAGATCCTCCTGTGTGTCTTTTCTTGTGCCTTGTGTGTTTGTTTCATTTGCTGGGGAGTCGGCGCTTGGAGTACCACTGTATGAAGCGTCATCATTCGAGATAGCTTCGTTGAGGTGGCCTCCAAACATGTGGCCAAACTCGGCCATGAAGGCCGTGACCTCTTGGTCGAGTTCTTCTCTTTCGGCGGCTGAAAGCATTTTGAGGATAGCTTGTAGATTATGTTTAAGGGATTGGTTCATGTAATACTAAAGTCGGGTTGGCTTGATGTTGCGTTTCGTGAGGTTCGGCAGTGATACTACATTTGGAAAGACGTAATGTTTTCGAGGAAAGGGAGGAGATATATTAAGGGTGAAAGAGAAAGGAGCATTGCTCTTGGTATATAGTTAGATTGGTGAACTCTTTATATGGGGGCTCATTCGATGAGTTGATACGCCCTTTCACGATCCTAGAGTTTATTTATGAGCTCATGGAAGCCTCAACCTTCACATTCAGTGGCAGCTTCGCGGCCGTGGCGAGGCTTGGAAGAGTTAAAACACAGTCAATGTCGGACTTCACGGTATATTATGTATTCTTTGGTGTTATGTCGGATTGCTAGACCGTCAGGTATTTGTGATGTTGGTGTCATTAGTTGGGCACGAGAATGTGCACTTGGCAGACACGAACAAGATGTATAAGTGGAATAGGTGTGTAAAGGTATATGCGATCATGAAGCGATTTTACAATGATCTCAATATTTGTCTGTGTCAGGTCTCATCTGGGGAGACCAGGCCGTTATCGGCTGTTACGTATACAAATGGTTTCTGACTTCAATTATCCTTCATAGCTCAGGACTTCAGACCACATTACATGGCTTTAGATAGCATTCCACATGATTCATATAAGATCAAGCGAGGGACCCTTGATCAGAGCATAAAACAATGTTACTATCGCACACATGTCAACTCACAACTCTAAAAATATTCAAACTCTCATGACAGTAAGGGTCTAGGGTGGCTGGAGGCATTGACAGATGGTGGGGGACCGAGACAATGATAAGATACCCCACATTCCGCGGGCACTGCCGACATTCCGCCGGGTCGACTCACAGGCAGGGAAGGCGGAAAGGTGGGAACGTAACCTATTGTTCAGTAATAAAGTAGCAGGGTAGGGGACGAGCTACACTTTAGCGTCGACTGTGGGGGACCTCGAAAAATAATTATTTCCAACCTAACCCAGCCGCTTCTACTCCAAGAGAAGCCCATCGTCATCCGTCTTCTCTCTCACATTCTCTTACTCGCCACTCGCTATCTTATGTCAATGTAGCATCAAATATAATCAGATCTTTGACTCTTCTTACCAAATCCTCCCTCCTACGACAATTCTATCCCTCCCTCCTGTCGCATCCTCGCTTGACTCACAATGCCCACCCCCGCGCCCGCCGAGGGCGACGCCGCGACGGCCAAGCTCGGCGTCTGGAAGCAGGCCCTCTACGATCGATGTCGCGAGTCTGGAACCGACATGTTCTCCCAGGACGATCTGTTGCGCCTCGATGTCATTCCAAACCGAGACCTCATGCTGCTCGCCCGTGTCGTTCAATCCCTCACAGACGACAAGCTTTTCATCACCATGCGCGAGGCCTCGGGCCAAGTGCTATGGAAATGGCGCGACTCTGAAGAAGCCCACAAGTGCGTAGCAACACCTCTGGAACACTGCATCAAGCTCTTCGCTGACAATTGGCTAGGTATAAGCAGTGCTCGACCGACGAACAGGTCATGGTTTACTCTCTCATCGACGACTCGGGCGGCGACGGTATCTGGTCGCAGACGCTGCAGAAGCGACTGAACATGCACGACTCGGTCCTCAAGAACGCACTCAAGCAACTCCAGACAAAGGGTCTGATTGCGCCCTTCAAGAATGTCGAGCACCCGAACAAAAAAATGTTCATCAAGGCCTCTATACGACCCAGCGATAGAGCTACCGGCGGCCCGTGGTACACCGATCAGAACTTTGATGAGGCCTTTATTGAAGACCTACAGCGAGTTGTATATGACTTTATCAAGCGTCAGAGCAGCTATCACAGCACACACGGGGGAGGTGCTGCGCGGACGCAAGTTCCTAAGAAAGGTGTCGTGAAAGGTGGCGTGGAAAGGGGCAAGAAGCGAGATGCTAGTCACATAGATGAGCCCCCAGCAAAAGCCACCAAGATTTCTCCCACGGCGGCCGTGAAAAAGGACGCCCTACTTCCTCTTCCTGCTGGATACACCGGCTATCCGACCGTACGCGACATCGCTCGTCTCCTCTCCTCAAGCGGCATCACCCATAACACCATCCTTTCCGAGCACGACGTACAGAAGCTTGTCGACGTACTTGTCTGGGACAACCTCATCGAGTCGGTCAAAGTTGCTGGGAAGGTTGGCTACCGCGTATCTCGCATTGCCAAGCAGTCTTTAGAAAGCTGGGCTGGTCGGGATGATCCTACAGGTCGTGAAGGCGGCCCCGAGCCTATTATCAGTGCCTTCACCGAAGCTCCCTGCGGCCGTTGTCCCGTGTTCGAGATCTGCGAAGACGGTGGCCCTGTAGGTCCCAATAACTGTGAATATTTCAAAAGGTGGCTGGGCGTTGAATAGAGCACGAGTGCAGATTTTGCATGTCGATACGATAAGTATGGGTTATTGATACCTGCTTTTTCTGACGGAGAACGGAGTTATGGTCTGGAAGAAGGCTTTTTGTTTCTAGGGATAACAGTAAAGGCGTAGAAGGACAAGCGATGGCCATTTAGAATGCAGCCAAGCGCAAATGATCGCAGCGATGATCAACCAATTTTACCAAGTAGAGGAATAAGCTGTCGAGCGGTGTTTCAAGAATGAATCATTCACAGCATGATAGTATCAAGTGACAATGCATATGGGGTTAATGGTTGACATTTCTCATCAGCTAAGCTAGTCTTTTATGCCAGCTTGCGAAAATCCAGCTATTTAGTGCTAGTCCTCATTCAGTCAGTTTTGTAATGTGCTCCCAAATCCCATCCCTTTGCCTTGTCCTTTGTGAGAGCTTTTTACAGCTCACCACAGTCGACAATGGTGGCACGCTTCTGGTACTTGACAGCACCACTGCCGGAGCCGGTAGCCTCAAGAGCCTTGACAACCTTCATGGACTCCTCGTCAGCGACCTCGCCGAAAACGACGTGGCGGCCGTTGAGCCAAGAGGTGACAACAGTGGTGATGAAGAACTGAGAGCCGTTGCTGGAAACACTGTTAGTCTATTGAATTTGTAGCCAGGAGTGGAAGTGCTTACGTGTTGGGTCCGGCGTTGGCCATGGACAGCAGACCGGGGCGGTCGTGGGTGAGCTTGAAGTTCTCATCGGCGAACTTCTCACCATAGATGGATTTTCCACCAGTGCCCTTGATCGTGTTAGTATGCACCTGGAAAGTTTGGGTTGACAAAAACGTACATTACCACGGGTGAAGTCACCACCCTGGAGCATGAACTCGGGGATGATTCGGTGGAAAGAAGAGCCCTTGTAGCCGAAGCCCTTCTCGCCAGTGCAGAGAGCACGGAAGTTCTCAGCGGTCTTGGGAACGTCCTTGTCGTAGAGGGTGAAGTTGATGCGACCACGCTGGTCTGGAGAGAAGGAATGTTAGCATTGATGCAACAGCACGCGGAGCTTAAGCTGTGAACTGATGATGCGAGATGATGACGAACGCTGTGCATGCAGATCCAAATGCCGCAAACATCAGATCATCGTGCATCTCTCGAGGTATCGAGCCGGAGGGTAGGGTAGCTGAAGATGCAGCTTGCCGTCTCGGATCGCTGGGGACGATGGCATCGGGGAGGAATCAATACTTACTCTGAATGTCACGGGTAGGATGGCCGTTTTGGAGGACGGGGCCCTCCCACTCAATATCGAAGAAACTGATCAGAGTTAGCTGATGCCTACATCAATGCGATGATTGGGGAAGAAAGGGATGACTTACACCTTGTTACCCATGACTGCGGATGAAGCTGAGAAGAATCTAACGGATCTGATTGTGTTGGAGAGTTGAGGAAGAGAAGAAGAAGTTCTCGCTGCAGAGAAGCAGTTATGGCGGGGTAGGAGGGGCTTGAAGAGGGAGGGTCTCATTTTGAGGAAGCTGGAGGGGCAAAGTGTTAGCGTGGGCCATTGAAGCCAATCGAAGCGTGTAGAAAGTGTGAAAGAGTGGGACAGTTGGCCGAGAGCAGATCACGTGAAGTGATCCTGAGAGCTCCCTCTGGTTGTTTTGCTGCCCGCTAGACCATGAGGTCACCGCGGTGGCTATGGCCACAGTGGGGCGGGGGAGGGGGAGCTTTGCAACAGCTAAGGTTCTGGCTCTGTTGATCAATGATGAATCCATCAATACCTGCTTGTTATTGCAAGCAAGCGAGAGCTGACGAGCATTTTGCATTGCCCCTGGCTCTCAATGGCATGACTCTGACCGCCATTACCTGCTGCCATGCCATGCCAGACATTGCAAATAGCGCAAGCACGCGCATTGAGAAACAACAAGACCACATTGGACTGTGCTGTGGACTCAATGGCTGGCTCTGGCTCGCTCGCTCTACCCGTCAAAGCTTCAACGGGGCTATCCTTGGAGCTGATGGAGGTTGCCCGGGCCACGTCAAGCAAGCAACGTATCGTATCGTGCTGGACTCACACACTCCTCTCTGATCTGTCTGGCTGCAGCAAGTCTTGTACTGTACTGTACATAGTACATACATGGCCCCTCAAACCACCCAGAAAGACGCGTCGAGTCAGTGGCCCGATATGCCCGAAGTGCAGCAGACTTTTGCCAAAGCATCACCCCCATTGGAGGGGACATGGGATACGGCCACCCCAGTGGATTGCATGGGCCCTCCACATCGAGTCTCATGTAATGTACCAGTATCCAGTCCATGAATCAACCCGTGGGCAGAAGTGACCATTCCAATGCATTTTGAACAGTCAGACGCCGGGAAAAGAAGCTCCCTTCCCTCCGCAGGACCGGGTAGGACAGGGGCAACCAGACCAGCACCAGGCAAGCTCAAGCTGGCAGTGAGGAACAAAGGCGAGAAGAAGCCGACAATACCGGTACTGGGCCGATCAGCTGGCTTACCCAAGATCCCAATCCGGGTCAGAATAATACTATTGACCCAAGAATGGTGCTCAGATGGCCAATGTTTGCCTCAAGGCGTCTTGCTTCTCCTCTCTTTGCAGCGTGCACTACAGCTTGAGCTTCCCAGAGCTCTCTGTGGTAGAACAAAGGCAAACGCGGCAGGGGAAACAATTGAACTTGCACGTACCTTGAAGACTAATACACTTGGGGAATCGACTTGATAGTACAGAAGATGCAGATTTAGATAGATAGAATTACAGAAAACTGGTGATGTACGTGCTGAGGTTGGTCTTTTGGACTGATCTCGAGAAAGGGAAGATAAAAGTTTGGACCAGCTTGACGTCTGGTATCCAATTCTAGCGCCGTGACTGGCCCTCTAGGGCCCTGTTCAGGCCTGAAGTCTAAGGTTGTATGGCGGGGACTTAAAAGGTTCCCATCCATGGAAGTCTCCAGATGAGTTAAACCTGCTAGAAGCTTGGTTTCTGGCTCTACAACTGTAACATCCATATGACAACTAGAGGACAGGAGATGCTGGAAATTCAATTGTACCTCAGACCAGTCACATAAGCCCTGAATGAATGCTCAACTTCATAATCTCTATATTCTCATACAGGAATGTCGACAGTATCACGTGATCAGCCATGATCCATGCTGACGTTGGGCTCTGGGAAATGTCCAAGTGTCCACCATGGCAATAGCGTAGCAAGGGGCATCTTGAACTCCAGATACTCCATTCAATTCCATTACGAATCCCCTCAGGAGCATCATCAACGGCTCCGCGTCTTTTGCGCCAATCCTTCGACTTTTCTGCTGGCTTTCATCTTCTTGGACTAATTCACCATGGATATTAACGATTTGAAGAACACGGTCTCCAACCTGACCTTGTATGACCTCAAGGCAGGCTTTCGGAAGGCACAGAATGGTACCCCCTTTTAGCGACCACCTAATGCGCGTCATAAGCCGCTGACGATGTCCAGCTGTTATGAACTTTACCGAGATGGAGGCCAAGGTTGGTTGAGCTATGCGCGACAACAGACCGGGACATTGTCGACTTACCCATCTCCAGGTGCGAGAAGCAACGAATAACGAGCCATGGGGTGCTTCATCGACCCTTATGCAAGAGATTGCCAATGGAACATTCAACTAGTATGCTCGCCATTTCGAACCGTATCCAAGACCAACTTTGCTGACCATGAGCCAGCCAAACCCTTAACGAGATTATGCCTATGATCTACCGTCGCTTCACCGAGAAGGCTGCCGAGGAGTGGCGTCAGATCTACAAGGCCCTCCAATTACTCGAGTTTCTTATCAAGCACGGTTCCGAGCGCGTTATCGACGATGCTAGAGGCCACATCTCGCTTCTTAAGATGCTGCGCCAATTTCACTTTATTGATCAGAACGGAAAGGACCAGGGCATCAACGTGCGCAACCGAGCCAAGGAGTTGGCCGATCTTCTTAGTGACGTGGATCGTATCCGGACCGAGCGCAAGAAGGCGCGTGCGACCAAGAACAAGTACACCGGAGTTGAGGGTGGTGCGACTTTTGGAGGTGGTTTCTCAAGCGGTAGCTCTGGCCGTTATGGTGGTTTTGGCAGTGAGAGCGCTGGCTACGGTGGTGGTGGTAGCAGCGGTGGCCCTGGCAACTATGGCGGATACTCTGGTGGTGTTTATGGCGATGGCGGTGGCTTTGGAGGTCAGTCTGATGACTGGCGAGGCGATGGCGCTGCCAGCCGATCCGAGCGATTTGAGGAATACGATGAGTTCGACGAGGGTGAGAGACCAGCCGCCAGCTCATCAAGAGCTGCCGCCAAGCGACCCGAGCGCACTCCTGTTAAGAAGGCCGCTGAGCCTCCCAAGAAGAAAGAACCCGAGGTTGATCTTTTCTCCTTCGATGACCCTGCGCCAGCGTCTTCTGCAGCACCAGCGTTGGCCCCAAGCAACACTGCCGCCGCTCCTGCGCAAGACGACGACGACGAGTTCGACGACTTCCAGTCAGCTACCCTAGCTCAAGCAGCACCATCCAACAACTTTATGCAAAGTCCTGCTGTGACATCGACGGCCTCCTCAACCGCCCAGTTTGTTGCTCCCCAACCTCAATCGGCTCCTCAGCAAGCTGACATTAGCCACATGGTTAGTATGGCGTCCATCTCGCCTGCACCAAGTGCCTCAGGAACTCCCGGGCCCAACTATTCTGCCTTCAGCATCCCTGCTGCCCCTGCGGCACAGGCTCCCAAGCCTGCTGCCTTCCAACAGACTGGACCCAACTACTTCAGCTCTGTCCAAGCACAGACAGCAAAGACCCCAACAACATCTGCCTTCTCAGGCATTGGAAGCGCCTCCAACGCTGCGCCCAGCGGCCCTACCACTATGGCTAACATGAAGCCCGTCACTAGCTCATCAGCCAAGCCAGCACCCGCTGCTGGTGGAGATGCCTTTGGAGCTCTCTGGGGCAAGGCCAGTGGAGGTGTCAAGAAGCCAGAGACACCCAAGACTGGACCCGCAATGGGCCAACTTGCCAAGGAGAAGAGCAGTGCTGGAATCTGGGGAGCCCCAGCAGCTCCATCTTCCAGCGGCAGTGCTCCTCCCAAGACCGGCGGATCTGCCATGGACGATCTCCTTGGTTAAGCTTATGTGCTAAATCTATCTTGAGAATGGTGGATCATAACCTGGAACTGAGACGACGGCTGGGGCACTAATGCCTCTGTTGGTTGTGTGGGCTTGAGAATGTACAGAATAATAAGCAGTGGGACAGCATGTTTGTATTCATGATAGGATCCTAGATAGGCGTCTGGCGCAACAAAATGAACTGACATGTCATGTCGCTCTATTTTCAGCCAATTTGGCGTGGCCCCTGTGGTAGGCCACCAGCATTCGATCGATTATGCTGTATCAGGTGAAACACAACCAACAACGGATTCACGACGATCATTATGAGCCACACAAGATCAGATCAACAGCCGAGATCGATCCTGGACCGGATCAGTCGCCGTTGCAGTAGGACGACTATCCCGGAATAACTTGCAACAGTGGACTCATAATCTTCACCCACGCAATCTCGCCGTGTATGCGACCTCACTCTAAACAAAGGAGCCTCATCCGGGCCAACGAACCGTATTTCCCCAAGAACGACTCTCACCCAATCATGGCCATGTCGATGTTTTCTGAAACACCAGCCGCTCTCTTCCCTGCGCGGCTATTGCTATTCATCCAACATCCCTGCTCGTCTAAGCGCCGCCACAACGTTAAGCCTCTGAAGCCTCATTGGCCGACGGAACCTAACGCCCAGGAACAGCAGGAGAATCGCTGTATCATGTTGTTGAACTGGCAGGGTTGAGATGATCGTCTGTGGGAGAGCGTGAAGCGCGATGGCGGCTGGTAGTAGGCGGTTGCTGTAATTGGAAACGAGGCTAGACAAGGTCCTACCCATGAACTGAGTGTGTTATTCTTGTATCTTGGAGAGGTTTGTTGACTTTGGATTTGTGTATAAAGACACGGAGTATCGGGCTGGTTGAGATATCCTTTTCTCTCCATCAAACAACTTAGACAGCAAACACTACAATCTCTCTCTTTTCCTTTTGTCTCTTTTCCTTAGTTTCCTTTGTCCTCTCTTGGGTTTTTCTTCTTACTCACGACCAGACGAATCTCATAACGAATTCCCTTTCTTTTACAAGTCCATCTCTCGCCTCTTCTTTGGGCGGGCCGTTCACTTAGACAAAATAACTTCCTCACCCCCCTCCATCCCTTTCTACGCCAAAAACTTTCCTTTGCGCACAGCTGGCTCGTCGCGCCCTCGTCTCTCTCTAGACACAGAATCAGTTGGAAACCTCAAGCTCAAGATGCAGCCTGCTCTCGGAGCCCTCGGGCACACATGGACTGCCATGCGAGCCATGGAGTTCATCTCTCTGATCACGATCATTGGACTGACTGCCAACTTCATTGGTGAGATGGTCAACGCTGATTATGCGGCGCCTTCTGCCTTGATTGGAACACTGGTTGTTGTAAGTGGACTGGTATATGTGCTGTGAGCGAAGGGCGACAGACTAACATGATACAGGCCTGCATCTCGACCCTTTACACTGCCATTTCTTACATCCTCTACTGGGATGGCATGCTTCCTCTCCTCCTCTCGACTGGTGCCGATATCATGCTTCTCGTTGCTTGCATCGTGGTCGCATGCACTGTCGGCAAGCCCGTCAGCTACCTCTCGTGCCCCAAGTTTCCCTCGGACGGCAACACGGCCAACTTTGTCAACTCCCTCTTCCACAACGTATACCACTCCCGTGGCAACACTTTCGCATGGGTCGACCCTGATAAGGCTTCGTGCTACCAGATCAAGTCCATCTGGGGCCTCAGCATTGCCCTCTGCGTGCTGTTTGCCTTCTCCGCCATCACCTCCGGATGCCTCTGGAAGCGAACAAAGGGTGCCTCTCGCCCTGCTCCCAAGGATATCGAGGGTTGAGGGTGCGGCCGTGAGGGGCAGGTCAACGCCCTGGGCATCAGCCTAGGACCGCATGTGATGGCCCAGGAGCGAAGTCTGGGGACCATGGCCATGGCGAAGCGGTTCGACAGCGACTCTTCTGATGCTGAGAGCGCACGCCAGCCGTGGTGTCCCCCGCCCCCCACGGCGCCTGTCCGAGTAAAGAGAAAGGAAGTACCACAGCCTCTGCAACATCTTCCCCCTTTGCCTCCAGTACCGGTATCACCGGGACGTATGAACGACAGTGGACCAAAGAGTCCTCTTGAGAGGGTCTGGTCGAAGCGCAAGACTCTGCTAGAGCGAGTAGAGGGTTGGTGGGATCTTGATCTGCTCGAGAAGAGACAAACACTCTTCGGCGGTAAAAGAGTTCAGGGGTAATCGTGCTTTTGGAATATAATAGATTGGACGCCTTACTTTGTTTGTCGGTTTACGGAAATGAGTGTTTGGGAACACCTGGGTAATGTCTACTGGCTAGATCGGCTTCATCATCAGAAAATGAATAAAAATGGGATTTGGGTTGACATGGATTGTTCAACCATAAACCGCTGTACCAACGTACCTTGTGATCTATCGCCCCTGGCCAGAATAACTGCTGCTGAGAGAACACGAAACAGATAAACAAAAAATGTTTGAATATAAGACGGAGTATAAAAGCAAGGTGCCGCTTCAAATGGAGTTATCTGGAATTGTAGTAAAAAGGGATGACATTTGAGAACAAGACACGAAATGCCAATTCATATATTCTTCCTGAAATGACGGAAATTCAGCAACTCCCTTTCACAGTAGAGAGTGAGGTAAAGCAATATTCATATCCTGAACCAATCAACGAACTCACTCCCAAGGGTATCAAATCAGCAAAACTCCGTGTCCCAGAATCTGAAGGCACTTGGCCACATCCCAACTCTCATCAATCTGATCTCGCCTCGACCAAACCTTCTCCATAACTTCAAGCGCCTCTCTGATTGTGCCGAACACACTGACCGGGCCCAGACGCTCCACCATTGCGCGGTATCTATCTTCGTCTTCAGGAGGCGAAAGGCAACCTGCAATACAAAAGGGCCACACCAGAGTTCGGAGGCAGACATTGGGTGGAAGGGTCGTCAGGAGTTCTGTCATGCGGGAAACGGAGGCTTGTATCTCTGGGCAAGACGGTTGCCAGCCGGATATAACGACGTGGAGGTATGTGAGAGCTGCTTGGAGCCAGATCATGTTGTTGACCGCAAGGCCAGGGGCTTGTTTAGTATCAACACCGTAGCCGTAATTTTGAGTAGGGTTTGCCACAACGCTTATTACGGGATCAAAGAAGGGGCCCGATGCTTGGATCTGCGCTTCAATGACACTGAGTCCCCCCTTGAGGGCGTCTTCCATGATTTTGCCTCGCTGAACCAATTCGTTTATTGATAACGAGTTTTTCTTCTTCTGCTCCTTCTTCCAAGCATCCAGCGCCGCAATGTCACCAATGATCTGCACGACCCAGTTGTTAAGACCGACATAATCTTCCATGAAGAGTGAGCCCGAGATCCGAACTTCTTGTGGGGTGGTGTAAGTTTTGCAACTGGGCATAATGTTATCTTGGTACTTCTGAAGGCGTGGTGCCTGCTCGAGTGTGATGCTGGATATGACATCGATGTAGAGGACATTAGCTGTAAAGAAGCGAAGGGCAGCTTGATTAGTGCTAAAGGGTCTTCGGATACCCATCTCTGGCGGTGGCCAACGGTAGCTGTAGAGAGCCTCCAATGTCTCGCCCCATTTCTCTGATTGCGGAAGGATCTGTTGAAACATGGTGATAGCGGCATCGAGGTGCATCTTCCAGTGGTCCTTGTTACTCGTTGAAACTTCAAAGATGAGCATTTGTAGGATAGCTTGTAGAACAAGGAGGCGATCTCGGACGCCGGCGCAGGATACCTTATGGTTGACAGCGGTCATCTCACGCTGTAGTTCCCTCAAACCCATCTCAAGTTGAGACTGTAATTGATGAACCATTCGGTTTGTGCACTCCTGATGCTCGACTGCGCCATTGGCCATGACGATGCTGAAGAAGTACGAAGTAAGGGACACAGCTGTATGCCAGACGGACTTGTTGCTTTGGAGCACGTCGAGGACCCAGCCACGACCGCCTGCCAAGATGGGAGGGCGGTAGAAGGGGAAGAGATAAGGGAAGACGTAGTCGAGGTAAATCATGATGAAATGAATCTCGGTACTGGCGCCAGTTGAGCTACTGGAATCTTCGGCCGGGACAACGAAGTGACTGTGCCATGGCATATCAGGGGGGGAGGCGCCGCTGGTGTTGCTAGAAGCAGGTGTCGATCCAAACTCATGACCCGAAGCAGGATCCGTGTCGGATGCAGCGGACATTGCAGCGTCATGAGGCTGCCGTTGGCTTTGGTCCTCGTTCTGTAGTGTGACGTTGCGAGTACCGGCTTCAAGCATCTCCATATACTTGCGATCGCGACGCTGGCTGGCCTGCTTCTTGACCTGAGCCTTGATCTTCTCAGCCATGGCCTTCTGCTTTGGTCCACCATCCATCCATTCTGGCTTTTCTTCATCGAAGAAACAACTGATCTCGAGAGCGCCACACGAATCACAGACAGGACGCTTCTCATCACATTTCTTGCGGCGGAGACGACAGGTCCAGCAGCCTGCGTTGGAGCGCACCTTTGACGACATGAGATGGCGAAACATGATGGCTACCTAGTGAGCCTCTGTAGTAAAGACTTGATGGAAGAGCAATAAGTCCAGTATAAGTGAGTCGTGGTGGTGCTAGAGATGAAGATGGAGATGGAGATGGGAGTGTGATTAATAAAGCTGTTGCATTTGATCAAAGTTGCGAGTTTGGTCGAGACTCGAACTGGGGGCTGCTCAATTGGGTTAGTAGGACAACCCCATGTTGAGGACCGACAGGTTAACGCCAATCGAAATTGGGGGGACATCCACTTCCTTGCCAAGATAATTTGTCAGCCAATTCATCTTTGATTGATAACAACTAGGTACCTGCCAACTGACAGACAAGAAACAAGAGACGTAAATGTCCCGTTTAGTCTTAGATTGGGATGATGTCGTCAAAAAGACACCTGCTTCCCAGATCAAGCCAAGCAAGCCTCTTGTAAAGGCCTCGGGGAGCAAGAAAATATCAGACTTTGATATAGGTAGGGTGTCAAAATAAACTCAGCAAATGTATCCTAAACTCATGCTACCTACTCCGTAGTTTACCTAAGTCTTTTTGTCATTCATTTAGGATCAAGGCCCCAATAAGGCTGCTGGCTTACACACAACATGCACTGCGGTCATATAAAAGAATCAACAAGAACCTCTTATTATGTACTAAGAAGCAATGTAAAATAAAGCGTAAAAGAATGGAACCTCTCTACCAACTTGCAACCAAGCAATTCGTAAACCTCCTCCAGCATATTGTTGCCCATGCTTTGATCCCTTCCCACGCTTCCTAAACATTACCAAAAACGATAGGCCGCTGGAAAAGACGCTGATAAACATTTGGTTTGTTGGCTTTGGCCACCGGTTCTCGCCAGAACAATACAGTACCAAAGAAATGACCGCTGAAGATACAAATGATGATGTAACCATTGAAGGAAACAGCCATTAGTATGAGGACATAGGTCACGACAACCTGAAGCGTGCGCAGTGAAGCCTCGATAATATGTTCCACGAAGCTGGGACAAAAAGGGGGAAGGCGGTTGGCGGCATCTTGACCATTGCCGGGGCCATTAGCGGGAGCAGGTTGAGCAGGTTGAGCAGGTTGAGCAGGTTGAGCAGGTTGAGCAGCATCAGCAGGTTGACCACCAGCAGATTGAGCATCAGCAGATTGAGCATCAGCAGGTTGAGCATCAGCAGGTTGAGCGGCAGCGGGTTGAGCGGCAGCGGGTTGAAGGGGGGCAAGTTCAATTCCAGTAATGGGATCAAAGAATGCTCGAGGATTGCCGACGTTTCTGGCGAATAGGTGACGCTCCCATTCTCTAGAGGCACGACGTGCGAATTGAAGAAATAAGGCCAGACCAAAGGCGGCGAGGCAGGTGGTGGCAAACAAGGCCCCGGAATCTATATCACGCCTCGGAAATAAAGCAGACACCAATAGTGTTCCAGTTCCAAAGCATCTGGAGGAGGTGTTGTCAGCTGCGATGCTCGAGATGATGAGAAAGGGATGAAAGAACTTACAGGGTTTGTAAGGCAAGACCTAGACTCCCCAGAGCTGAAGTTGGCGGGGGCAGCTGCAGAAGTCGGAGGCATTGTAGCGGTGGGTAGATTGTGACTTGTGATTGGAGGCATGTTGCAAAGCTATAGCAAAGCGATGTCTTTGTTGATCGTTTGATGGAAGTTGATTGTTGAAGCAAGTGGATGATGATGATGATGATGATGGAGAAGAAAAGCAAGACTGCAAGACTGCAAGAAAAGAAGATATAGATAGATCCTGCGACGAACGTGGAAAGTCCAAATGAGTTTGTTAGCGAAGGAGCAAAAACAAGGAAGGTAGCTGCAGCAGTATTCGACCTTCCCTCAACCACTACGATGGGACAGGCCATCACCTTCCATACGCCACGGGCGACGAGATTACCCAAGGCACCTACCTTAAGTTGCTAGAACTATGGCAGGGACAAGGATGTGCTCGGGGACCAAGAAAATATCGGACCTTGATACAGGCTATTAAAATAAACAAACTCAGCAAAAGGTATCCTAAAGTTATGCTTAGTTATCCAAGTCTTTTTATCGTTTAGGATCGAGGTCATTAATTGTTGAGTACAACGGACGAAAAGGGCGTGAGCGCAGACTTGGAAAGTGGCACAGTAAGTGAGAACCTGAGTCTGAGTGGCAGGTAGGTACAACTTTACTGAAGTTGGTGTTAGCCATTTTTGGTGGATGAGGAGAGACAAGTGAATGCCAGGCAGTCTTCGTTGCACGATTGGATATTTACACGATTAACTTGACATCTGCAAGAAGAGACACAAATAATTATCGAGATGATGTGAGGTATATGCAGTATTGACTGTCCATGCTCCTATTGTGAAGGGTGGGCAGGGATAAATATCATACGTCCTCAACACCACATGATTACGTATCTACCGGCTCACAAGATCATCTTAGAATTTCGTGTAATAACATCAACCGATAACTACCTACCTAATCATCAGTGGCCACGGTAAGGTAGGTATACCATGTGGTAAAGGATGGCGTCATTTGACACTGCAGCTTGACACTCCAGTGCCGGCCGATTCAACTCCCATCGCCCCGCCCCTGAGGCAGCAACACTCTTCCACCAGATTCTGCATAATCCTCGTAACCCCGGGAGACGGACTGACCGCAAACAATAGAAGAGTATCCGACTGCTGTGCATGACAGGTTTGTGGATTATTAATTTGTGGTTGCACAGTGCCCTACCCTGAGCTTCCCACCAAACGAGCCCACCAGTGAAATAAATAGTGACTGCTGGCTCGATGCATTTGTTCTTGGATGTCTGGGAGGGGGAGTGCACAGGAATGGATTTGTCTAGTAAAACACGCCTATTTTGGGCTTGCTACACTGGGGTGTCCACAGGAGAAGGATATACAACACTGCTCAATTTTAGACTTCGAGCGCACTGAGCTGTGATTCAGGAGTATCAGTCAGGTCAAACAGATTCTAGGGAATGTAGAAATATAGAAATGAAGTCATTCACGTCAGAGATGGTCAAGTTTGGGTATAGTCGATGTATTGTGCGAGTCTCGAAGAGACAGCCATGTTAAAACCACTTCATCTGCTGTAGTACTGGCACCCGTTCAAAACCATAGGCATCGCTCCAAACCCTCAAAGACCCTTCCTCGTCGTGACTTTCGTAAAGCTCATGAATTCGTTGGTCGTCTGGGAAAGATGGATTTAGATAAGGTTGGGGCTGGGGTTGCCAGTCGCGTCGTCGTCCTTAGAAGCACCGCCATCCCAGATACCACCCCCATCCGGGGTGGCGACGTCCTTACCAACACTGGCGTGAGCAGCATTGTAAGCCTGCTGACTCTGGTGGAGCTCACGGGCCTCCTCAGGGGTCACCCCGAAGTTGGTTGTGCGAGGGAGCATGTGAGCTCCGTACACACTGCGACGAGCAGCGACCATAACATCCATAGAACGTTCAATCCGATGCTCAGTCCCCTCGCTGCTCAAATATAGGTTAGTTATGTCGTGAATGTATGACGAGAGAATTGGAGATAAACTTACACCCGCTGGACTCTAGCGAGACGCTCCTCATGTTTGGCAGCGGCTTTCGCGTCTTTCGCGAATCGGCGGCGGAGCTTGATCTTCGCCATGAACTTGCGAACTTTGAATTTGATCTTCGCCATAGTACCCATGATGTAGTGAAGGTTGGAGATGGAAGATATGCTAAGGGCAAATGTGAGATGCTGGAAGGGGAGACAAAGGAACGTGAAGTGAAGTGGCCCGAAGGGAAACAACACAAAGAGAAGGGTGACATACCTTAGGAAAGAGAAAGTATCGATGTAATAGGAAGCAGACTTGAGTATGAAAGCGAGTGGGAGGTGTCTTTGACTGATTTGTGTGCGTGTTGTGGTGGTCGTGACTGGGCGAGCGATGTTGACCTGAAGAAGAGAAAAGAAGTCTGCGGGGGAGAAAGGTTGGGTTTTTATAGCCAAAAGATCTAGCAAGTGATTGCAAGTTCAGCGGGCTCTTTCGAGCTTCAGGGCCATCAGTTTCTGGTGCAGCAGTTTCGTAGTTCTATTTCTGATATCAAAGGGGAGAGTATGGGAAGCTCAACTACGCACTCACTGATCCTGGGCCCAACTTTGCGATGCACGTTTCGAAAAAAATGGACAAGTCGCATCACTATGATGCCAAACTTCGCATCGAGTTTCAGGTCTATATCTTTTATATCAGAGTTGCGAATATCAAAAAACCATGTTGCAGTTCCATGAAGCTATTTTTCCCTTTTTGGGTATTCTAGCGCACGTCCTGCTAGGTGGCTCCCTACCGGCCCGCACCAACAGTGGGACTCTCGAGGGTGCGAGGCCGGGTACCTGACTAGGCCCCTTAGGGACGGGAGACTCGCATGCCATGGTGGGTAGGGGTGGGCACAGGAATGCCACCAAGTGCCGTCTTGGCCTTGCGAGGTCGTGATCCCCGATGATCCTCGATTACGGGATTAGTTCTTCAGGACCGGCTCTCCTTCAGCACACTCCGTCTCATCACGAACGTAACGATCGACTGCAGCCGCTGCATCTTCCTCACCGTCGAGAACATCCAACCAATGCCCCTTCACACCCTCTTTCTCCAACACCAAGGCCATGACTCTCGCTGTTGACGCCCGAGTGGTCATGCCTCTGGCCTGCTTCGTCTGTCCCAAGAGCACTCCCCCTTCGTCCTTGTCGGTGAGACCGCCAGGGCGGACCGATACAGCGGTCAAGCCGTCTCTCTTTCTGGCTTCAGTAACAAGAGCTTCATCAGCGGCGGTCTTGGGCTCATAGTAAGGACCCAGGAAGGTTGAGTTGACCTTCTTCCAGCCTTCCCAGTCTTCGGCAGTCCACCAGGGAGCTTGCTCGCGTCGAGCGCCCAAGTAGGAGACCTGGACATGATGACTGACTGACTTGTTGGCGACCGAGGCCTTGACGAAGAAGATTGCAGCATCACGATCGATGCGGATGATCTAGAAACACATCAGTTACACACAGCAAGTCACGATCCATAAGAGAGCTTCTACCGTGTCTTGATCAGTTCCCCTTCCAGGGCCTATCCACTGATCAGCGTACACTTCTCGCAGCTACCGGACGGAGATCCAACCCACCAGCGCTGAATACGACAGAGTCCGGCTTCACTTCGTCAAGAATAGCCGCGGCCTTCTCCTGACTATCAACTTTGATGAGATCATGGACCAGGATCTTGTGGTCTCCCGGTAAGCCCTCCGAGATCTTCTTCAGGTCATCGATCTGGTCAGGGTTACGGATCAGACTCGTCACAGTCCAGGACTTCTTCAGCAGGATGACTGTGAGAAGCCTGCTAATCTTTCCATTGCCTCCGAGCACAAGAACGTGACGGTTGGAAGCCATTGCGTTTGTTGCGAGTATCACGATTGGGTTTGGAAGTTGGAAGTTTGTGTAAAACACGCAAGGGACAACACGACATGCATGTATCTATCAGCTAAGGTAAGTTCAGGACCCTGGCTCTTCTCCCCCTTTACTGACCAACCACGACACAGACTACGGACTTCGGACTTGTCCATGACGTGAGCAGCTCCACTATTTGTCTTAACGGGACATCACTTACAAGGAAGGTACAACCGTCGAACTACACACGAGAAAATACAACATCACGAGATATGAGCATGGAGGAGCCAATGGCTTCAACTAGCAGCTGAGAACTATAACAAACACCGTTTTCGTCGATCATTGCTCATTGCCAGCTTCTGGCTCTCCTTGGTCGGGCACAAGAGCTGTCCCAGACGGACTTGACTCCCTGTGATGATGGCGGTGATGACTATGTCCATGGCAATGTCTATGCCTATGTCGATGTCGATGTCGATGACTATATTCGTGGCCGTCAGGACGGGGTTTTGCACGAGCCCCATTGGGAAGCACGACATATCCCTCCGATTTCGATTTCGACCGCCTTCGCGTTGGCGGTACTGGGTGGCTAAAGCAACACCCCATGACGATTGATGGAGACTCTGGCTGAGAGAGACTTTGGTATCTGTTTAGTCAGTTTGAAAGCAAGTATAGTGTCGATAAGGAATATGGGCTTGGAAAGAACCAGGTTTTGAGCCCCTTGGCCAAGGACTTTATACTCTCTTCTGCGGCAGTACACATACACAGCCAACAACTGTTCAAATACAAACACCGGATCGCTATCCTCTTAAATGGAAGCATATTCTTTGACTCAGTGTTGCGTAACCGCCAAAATTGAATGTTGGCGATCGAACATTCAGTACGCTGTCATGAAAAGCGGTACTATTAGACCAAAACTATGTAACACCATCGCCTGGCGTTCGTCCTAAGTTGAAATTCCCCTCAGGGGCCTCGAAACCTGAATGCACTGAAGACCCAGACCTCTCACTGTGCACAGTGGGCCTTCGAGTATTTTGGACTTTGAACACTACCACCCGAAATCAAGACAACCAACGTTAAAGTCTACATAAACAGGATGACATTAGTCCTCACAGGCTTTGAACCACCCACACGATCTATTTAGGAACGAAGAGCTATGTATGAAGACATGGCCTTGATCTTGAACCTTGTGTTGACTCCCACAATACTGACATTGAAAATCTTGCTAACCACATCCATCCCAGAAATCAAAAACTCCTACCCAAACAAGCAAACACCCGTCGATACGACATCCAAGATCTATCTCCGAGCCTAAATAAACCCAAAAGCCCTTCTCCCGAACCGTATGCGTCGAATCCTCATCCAAAGAAATCAAAACTCCTCCCATACAGAACGCTGATCCCATCTCAAGTTTTGCCCTCCAAGGGACTAATCACTGAGGTCGCTCTCAGCACATCTGAATCATAACTATGCGGTAGTAGGTCTGGTACCGGTGGTCGAGGACTCGAAGTGGCGTCACCACGAGCTTCAGTCACGACCCGGGTTCGGGTGACGTGTGCTACTCTGGGCTGTGTATCGCTCAGAGGCGTTAGGACATCAGGAGGAACGAGTCTCGGCGGCTTCCTCGCTTTCGCGGCTGGACTGAAATTCTAAGAAACGCTCGGAATGGGGTTTTGGACTACCCCAGACAGCGTGGATGGAGTCTATACTAGACTTGAGGTCGTCAATATTTCGTGTAAGTCAAACAAGCTCTGGCATAGGTATAGTTTCGACCGCTGACTAGTTTAACTTACGCTTCTCTGTTTCACATCCATCGGAGGCGATCTACCGAGTGAGCTTTGAGGAGTCAGCAGCAAGAATCAACTAGGGCCAGTCTCCGCGACTTACTCTACGTAGAGAGCTTGGAGATCAAGAAGATCACGGGCGTAGTTCGGCAATCCATCATCCTCGGGTCGGCGTTAATCCTCTTCGATCATTCGTGGAGAAAAGGGTGGTTGAAGAGATGAGGTCTCCTCCTTATGGTCAGAGTCGACTTGAACCGTGGTACTGTCGGTGCTATTGCCAGAATACGTCGAACTGGTGTCTTGAGGTTCACTAGAATCAGAGTTCGTGGAGCTCGTATCTGACCCCCTGTCACAGGCTGAAGAGACATCCGAATCCCAGCTCGTGTTTGAACTTCTACTGCCGCCGTTCTTCTGGCTTCGAAGCGAAGAAATTGAACGAGCCATGTTGGTAATGCAATGCTGGCGACAAGGCTCGTGAATCCGACAGCGGTCTATGAGTCTGATTTTTCCATTAATATCGTCTTCAGGATTCTGGTAGTTGTCCACAAGAGTGATGAGATGAGGAACAAGCGTTGGCGCAGTGCTGAAACCGAGGTTTTATAGCCATTCCACGACTCATCAGAGGGCCTGGAGTCATTCCTGGTTTCTTTCAAAAATCGTTTCTGCAATATGACTTATGAGGCACTGACATGTTTGCAAGTCAGGTCTTTATTTCTTCCGCTATCCGATGCAGTGTGACCACGACTTTACCATAAGAATCTACAACTTCAAAGAAAACGCCGTTTATTCCTTTTCCACGACCCTGTACCAAAAGAGAGTCTACAATGCGGGAGAAATTCACCGCTAGGACAAGGGGAAAAGTGAAGATGGTTGGCACACCGATCCATTGAATTTCTTCGACTAACAAAGCTACAGTTTTCATCCTTTCACTTACCAACAACGCCAAAGAATAACATACGCACCTTTCATCCAAGCCCGACAGAAAGAACCCAACTTCCCGATCACTGCTTCAGACTCCGAAGAGCGTAGAGCTCCTGAGGCTTGCCCTGCGAATCACAGCTCGAAAACTTCCACCACTTCCCGTACCAAGAACCCGCGATATTTGTCAGGCCCCAAGAGATAGGCGCAGGCATTGGGGGCCAATTAGCCCACATACCCTCCTCGGCGGTTCGATCCAAGTTCAGGAGGAAGAAAGGTACAACATCGAGCACGCCAGCCTTTGTGACTGTCTTCTTGCCCCATGCCTTAAAGGTCAGGCCAGCGGCGGCGCCTTCAGGGGTGTCTTCCTTGGGAGCCTTAGGGTGATTCGAAAGAGCGGCGATGGTGGAGATTTCGCTGTGGAAGTGATGCTCAAAGGGCTCCTTGAAGGCATCCAGGAGCTTGATGACTTGAGCGCCATCGAGATCGTTGGGTGAGGCGAGGTTAGAGAGGTATGTGTTGAACTCGGCGAGGGGCGCAAGGAACGACTCTGCGGTCTCGGTCTTAGTGACAAAGTACTAATTGAAGATTAGGGTTCTTACCATGCTCATGATGGGTCTCGTCCCATACTGGCTCATCGCCGAGAAGCTCTTGAACCTTGGGGAAGAGGTTGTCCTCCTCATCATCGTGGTGCGATTTGACGAACTTGAACCAAGTCTGAGAATATCCAATGAAATCGGCCTTGTCGGCCTCCTTCACATGAGGAGCTTGGAGGTAGATGGAATTGAAGCCACGAATGATGGCATTGTGCAAAAGCGCCATGTGAGTTGCGCCTGTGGTGAAGAGATCGGTCTACCAGATTGAACAAGTCAGTATTGTCAGTTACACCCCAGAGCACCCGAGTTCAATTGACTAACCTTCTTAGTTTCATACTGTGGTGTTGTCACCAGCTTCATAGGTCCATCAGCCCATGGCTGGCTACCAGTCGGTGAGGCGGACATATTAAGATACGGCGAATGAGCGAGAAACACAGCAAGTCCAGCAAAAAAAGCCTGAGCTACAATAAAGAGGAGGATGCGTTGGCCAGGCATGATGAAGAACACAAGAAGAGGGGAGGGGGAGGGGAGATAAATGCGACAGAAGAGGCACAACGAGGGACACGTTTGTCCAACTTGGGAGTGAGACAGCCACTCAAGATTCAGCTTCTGGGCTCACTTCTTGATGGTTCGATAGCTCGTCATGTCATGGGAGCTCATGCGGGTGTGGGTGGGAGCTGATTAAAAGGAGATACATAATTGGGTGAAACGCGAAAGATCCTGGAGCAAAGGGGACCCAAAGGGGTAGCAGACGGACCATTTCGAAGGCCGGACCCCGGAAGTTCGGACTTTTGATGTGGGGCCGTCCGGGGTTGTTCATGATGCAAGTCCTCGGAAAGAAGATATCATGGCGTCTCAGTGGATTGTGAGTGTCTACATAGTACCTACACATGCAGTGTAGTATCACTCAGAGAGTACAAGAGTAGACAAACGAAATACGACTAACATTATCAATAAATGTATCGCTTCGCGTTACATTCAAAACTCCGTTGCCCACCCTGAAAGACGCCATTGACAAGATGCCACCAATTTTACGTTCTATGTACATCAGTTCTTTTAAATAGTCCCGTAGCCCCCCCTAGGCAAATGCTCCAACGGCAGCCATCAAGAGTGCACCGGCACAAACAGCCATATAGGCCTGCAACCTCCTCTTGCCCTTCAAAATCTTGTAACTCTTCTCTGTCAAAAAGTCCTCCGCCAACAGTTGCACAAGGCCAGCATACAGGAGCAGTCCCGATGACACGGCGTTCATGAAGCCAACCACGAGCAGACCTCCTGCGCTCTTGGGGTCGTACATACGATGCACAATAAGACCAATTGCTTGGCCGATTGGTGTTGTGGTACCATAGGCGAGAACCATGAGCCATGGACGGAGAGATTTGCGGGGGAACTGAATCGCGGCGATGCGGCTGCCAAGGGCGAGGCCTTCGAAGGTTTGGTGGAAGCTGATAGCGACAAGGAAAACTACGAAGGCGGGGCCGGTCGCGACAGAGATGGCCATACCGATGAAGACGCTGTGGAAGAGAATTCCGGCCTCGAGCAAAAGACATTGTAGTAGCTTTCTTTGTTGCTCTTCGGGGTTATGTGGTCCAGGAGACATTGGCGTCATAGGTGTCATAGGCTCCTCCTCGGCCCCAGCTCCCTCGGGCTTGAGCGACGCATAAGGCCCATGTCGATGTCTCGTGCTGCTTGACCCAGCCGGTTCAAGCTCTTCCATATCCAAGTCAAGATCCGAGTCGTCATCGTTGAAATCATCGTTAAGCTTCTTGCCCTCCTGTCCCACCAGAGGTGAAGATCCTGGGAGTGGTGACACGCCAGCAACTAGCCCCTGACTCTCCATGTTCTCAAGGTGAATATCCGGTGGTCGCGGTCCGTGTCTCCTTTCGGACAGTCCAGCTGCGTCCATCATGGGCAGCTCACTCTCGTGTTCATCGTCAGAGTCAAAATACCCATGGTTGTGGGAGTGGGAGTGACCAGCTCCTCGGGCCGTGAGGTACGATTCGATGCCGACGACAATGATAGCAGAAATCATAGCCACGAAACCTGGGAACGGCGTATATCCTTTGCTAAAGAAATCGGGGAGGCAGGGGTCGGTCATGGACTCGAAAGCGGTCGGGAGGAGGTGGACAAAGGCCGTTGCCAGAAGGACACCGGTTCCAATGTGCTGGCAATAGAATATCACGGTTTTTTGGCCTCGGCCGCGCATCGTTCGTCGCGAGAAAAGAGGGAATGCGCATGCTGGGAAGATATCAGTACCGTGTCAAAGCTCCCAATTGAACAAACCTACCCAACGTGCTGAGGGTCAAGATCAGTATCAATGCAAATACATGCGCCGAAGTATCATAAGAGCCCTTTGTTCTCGAACCGCATTCTGGTTTGTCGCCATCATCTTTGCGACGCTTCAACTCGGCGAGAATCAAGTCTGTTGGGATTGAAGCCCACGACTCTCCTAAAATTGTCAGTAAAGGGGCTCAACTAAAAATCATAATGTGCAATACCTCGGGGCACCTCTAAGTGGGCGCTCATTTTTTGACCTAACTACCTGGTTTCCCTATAATTGCTGCTTTGTCGACAATGGCATCGCGGGAGAGGACACGATTACATGGAGGTCAATGTGTGTTGTGTCTTTGGCGTGTGCTATTTTTGTTTGCGTCACTGTTCTAGTTAGTTAGGTAAGTTGAGTTGGAGTAGACGCAGACTCACATGTTTTGAGTTTGTTTGACCTGTTCTTTTCTTGGAGGCGCATAATCCTCGGCTGAAGGTTTCAAGGGGCATATTTGTTTGTTTTACCAAGGGATGAAGCGAGGGTTGTGAATAAGAAACGTCAATGGCCTCCTTTGTTTCCTCTTCAGGTACGAGGAACTTGTTGGTATCTTTATATACCGGACAATTTGGGTCTCTTGTTGCTTCATGGTGATGCGAGGTACATCTAATGGCGCTATTCCTTTAGTGGTGCTCCAACTCTGCAGCTGTCAATGGCGATCGTTCAGGGGGGGTCCAACAGGACACAGGGCAGACTGAGGCCTTGCAACACGGCCACAGATTGAAATACTTGACCAAACTCCATTACGGCAATTTTCCGACGTTTATACGAGATTCTAACAGACTCTAAGATGTTTGTTTGAATATATAAAAACATGACATGCAAGTGTACTTCTATTCTTATCAATTGCAAGTGACCCTACCGGAACTTAGGAGCGAGGAGCCGACGTTCTCCACTGAACGGGACACTTCTATTTAGCCGATGGGTGACACTCACTGGCCTCACCTTGTATCGTACTTCTGTGCACAAGACACAACTTTAGAGTGCAACCCGAAGTCACTCCAAGCTTAGACAATAGGCAACGGCTAATCAAAGGGCTCTAGAACTCTATTTACGAGAAAAAGGCATGCTTAACTAGACCATCTCGAGACTTTCAAGGCTATTCACTGGGAAAGATCCGTCTGAACATCGGAATAGCCTCGGATCGGTACCACTAGCATCGATAGACTCACCACTAAATCAAGGAACCACCTTGTCCGCGACCCAATGGCACAACACCGCGTCCTACGCAGATGCACGTAAAGCGGGTACTCAATGGCCACATGAGTGCCATTCTTCGGTTGAATAACGGATCACTCGGGTCAAGTTCATGCGAGTTCACTATCCTGGGGAAGTCGTCATGGCTTTGAGGGGTTGGCTGTTGTGCTACTAAAGAGCTGCCTTCTCCTCGTTTCACAAGATGTGACTCCCCTTCACTCCTCTTCAGTCAATTGACTTCTTCCTATCAGCATGGCCTCTGTTGATATCCAGTCCATCCTCTCTTCCCTCACTCTTGAGGAGAAGGTACGTTTCACTTACATATATCCTATCATTCATGTCCTCATTCAACTAACTGATCACTTCACTCGCAGATCTCACTCCTCGCTGGAAAGGACCTTTGGGAGACAGTCCCCATTTCCTCCAAGGGCGTTCCTCATGTCAAGGTCTCAGATGGTCCCAATGGCGCTCGAGGAGCTGCCTTTGCTGGTGGTACATCAGCTGCTTGCTTCCCTGCCGCTTGTTTGATGGCATCAACCTTTGATGTCAACCTTGCCAAGAGGATCGGCACCGCCCTCGCCGAGGAAACCCACTCCAAGGGTGCCCGGTGTCTTCTTGCGCCTACCATGTGCCTTCATCGTCATCCCCTGGGCGGTCGCAACTTTGAGTCGTTCTCAGAGGATCCTTTCCTGACCGGCAAGATGGCCGCTAGAGTCGTGGAGGGTCTTCAAGACAAGGGTGTTTCAGCTACCATCAAGCACTTTGCTGCTAACGAGCAGGAGACTGAGCGCTTGACTGTCGATGAAACCATTAGCGAGAGAACGTTGCGAGAACTTTACCTCCGACCATTTGAGATCACAATTAAGGAGGCCAACCCCTGGGCTGTGATGACTTCTTACAACCAGGTCAACGGACACCATGCTGACTCGAACGAGTTCCTGCTCAAGAAAGTCCTCCGAGGCGACTGGGGATGGGATGGTCTCGTTATGAGCGACTGGGGTGGTGTCAACTCTACCGCCGAGTCTCTCGAAGCTGGTCTGGATCTCGAAATGCCTGGTCCTACCCGTTGGAGGAAGACCGAGGATGTCATCGCGGCTATCAAGGCTGGCAAGACTTCCGAGGAGACCATCAACGAGCGTGCAAAGCGTGTGCTCAAGTTCCTCGAGCGTCTCAACTGCTTCAAGGACCCCAGCATCCCTGACGAGAGGGCTATCAACAACCCCAAGCACCAAGCTCTTATCCGAGAAGCTGGTTCCAAGGGTATCGTACTACTAAAGAACCAAGACAATGTCCTTCCTTTGTCGAAGGACAAGGTCAAGGGCAAGAAGATTGCCCTGCTAGGCCATGCCAAGATTGGTCTCGCCCATGGTGGCGGCAGTGCGTCTGTCAACGCCCACTACAAGGTCACCCCCTGGGATGCTCTTCACGAAGCTCTCGGTGACAGTGCAGAGTTCTCTTATGCTAAGGGTAGGCATACTCAGAAGCATCGTTTTAGGGAACGATGACTAACAGTACAACAGGAGCTCACACATTCCGCATGCTTCCCCCTATCGCCGAGAACGTTGTTGACCTGGACGGCAACCCCGGTTTCACTTTCAAGATCTTCGAGCCTGGCAACCCGGAGCCTATTGAAGTCCGACCTGCTCATCCCGACTCTGAAGTGTCCGTTCTGAGCGGCTTTGGTTTCAGCAACAAGGATGTCACCCTCGAGGGTACCTTCACAGCCCAGGAGACCGCCAAGTACTACTTTACCGCTTCGGGTCTAGGACCCAGCAAGCTTATCATCGACGGTAAGGTCGTCTTCGAGCAGAAGGAGAACTCCAAGGATGCGATGGGTTTCCTGTTCGGCGGCGATAACCCTCCTGAGTTCAAGGTCTCCTTGGAGGCGGGACGCAAGTATAAGCTCGCCATGCACACCTCACCCCCTGCTGCTAAGGACGGAGAGGATCTTGATCTTGGCATTTTGGAAGGACGATGTGGTCTGCGAGTAGGATACATGTCCGAGGCGGAGCATGACCGTGACCTCCTCTCGGAAGCTGTCGATGTTGCCAAGGACGCCGACTATGCCATTATCTTCACTGGTCATGAGCCATTCTGGGAGACTGAAGGCCAGGACCAAGTTAGCTTTAACCTGCCCAAGGATGGTAGTCAGGACCGCCTGATCGCCAAGGTTGCTGAGGCCAATCCCAACACCATTGTCGTCAACTCGACTGGTGTCGCCATTGCTATGCCCTGGTTGGAAAAGATCCAGGGTCTTGTCCAGACGTGGTTCCCTGGCCAGGAGGCTGGTAACTCTATCGCAGATGTGCTGACAGGTGCCCAAACCCCTGAAGGCCACCTTACCTGCACATTCCCTAAGAAGCTCGAGGACTGCCCTGCATATGGCAACTTTCCTGGAAAGCACGTTGACGGCAGGCTGAGGGTGACATACGGTGAAGGTGTCTTCATCGGCTACCGCTACTTCGATTGTCTTTCTGCCGACAAGGTCAACTTCCCCTTCGGTTTCGGTCTCTCGTACACCACATTCGACTACTCCGATCTGGAGGTCAAGGAGTCTAGCGGTGAATACACTGTCAGCGTCAAGGTTTCCAACACGGGCAAGGTCGTCGGCGCCATCGCTGTGCAAGTCTATGTGGGAGCCGCTGAGACTGCTAAGGGCGATCCTCTGAAGCAATTGGCTGCCTTCGAGAAGGTTACGCTGAAACCTGGTGAGAGCACAAAGGTCGAGATACCTGTTCGTACTCGTGACTTTGCTTTCTTTGATGAGTCGGCAAAGAAGTGGGTGGTTAAGGGTGGTGATTACAAGTTTATGATTGGAAGATCTGCTGGTGATATCGCTCTGGAGTCAAAGATTGCTGTCGAGGAGAAATCATTCGACCCATGATCGCAGATATTTAAAAGCATGTATAGCGTTAATAAATTGGATTCATTTAATCATAAATCAGTCGATGAATGCTGCCTGGCTAGGCCATTCACCACAAAAGTAGCATTGGTGTGAAGTTTGTTGTAAGTGAGCTACCCTAAATGACAAATTTGTTGACAAATTTACACAACTGGATACTAACATTTCAAAAGTCAAAGGCCCATTTCTTTATATGTGCATGTCTTCCTCTGTAAACCTCTATCATCTATCATCTATCATCCTTTCATGTAATAAGACTTATGGATGGTGTCATGGATACATACCTAATAGTTATCCCCTTAATCAAAGACAGTGCTTCTACAAAGTCCAATACGGCAGAATTGCCCATTTCACAAGCATACTACAATAGCAAGTCTATAGTTTCTATTCCTTTATGGACACCACGGTCCTGTCTTGAGAATTACTTTTGAGGTTGGAGAGCATTTGTAATCCGTGATGTTGCCGTACAACCTTAATCCGGGGTAAAAATTCCGGGTCGGCACTGCATCCCGTCATCATCACCCAAGGTTAGTAGCTACGATATAAAGTGCAAGTCTTCTCACCTCCAATCTGCACTACACAATAATCATTTCTAAGCCTTGATTCAATATCGTTTCTATAGAAATCTCATAGCTTGTTTACGAAACTTTGCTCTCTTCCCTTAAAAAGTCACATCATGGGAGAAGACGCCCCGCAGGACACCCCGCAGAAGCAATGGTGGGAGGAATTCCCTGAGCCAAAGGCCGAATGCCCTCGAACGGACCCTTCAATCGTTGCAAAGCTTATTGAAGTGAATGCAGCTTCTGGAAGAAATGCCCACAGGGACTTTTTGCTAGTCGATGTTCGAAGGACGGACTGGGAGGGCGGCACTATCGCCACATCTATCAATCTCCCCGCTCATACTTTGTATCAGACCCGTCCTCAGATCTATCAGCTTGTCAAACAGGCGGGTATCAAGAGAATCATCTTTTATTGCGGTAAGTAATCCCTAGGTAGCTGAACCGGTCTAGTGCTCATTATCACCCAGGAAGCTGCGGTAGTCGAGGCCCACGATGTGCTGGCTGGATGCAGGACTACCTCGACGAAGTTGAAGAGACAGAGATCAAGGCTGAAATTCTGATTGGAGGTATCAAGGGTTGGCAGAAGGCGTATGCTGGCCAGTTGATGGACTCCTATGACGAGAAGGCCTGGGAGAAGAAGGAGTAAGGTAGTGTAGTGTTTGGCTGGACATGGTGTAACATAACAATTCGAGGATATCCTTCCTCTCTTGATATCTAGTAAGATGTGACCCAAACAAACTGCCCTCAAGGACTTGTCTCATTTTCGACCTTAACGCCAATAAAGATCACATAATTTCCGTCGTCTCTTCTAGTGTTTCCGCCATTCTTCAGGGTTATCGGTCTCCACGTCGGTCATCGCCGCCAATTCTTTCGAGAGCCTCGAGCATTACCACCGAGTTACCACGGATGACCTGTCCAAGTGTTAGTGTCTTGTCTTCTGTGGTCCAAGAGTGCGTCAGGAAAACGTACAACCATGCCAATTCTCTCCTTCTCTCCTCCATCCTTTTCCTCCACCGCTTCGTCGAGGACAATGTTCAGGAAGACCTGTCTCTGTTAGCTTTGTCTATATAATCGCACGAATATTGCTCACATCGTAACCTCGGAGGATACCGATGACCTTTCGGCTGCCGTTCAACTGGACGAACAGTCTCTTGTCGAGGTACTGTTCACAAAGTTAGCTATGGATCAGCAGCCACAGATCGCAATGCTTTAGCCCGGGAGAAGTGCTGAAGACGACGCTGGGGAGCATGCGACACGGAAAAGACCACGACTTGCCTTCTTCAGCTCAGGTTGTGCGGGCGCCATCTTGAGCAATAAATGGTTGGATAGTTGGATGCTGTTTCATGCGACGCGATCGCGGCCTAGAGCTATCTCCATTTCTCTGGGTCACGTGCTGATAAGATATCGAGCTAAAAGCACGTCACTTTCATTCCGCGTCGCGAACTTTCTGCCTCTCAGTTAATGCGCCGATATTAAAGATAATCGCATCATGAGTTTTTCTACGAAACGAAAGGCCAAGGTCATCAAGATCGCCGATGAGGACTCCAGCGAAAATGCCCCTTCAGCAGCAGGTGGCCACAGTGCTGGTAGCGATGGTGAGTATTCCCAGAACTTGAAATGCGACTCTTGCTGATGAGATCAAGGCTAACCCTTGCGATTACAGAACCCGTCAAACCAGTATTTGGCGCAAAAGCTGGCCGTAAACCATTTCGACAGTCGGGGCTAAGGAAAAGCTTCAATCCTGCTGATAGCGAGGGCCTGGGAGATGCACCAGCCGCGAACGACGACGAGGATGATGGACCAGTGGTGGTTCGACCAGCGATTAGTCGATCGGGATCTTTGAAAGGAAAGAAAAAATCCAGTAAATCTTCACGGCTTTCCTTTGGTGGAGACGAAAGCGCTGCAGGAGATGATGAGACAACCGAGGTATTCACCCCCAAGAAACTGCCATTGGGACGAGCTTTGGAAAACAGTGCTATCAAAAGAGGACTGGGCACGAAGGGCCTTCCCATGAGGACTGTTGGGGATGACGACGACCGACCCAAATACAGTAGAGAATACCTTGAAGAGCTACAATCATCAACACCAAATACTCCACAAAGGCCGTCAACACTGCCGCCCGATGACGCCGATCTCATGGACCTGGATGCTTCTGAACTTGAAGGCGCGGTTGTCGTTGATTCGTCAGAGTTCAACCAACCACAACCAACGGCTATTCTAACAGAAGCCGAGATTCTAGAAAAGAAGGAACGGCGTAAACGATTAGCTCTGGAGAAGGATTTTCTATCGGTTGAAGATGATGAAGATCCCTTTGGTCGCAAAAAGAAGGATGATACACGGTTAATAGCCGAGGACGAGGATCTCGGTGAAGGGTTCGATAATTACGTTGAAGACGGTGGGCTTTCCTTGGGGAGACGTGCCGAAAAGGAGAGGCGGAAACAAGATCGCAAGATGATGGAAGAGCTCATCACAGCTGCCGAAGGACACACTTCAGATTCCTCCTCCGATAGCGATGCCGAGAGACGAATCGCATACGAGGCTGCACAGACACGCGCAGGTATGGACGGTCTGAAGAAGCCTCGAAAAGATCCCAGCCAGGACTTGTTACAGGCGCCACCCAAGATATCACCTCTACCAAGCTTGACGGAATGTCTAGCTCGTCTGCAGACTACGTTGAAGGGTATGGAAGAGGCGATGAAGGGGAAGCAAAACCGTGTTGAGAAACTGAAGAAGGAACGCGAGGATATTGTGAAGAGAGAGGGGGAGGTACAAGCTCTGCTGGATGAGACGGGTAAGAAATATCAAGAAGCTATGGGACAAGGAAAGGTCGTTGAAGGGAAGGGCGTGGAAATCCCAGCAAATGCGCCCGTGGAAATGGTGGGAGCTAGGGGGCTCGAGACACTTGGTACGCCATCAAGGAAACCCGAGGAAGAGGAGATTTGAGCACAGAGGAGCAGTGGCTTTTTTAACTCTACTCGTTCGATACGGACAAGCGGAGTTACTTGCTGTATGTGTTGAATAAATGAATACCCAGTAAGCTTCATGAGAGTTGTTGCAAATCTGACTTCATGAGAGTTGTTGCAAATCTGATCTCTTGTGTGGCACAATATGTTATTCGATGCCGGCTTTAGATCTGAATATGTCGAATTCATATGACTTACATGGTACGTCTAGGATGTGAGATACATACATGTTAAAGCTTCGCGTCCAATCAATTGCACAATAGAAGTCAATTCTCTTCGTCATTACGCTGGGTGATCGTGACCCAAAAGTCTGAAGCAAAGAGAAAGACCGACGTTTGTGTCTTGATAGGTCTTTCAGCGTTCAGTATAGCAAAATCGTAGCGTTTAAACAACTAGCATCTGTTAGCATAACTATGTGAGGTGCCTTGTATAGGCGTACATACCTCGAAAACAGCCTTGTGAATCTCCATGAGAGCAATCGGCTTTCCTAAGCACGAATATTTCCCATGTCCGAAATGCGTGTCCAATGCCGCTGTCATATCCCTCAGCCTGTCTTCATCAGCGAGTAGCCATCGCTCAGGCCGAAAAACATCAGCATCATCGCCCCAGACAAGCCGTGACCGACCAACAGCGTAGAACCCCTGACCGACTTGCGTTCCGCCGGGGACGAAGAAGCCGTTGATGGTATCGCCCTCTGGAGGGACTTGCTTGAAACCAAGACCAGCTACTGGCGGCCACATGCGCAAACCTTCGCGAATGACGGCTTGAAGATATGGTAGTGTTTGCGTCTGTGCCCAGGAGATGGGAGTGCCGACTGTAGAGGTGACCCCTCGAATCTCGGCGATGAGGGAGCGGTATGCGCTTGGGTTTGTGATCAAGGAGAGTATGATCATTCGAAGAGCATGTGCTGTTGTGTTAGAACCAGCGATGCTGAGGTTGGTCAATCGGAGGTCTTTGGAGTGTTTTGAGAACTTACATTGAGATGAAGGCTTGTTGGATAAGTTCTTCCTCATTCATTCCGTTACTGATATGCATTTGCATCATATCCTTCCTCATCGTGACCCCCTCGGCCAGTCTTTTGCGAACCAAGTGCCTCGCGAAGCTACAAGAGTCAGCTTGGGTTACCGTTAACCGATATGTAACTCACCCCATGAGTCGCCCGAAGCCAACCTGGTCCTCTTCCCGTGGCAGCAACAGACTTAGCGGCCACCGATGAACAATCCTTCCTAGCCAGGGGTAGACGGATACCACGTTCATGACCGGTAGTGAACTGGCATTTATCTTATTGTATTGGTACAGATCTTCATCTTTGATCAAGTAGCCGAATGGTTCACCAAAAGATACATCGCCAATCACATCTAGGGCAAAGAACTGTGTCTTTTCGGTAAGGTCGAGAGGCCGTGATTGGCTTGTAGTTGAGAGATACTTTCGGTCGATGAGCGAGATGAATCTGAGGAGTTGACGATCTATGCCTGCCTCGAAGCCGAAACCTTCATTCTCCCTGTAAGAATACTCAAGAAGCTATCAGTATCAGAAGAGCAGTGCGATGCTTGAAATGACTTACACCGGGAGCCATCTTTGCTCTCATGAATTTGTGCTTAGCCTCATTTCTCTCGGAGACGACATTGTCAACACCAGGAACTATCCTGCCGCTGCTATAAAAGTCGCCTTTTGTATAAGTGCTTCGCACAGCGGACATGTTGCGAAGCACAACTGGGTCTGTTGAGAGTACCTCATTGGGACCAATACGAACAAGAGGGCCTATTGACTGGCAAGTCACAGGTCACATATCATCTGCTTGACTTGCTCGCACTCGTCATTATCCAGACCTTCAACACACCTTATCACGGTCAATTGATCTGTAACCATGGGGTTTCTGACAGACCAATCGCTAACCAATATCTGTCTGCAGGTTACCCTTGTGTTACTTATCGCTCAGCTATTTCGTCTTGTTCGTCGCTGGTCTCGTCTCCGCCATATTCCTGGCCCAGCCAGCGCAGGATGGACTTCATGGTGGCAGTGTCAAGGTGCTCTTAGCGGTCGCTATCATGAGCATTTAAAGAACGCAGCTGATCAATTCGGTACGACATACTCATCCAGATCACTACCCAAAATCACTGACAGTCTCGATCTGCCTGGATCGACTAAGAGCAAGGGAATTGACTTTAGACTAGATTAGTCTAAACTTCGGCCCGCGTGGATGCCATGGAGCGGCGTAGGCTCAGGTGTCCCATTATTTCAGATCTTGAGATTCGCCAGACTGAAGACGTTGATAGAAAGTTGGCGTGGATATGGCAGGGTTGTTCAGGCGAGGAATATAACCGAGAGTAACAGTTCTGGGCTGTTATCAGCATGTGTAAATGAATCTTGATCGTGATCGAGATTGTTTGATCATGAAAGTAAACGGATCGGAGAGTAACTAAATAGTAAAACAGCCAATCGGGAAGAGCTTGAGGCGTTTTGCTTCGATTGTGCTAGCTCTAGGCCCAAGCCCGACTTTGACAATAGAGGCATCTTCAGCAGCCAATAACCTTGGCAGAAAGGAAGACCAACAAGTCTCAATTCAGATGCTCAGAACTGGTCAGCATGAATTACATGTAAGATATGACATTACAAGGATCCTGATAAGCTTATAAGGTAATGCCAATTCTCATCATTCATAAATCGTGTCAGCAAGCGATCCTCCGGGAGTGTCGGATCCAGGCAAACGCCATAAAGATCCAACAAATCCCGAAAAGCAAACTCGTGGCGTTCTTCTTTCGCTCAAAAATCTACGTCTCAGATATCCTTCTTTCTTTGTCCTCCGCTGTAGAGAAGCCCACTCGACATATCACCCATTAACCACGCCCACCAATCCTTGGCCAAGTTCACCCGTCCATACCACGGACCTTCATCAGTCACCTTTGGCATACGGTCCGCAGCCTTGACAAAATAACTGCTGGTAGCACTGACGGGTAGCTTCTGCGGCTTGCTCCTATCCTTTTCGTCGAGCACGGGCATAACACTCGTTGACCCCGTCTTCTCCATTTCCTTTATAACACTTATCAATGTCTTGGCCATAATGTCTGCGCCGGGCGTCCAGGATGTTGTCACGTAGCCCATCACGAAGCCCATGTTAGGGACAGAGTCGACCATGCAACCACGCCAGGCGTAGTGTGAGCCAACCTCGATGGGCTGCCCGTCTACTAAAGGGGCTATGCCGCCGAAGAGTTGGAAGTATAATCCCGTTGCGGTAACGATTATATCGGCTTCGAGCTTGCGACCAGATTTGAGCAAAATACCGTCCTTTGTAACAGTCTCGATTGTGTCTGTCACAATCTCGCAGTTGTCCTGATGCAGAGCCTTGAAGAAGTCCTCATCTGGACACATGCAGAGTCGTTGTTGGAAGGGATTGTACCTGGGGTTAAAGTGAACATTAACGTCAATGTCTTTGGGCAGTGCCTTTTGCATCTCCCCCATCAAAACCTTGCGACCCAATGCAGGGAAGTTGAGGAGGAACTGTGTGGAAAAGACCTCAAGCAACACGTCTTTCCAATATACGAACCAGTGTGCTAATGAGAAGGGGAGAAGGTACTTCAAGCAAGAGTCGAGACTGGAAGTCGTGGGTCGGGAGATGACGAAGGATGGACTGCGCTGGAGCATAGTCACCATCCCTGCCTTTTCAGCAAGTGATGGGACAATTGTGATCGCTGTGGCTCCTGACCCGATGACAATGACGCGTTTGCCAGAGTAGTCGAGGTCTTCAGGCCACCATTGAGGGTGCACGACCTGTCCTCCGAAGCCCTTGAGACCTGGAATCGTCGTTGGAAAAGCCTTGTCGTACGCATAATATCCCACGCAGCTGATGACGAAGTTGGCGATAAACGTCTTTGGCTGACCGTCCGCATCAACTTCTATCTTCCAATTCTGCTCGTCTGTTCGCCATTCGCACGCCAGCATCTTATGTCGGAACCGAATCTTGTCCCTCAAGCCTGCTGCATCAACAGCCTCTTCCAGATAGTCCACGATCTCGCCCGCCTGCGCCATCTTATGTTTATGTTTCCAAGGATACCATGGCAGGCCAAAGGCTGTCATGAATGAGTCGGATCGAAAGCCTGGGTATCGAAAGAAGCGCCATGTTCCGCCAATGGCCGATTGCGCCTCGAGGATCGTATACGAGCGGTGGGGGAGTCTTTGGTTGAGAACATGGGCCGTATTGATACCGGAGAGACCAGCTCCTATAACGAGAATGTCGTGGTGCTCTGATGATTCTTCCATTGCTGAGAGGTTGTGCGACGACGAGGTTGGAGGTGTTGAGGAGTGAAACTGGTGTTGAGAAATTGCGCTCTGAACCCCCTAAGTACATGTACTTGCTCCAAGGTGTTAGGTACCTTAGGTAGTCCCGCAGTTAATTGACGCCACAAAGCCATTTTACGGCGTCTGAACCAATTGCAGTAAATACAAGCATCTTATATCCAGAATCGGCATCGTATGAGGAGTTTTAGGCGTATCTTTTTCTCAATTGAGTCTATTTTTGTCCAAGTCCCCGGTACTGGGATCCAACTGATCCAGAGTTATACAGCACTGATTCTGGTTCTGACGAGGTCACCCTACAGGGGAAACCATTTCGTTAAAACGGAATTTGGCAGCATACAATGCAACGATTGTTCTCTACAGACTGATAAAGCATTCGTGTAATTCATATAAACTTCAATTGAGATCTGACAGGGCAGGGTGGAAAATAAGCATCTGACAGGCCCCGTGGAATACCCTGATCGACATTACCACAGTGTATGATTGGCCAGACGAAGCCATCTTCAACAGTCGATTAATGCTCTTTGACAGGTACATATTACCCATGAGAGTCTGTCCAGTGAGACTTCTCAATGAAGCAGTCCGAGATTTGCGTACTTATCCGCCAACAATCTGACTGGAGGGGGCACCTATAACTGCACATTTACAATTCGTGAAATTGATATTCATGCCTTTAAAATCAAATTAAATGCTGTGACATGAGCCTCTATCGTTTAGATATCGAACTCAATCAACAGCTCCTATCTCTTTGAAATCCGTTTCTCGTCCTGGTATCAATCCCTTATTATCATTCATATAATCATCTTTACCCTCTCGTCGAGCTACTGGACATGCTCGGTGAGTGAGCAGGGCCATATCTCGATACCTCCCTCAGATAATCGGGTGTCCCTTGAGGTTTCATCTGACTGGATCCCCATTTTCGAATTGCCACTTTGTGATCACAGTTGCTGCAGTAGTGAGCTGTGTGAGAGTGCCACTTCCCAGCATAAGGAACAACAGCGCCAGCTATCGTTGTGAATCCGAGGACTGTTGCAGAGACACTAGAGACTGTTAGCCTGAAATGTGTTTAGGACCTGCTTTGGGGATCTCACTGTGTCATTTTTGAAGATACCTTTTTCACTCGTGTCTCTGCAAGATGTCTGCAGAACGGACAATCCACAAACTTTGGGTGGTCTCCAAGCTGGTCGAGCGGTGTCACATACGTTACGACCTCATTGCTGTTGTAAGGCAGTAGTTGCGGTGGCTGAGCATAGCCGCCTGGGCCGTAGAGGTAGGGTTGCTGAGGCTGCGGTGTAATAGAAGCTGGACGAACTGGCAGCGGAGGTGCAGTTTCATCTTTGTCGAGTGTTGTGACTGGAATGGGAGCTTCGTTGTATCGTTTGTCTGTTTCCGAGTCTACTGGTATCGGAGCATCGTAGTATTCTGTGGGATTTATGGGTTGATTTGAGTGAACAACTTCTGGAAGACCTTCATCGTGGACAACGGTGCGAATTACTCTATGTCGAGTTAGCTGTTGAAAGAGAAACAGAGCTGTATTTTACTGACCTTGGAGTTGTAGGACGGTGTGGTAAGTAGGGCGTTTCTAGCGTGTTGGGCTGTGCAGTGCTTTGTATCGTGGCCATTGTTTTGTGTGTTGCTGCGCTTATGCTTATCGCTGAGTTGTATGACGAGACAAGACGGGAGCTGCAAGAAATGGAAGAACTGAGGTGGGGGCCTCAGGGTCTCTTGTATGCAATGCAAGGAGCTAATTCTAGGCACATGGAGAAGGATTCAACGCTTAACTCCTATGTCGTGCAAGGCTCAGTGGCTGTGTCTCAGCCCAAGGTTCAGCCAACAGTATTGATATCTGTGACGTCGAAGGATTTGGACCATGTTGAATTGGTCCGCCGATCCTCTTTTTGGGGGCTGAGTGGTGCTTGCATAGCGACAGGGGTAAAATGCTTAGGTAGATCCTGTCGCTCTCGCACTTGTTCCCCACTGTCTTGGCTTTTTTTGTTAGTGGTGGCACGGAATTCCGTGTTGAAAGGCCCATCTTGTGTGTCGCTTCTATTCCTCTAAGGCTGAGGGAGATTCATGAACCCAAGTTGATAGTGTAGTTAGCCGTTACAGATGACGGTTTCATGTTGTGCTGGTGGCGATAACGATATGTGAGCATCAAGCCCTGCATGATGAAATCCAGCACCTGTCTAAGGAAAAGCAAATTCCTAAGATTCTTCAGGTCGGAGTCTTGCTAACTTGACATGGCTTTGTGTCTACAGAATGCGCTTCATGGTTGGGCTGTCTCGTTTGAAAAAGTCGACACTATCATTTATCCCTTGTCATCATCAAAAGGCTGCCAGGCGCACCACAAAATTGCCCCCTGCATCGAGTTTTGTAAGGGGTATTTCTCTTTGTTAATTGATGTAGTGTTTGTCTTGCCTTGAGGAGAGTGGTGTACTCATGATAACAGGTCAAAACTCGCCACTATTGCTACTTCACTTGATTTTCCCGGCCCCCAAACTTGGATGCCTAATCTGGACTCTCCCTCCAATCACTCAAGATTGAACATCCAATAAAATAAAAATATCTATATAAGCTGTTGGCCAATAAGTGTTCTGCCAACAAAGGGTTTTTGGACGATGCAGTTTGATGTCTGAGACTGTATTCTATGGCTTGAGCTTACGTTCCCTAGTCAGAAACAGGGGTCCATCCATTATCGACATGACGCATGACTAACAACGCAATGTCCACATACCTTAGTTACAGCGGCTGTACCTGATAGAGCACAAATTCTGTTGGTTTCTTTCAAGATAGTCTCGAGTTGCATGTTCCAAAGATCAACTCTGATTCGTTGACCAGATTCCTCGACCCAGAACCGAAGATCTCCATTCATGACAGCTCAGCTCCCCACTATTGCCCCTCCTTCCCCCCCTCATGAGCTTGGAGCTCGTGTAGATTAACCGATAATGACATATTCGTAAGGATCCCCTTTCATCTTTACAACTTCAACTCATTCATTACGCCAGACAATTCATTCACCATTACCAATAACTCACAATGTCATCTGAGCAATACGTCCTCTTTGATCTCCCAAGCCGAGATCCTGTCGGTGCTTGGTCTCTCAACCCATGGAAGAGTGAGTCAAGCTACTGCTGCCCCTCATGACATATTACTAACTGTACAATAGCTAGATTCCTCTTGAACTTCAAGGGAATTGACTACAAGACCGAATGGGTACGTCAAGAAACCCATAGTAACCGCTTCTTTTATTGATCAATGGCCAGCTCGAGTACCCCGACATCAAGCCCACTCTTGAGCCTCAGTAAGTCGTCAATGTCACTCACAACAACCCAACTAACACTCTTCAGTGTTCCCGCCAACCCATCCACTGGAACATGGACCATCCCAACCGTCAAGTTCCCCGATGGAGAGTACATCATGGACTCCAACAAGATCCTCGAGCGCGTCGAGAAGGACCACCCTGAGCCCTCGGTCCACAAGGACTCACCCGTCCTCGCCAAACTCTTCTCCATCATGCCAAATATCATGAGCGCCCTTCGGCCCGTATACTTCTACACCGTTCCCAATAACATCCTCAGCGAAAAGAGCATCCCTTACTGGCACGAGACACGATCCAAGATGGCCGGCAAGCCTCTTGATGAGCTTCACCAGGAGAATGGCGGCCAGCAGGCTTGGGATAACGCGAAAGCACATATACAAGAGGTTGAGGCTCTCTTGAAGGAGAACTCAGAGGGACCTTTCTTCCTGGGAAAGACCCCTAGCTATGCTGACTTCGTCTGGGGTGGCTTCCTGATCTTCATGCAGCGTAACAACATCATTGACGAAGTGTACAAGACCAGTGGTGATAGCCAGCTTCACAAGGACCTTCTTGAGGCTACCGCTCTCTGGCACAAGCGAAATGACCACTAAGCTATACATCATCGAAGTTATAGGAACACGTGTTGAAGATATAAACGAGATACAGCTTAAAGAAAGAAAAGACACAAAATGAACACTCCGAAATAAAACAAGTCTCATCAAAGAGTCGTTCCACCATCCTCATTATCAAAGTCCGACTCCTCCAAACTATTGCTCGGCGAGTCCAGACTGAGCCCCGTAGCAAAACCCTCGCCCAGTTCATCGACATCGGGGAGATCACCAACACTCAACTCCGTCTGAACGTCCGTATACCGCACCGACATGAGAGGATGGGTACTCGAGTCATGCCTTTTACCCTCCGAGTTCCTCATCACCAAGATCCCAAAAGCATCCTGCCGAATCTTCTCTATCATCGAGTTGAAGATGCTCTGTCGTCGTGTTTGACCGAAAGTCCCGCAGGATTCGTGAAGATCTGGAAACCGCCAGTTGATGTAAAGGTTACCATGGCCTGCTCGAGTGCGGATACCGTTGTGTTGACCTGCAGCGTCGAAGTAGTAGCGGCAAAGCTGGCATGCCGGTTTACTGCTCCCAATGTAGCTCCAGCCATTGAAGAACGTGACCCCTGGGTAATGTTTCTGAGCCAGTTCTCGATTGAGGCCCATTATCCACTCGAGGACCAATATTTCGCAGTGTACAATTGGCTTGAAAGTAGATTTGGTGCACTGCGTTTGTATACGGTCATCCAAGTCAAACATCCTCTGCAGGTTCTGCGCAAGATCACAATATCGCTGTCGTGAAGCTTCATTGCTGCACATACGCCCGATGATGTTGGAAGCTTTCTCGCTCTTCTTACTGAGGGGGTTGGGCTCTGTCTGACTGGACTCTACTGAAACAACTTCGAATTCCTGGAAAATATCTGGCCATTCTCTCTCTGCTGCGATGAGATCTTGGATAGTTTTCTTGTAGCTCTGGAGACGCGATAGGCTATGTCGTAACTCTGACCAGCATACAAAGCTCCGGCCTTCGCTGAAGCGACCATTGGTGGCCCGTTTGTCGACGTAGCTTTTGACTTCACGGGTAAGAAACGCCTCGAGCGCTTGTTGAATCGTGTTATAAGTTTCAAAATCTGGTTCCTGATTAGTTCCTGCGGCAATACACGAGACCCACGGGTCTTACACTCGTTATCGCCCATGTTCTTGAATGTTGTATCCTCAATAGCTCTTTCAAGACTCCTCAAACCCTCCTCAACCGAGGTGTCTATATCTCTTGTTAGCTTTAATTTGTATCTTGGGATACCGGTAGTCTAACTTACTGGCTGTGTCTGTCTGCAGCTGGCAGTACTCAAGGCAATCCACAATGTTCTTCGCTTTTAGTGCATTAAGATAGCAGTTGATCCTTGACGAGTTGAATGAGACAATCTTCTTCCGAAGCTCACTCTCAACAGTCTTCTTCTTATCCAAAGGAAATGAATGAAAGCCATACAGACTTTCTATGACTGTCGTCAGGAGATCTTGCGTATCGCCGAGGTCTCCATCGGATATCTGGTTGCAAGCAAATATGTATTTGTACTTTTCTTCCTCATCGAGTATGGCGATTGAAGTGACGGTCTTACCGCCCTTTGTGCTATCACAGATACTTGCGAGCTTATGGAGAAAGTGATGGTACCGCTCTTCTTCAGTCCTTGGCCGTTCTGGGGCCTCAGCAGGACGAAGAGCGCCTTGTTCGTGGGTGATCTCAGTGAGAGCCTTGTACAGGACGATGGGCTCATAGAGACGGCGTTTCTGCCTGGACTTGAGCGAGATGATGTCGTCTGTTGACCGTTAGTTATTGTAGATTTCATTGATGAAGGGCCAGCTTACCAGTAGCCATGATTGGTTTTGCTATCAAGGGCCTTGTTTGTGCAATAGGCTGGAGTGTATGCTCGACAAGAGCAGTTTGCAGTTACAAAGTCAGCCATTCGAAGAGAATGTTACTCTTATATGGCTTCTTTATCGCCCAAGAGGCCTCGAGCTCTTCAGCTTCTCAGACTTTTTACACTCTTTCAAACGCCAAGATCTGCCTCGTCCAAGCCTCATGTCGGAGGCCGGCCAGTTTGGGAGGCCCATCAGTCAATCACATCGCATCATGCGGGGTGACCAACATCTGCATCTCCCAAGCCGGCCTCCAACATTCTCAATCGCCTTATCTGACATTTATCTTCATTGAATCTTCCAACCAAAATGACGAATCCCATCGAAATTGGCCTGTATTTGGCTCGCAAATGTCGGACGAGGCAGACTCGTGATATCGCGAGTTGTCTCATATCCTCACTACGCCATTGAGTATTCCGCCTTTCAGTATCTGAGGTTTTCTATCTTGTTCTCAACCCTTCCCTTGTTCAAGTATTGATCCAGCCAGCACTATCAAAGATCACAAAGATGAGAATGTGCTGTCGGCCCTCGGCCGGCCTCCAAAGAGGCTCTTTCAATGAGTATAAATTTACCTCCAATATCCTCTCAAGAGCTAATATCAAGGCTTTCAGGTCCTTTCAGTGATAATTACCATCCATTCAGCTCTTCTATAAGTCATACTCTAAGAGTGACCATATTCTAGACATGTCACGACGAAGCGACCGTTCTCACAGACACAGTCGTTCCAGCAGATCTCACCAATCTCAACAGGACGACATCCCCATTGATCCCAATCTGATTTCCGAGGCCTCATACCCTGGATATACTGATACCCAGGGCTTTGCCTCATACAGCCAGGCTGGTCCAAGTCAGAGCCAGTAGAGCGCTGACTCACAAGTCTCTGACTTCAACTCAGGTGTATACGCAACAGACACGAGTGCCCCAGAGACTCAGGATCCAAGCATGTTGTATTACATGACGCAGCAACCTGCAACTGTCAACCCCAATGAGGTTTTACTGAGTTCAGGGTCATGTTATGCAACCCAGAATTACCCCAGCTCCTATCCAACTGCCGAGCCTAGTATGTTACATCCATCTCTAGTTGAAACAGAAACAAGCTAACGACATCTCAGCTCTACCGGAGGCTTCATCGTCTACAGTCCAGGGCACCACTCCGCACTACTGTTCAGAATGTGACCGCTTCTTCAGCGGCAACAGAGACTTGAAGTAAAGTTTGCAAACATGAAACAAAGAATGTTTTAACTAATACGACGCAGCAAACACATGAAAACCCACAACAAGCCTGTCAAATGCAAAGCCGATCCCAACTGTAACGTCACCAAGGCAGAGCAGCGGGACATGGATCGCCACTACCGAACCTCTCATAAAACCTACGCAGCGAGCAAGGGTATCCTCACCGAGGAGAGGATCTGTGGATTCGAGGGGTGTAAGTCAAAGTTTACGAGGCAGGACAATCTGCTCAAGCATTGGAAGAAGTTTCATAACTACGAACAGTAACGGAACAGCCGGTATTCTTCTTTCGTTTCTCCTATCTTTCACTTGCATACGCGGGGTTTTCCTTTGTTCGTCATCAATCTCCTGATTTCATACGTTTTTGGCCAGCCTACCCTGCCATGCTACCGGAGCGGGCAAAGACGGGGGATCGCTTGAGAAGCGAGTACGGGACCACGTATACACCAATTTATTCGCTCATTATTTGGTATAGTTGTGGTTATATAGATGGAGTATCATGTCTTAGCATGTTTGTTGATTCAGGTAGAACAATGAAATTCAGTTGAATTCTCTTTTCGCTTTCTAGATACCTCCCAATCCCATCCTAAATCTCGCACTTTTCCTTCCTGCCGTTTCATTCAGATAAACCCAATGTGTCGTCGAAACCCCTTAATCGTGTAGTGTAGAAGTAGAACATGAACATGTATTATGGTTTGACAGAGAGAATATTTGTCAAAGGGAATCTTATAACAAGAGATACATCGATAAAGAATAAGATATGCGCCTAACCCGTAACGCCTCATCACTTCCCGTAATCTAGCCCATGACCGAGAGCCCCATAGATGGTTTTATTTTTTGTTCGTTCTGTTCAGATATGGTCCAAACTCATGAGAAGGGGCAGGTAGCACCATTGGTAGAGATGGCTCCGGAACTGGGGCATCTGGTCTCGTTACTGTTGATGGAATTTGCCTTTGACGCAGAGCCAATGCTCAGGTTATCGACCTTAAACTCCATGTCACCAGTGCTGAAGAGCTCAAAATGCATACGAGGGGCGTCGACCTTTTGAGCCTTGAGGTACTCGGCCATCTCGAGCATGAACTGCTCAGGTCCACAGATGTAGTACTCGGTAGAGCTGTTGCAGAGGTAGAGGTCTTCCTTGTCGACCTTGGCAAGATCCATGCGGAAGTCGTGATCGTAAGTGATACCGTAGACGTCGGACTCGGCGAGATGGGTCTTGAAGATGTTGGTGCGGAAGCTGGGACGGTTGCGTGCGATGCGTCGGACTTGGTCGTAGAAGGGAACGGAGCGGCGAGAGCCGTGGATCCAGGAGACAGGACGGTGAGGCTGGCGCTCGGAAACGGTGTTCAGGATGGACATCATGGGAGTGACACCAACACCGGCAGAGATTAGAACGATGGGAACGTTGGAAGTGTTGGACATGTCAAGGTAGAACTCGCCAGCGGGGTGAGTCAACTCAACAATATCGCCCTCGTCCTTCATGTCGATAAGGAGGTTGGAGACAACACCGGGGTTGAGGGCATCGCCTCCGAGATATCGACCGCTGCGGGTCATGTGAAGTCCTTCGTCTCGCTTGACGGTGACGCGGTAGTAGTCAGGTCGAGGAGCCTCGCTCAGGGAGTACTGGCGAGACTGGACATAGCCCTTGTCGGCAATGGGCACCTGAACAGAGACATACTGTCCAGGCTGGAAGGGAGGAAGACGCTTGCCGTCGACAGGAACGAGGTAGAAGGAGTAGATGTCGTCAGACTCTTCAACCTTCTTCTCGATGCGGAACTTGCGGTAGCCCTGCCACTTGCCAAAGTCACGATAGAGCTGAGCCTCACGACCGATGAGCATCTTGGCAAGCATCCAGTAGGCCTTCTGCCAAGCCTCTCTGACCTGGGGTGTCATGGCAGGACCGAGGACTTCAGCAAAGGCGGCGATGAGATACTTCTCGACGATACCATAATGCTCTGGCTTGATGCCCAGGGAGCAGTGCTTGTGGCACATGCGTTCCATCTTGGGGATGAGCTCTGTGATGTGGTTGATGTTGTTGGCGTAGCTGAGGATGACGGCGGTGAGGGCACGAGGCTGGCGACCGTTGGCCTGGTTGACGGTGTTGAAGTAGTCGTTGAGCTCGGGGTGATCACGGAGCATGTTGCGGTAGAAGATGGTGGTGATGCGCTCTCCGTGGTCGGTGAGGGCGGGAATGGTGCCCCGGATGAGCCTGGTTTGTTGATATGACAGAGCCATTGTGAAGAGTGTGAGGTATTACAGCTGAAGGAGTAGTAAGAGAGGCACCTCTTAGAAGGCTGAGGGTGAGTATGGAATAGACAGAGTCTTGAGAAATGTCGACAATGCTTCGTGTAACTGCTGGATATGTCGAGGTTGGTAGAGTAGCGGATGAGTAAAGGAATGAGATGGATGTTGGAATGAAGCAGAGTTCGTCAGTCGAGAGATGAATATGAGAGGGGAGTCGTCCCCAGATATTATATCCTCCTCCTCCTCCTTCTTCTCCTCCTCCTCATGGCTCATGGCCATGACACAGCAAGGGCATGGCATGGTATGGCATGGATATTGAGATATCACACGCCCCCAGTTGAATTAGAGTGGACGGGGTGATACACCCACAAACAGAGATTCTAGCCATGACTATAGGGAAAAAAAGAAAAGAAAGAAAATTTGGGCTTCTCCACAAGCCGTCTATTCCTCGTGGTAGGCCTAGCAGTACCCCCAGGCAATAGAGGGTGTATCTAAGTGAGGGCGAAAAGTAAAAGCGAAGTGGATGGATGTTGGGAAATCCAAGCTCAGGAAGTCGTACGATAGAACAGCTGGGATCCATTGTTAGTTCCCTTTAGGAGGGTGGAGGTTTTCTGTTAGTGGGGTCAGGCCCTGTAAGCTCCAGGCTCTCCTTGCTTTTTGGGGTGGTCCGGCGGCTTCCACTGAAGGGTACAGTGAGGATGAATCTTTTAGGGAAGTCTTGGCTATGGAATATGGTCCGAGACAGAAACAGGTGAGAAACGAGGCTGATCTAGATTCTAGATTCGGTAACCAAATCACAAGAAAACTCTCTTTTTAGTTAATTTTGACTTGACTTGACTTGACTTGACTTGACAGCTTGAATTAAGGCTTGACGGATATGGCGTGTGGCAAAGGCAATTAATTATCACTTATTTCCAAGGTAAGGTACTCAAGTCAGAGCACAAGCCATACAAGGCCCCAGCTTGACTCAAGTTTCACCTCTAAAACAACATAAAGAATGCCCATCACTAACTAACTTAGTTCCCTTCCAGTAGCTCTTGATCTCAAAACTCTGTGGAGATCTACAGCTGAGTTACAGTAGCTAGGCAAGTATATCATCGACGGGGATATCTGCCGTCCATATAATCCCTCACCCCTAGAAGTCTCAAGCCATGCGGTAGCCACGCGAGACAACAACATGAATGCAACTCAACGCATGGCAACCACATGTTTGAGGAATGGAACGTCAGATGTGGCCAACCGGAAGCGAGGATCCAGAACTTGGAGGCGCTATTCTAGACAACTGCTCTGTAACACGGCAAATCACAAGAGACGAAAAGCAAACATTCTCCAGGCAAACAAACGACATGTAACTTATTGGCTTTCACTGCCCGTCTTAGACTCTCAAGGCGTTGCAGCTTTATGAGTGAGACTCAAAAAACGACAGGTCATGTACGAAAGGCGAAATATACAGCGAGTATTGAACTCCAAGGACGAGAAGTTCCGAGATAGAACGAGTGTCTACACGTACTGCATAACTAGCCAGTCCAAGAGCAATAAACCTCATCCAAGCTGTTGCTCTCGGGAATAGCATGGCCTCACCTCAACACCAAAAGGACCCTTGCACCCCCAAACTCCCTGTCTACCACATTCCCCCGTAGCGTCCTGTCGGCACTAGTTTCGAGGTTACCTCACCCCAAGTTCGGGTTCGGTACCTGGGCTCGGGTCTTGACAGCCACCGTAAACTCTGTGTCTGGCCGTGGCGCGACAATAGAGAGCCATTGTGTGTGGCAGGTGGTTTGATTGTATCATCACCGGCCGGCAGAGGATTGAGCTGAACCCCAACAGCAACACTAAGAAAGCTGACAGTTGGCTGATTAAGACAGCTTCAGTTGAACGAATCAAGGGTGTCTTGTTCACAGGTTGTGTAATCTCAATTCTCCCCCACGCGAAAATGCTAGGTCTAGGTCAGATATCTCCCATTGACAAGAGTCCACTTCTCACGCGACCGTTGAGGTCTGCGTCATGGGAATCCTTTCCAAACCTTCAGATTGCCGTAGTTACTGTAACTGCAGACCGAGGTTGTATTGCATCTGAAGACCGAGTGTACGTAGTAAAGCTTGTGAGTAGAGGGATCGTCAGCGTTTTGACCAGAAGCGGCGTGTCAATTGTGCCATAATGATAGGCAATGGAATTCGGAGTTGAGATTGTGTGTTGGTTCGTTCGACCGAGGTACAGAGCAAGAGACTGGTCAGTGAATGCTTCCAGAAGACATTCGGAATTGTTCGATTACGGGACTAATCTCGTGTGTTGTGCCTGTGCCTGACATTAGAAGAACCCGGAACCATGCGAATAAGGGCATAGTTAGGCATGCGTAGCTGTAGCCCAGAGGTACTGCTCAACAGCCTAACTTAATAAACAGTCCGGTCAATGCCGTCCGTCTGCTTCTCCATATTCGCTTCCGAAGACGTCAGAGGGAGACAGAGCAAAAGAGGCCCGAGTATTCCGAATGGTCTGTGGTTCCGATCCCATCAATGCAGAATCAGAGCTTCGTAAGTAACATAAAACATCTTCAGCCCGTAAGATTTGGCTCCTCATAAAGATCCGCACCGACCACTCCTAGCTCCCGCCGCCTTTCAAACGTTGTCGATTCTCTCCGTAACTTGTTCTTGCGTCCGGGCTCAAATTAGATGCTCTGTGCTTTTCTGAACCCCATAGTCTGTACTGGGAACCTGAGTCTCATCTGTTTGACAGTTCCTCCGTAGATGTCGGCCAAAGCCGGAGACGGACGGGACGCTGGGCTGTCTTCCACCCGCATTCTTTTGGTCTCTTCTTTTCTCAACGGCCGTTATTTCCCTTATTCTCGTTCTTTCCGAGGGGAAGCTTGTCCTTTCTCCGGCTGCTTTTGCTTTTTAGTCGACTCAGGGTCCAGAGAAAAAAGGTGATTTTGAGAAAGTCTAAACTAGCGGCCCCCCAGTTACAGTCAATGGTCCATATAATTGGGTCTTTTACAACAGCAGCCCTGCCCTGACTAACAGTACTGAATTACGGATACAGTGACGCATCCAATGCATTCACGGTCACTCGAGCAGAATGATAATGAAAGAAGCAATTCAGTTTGTTTTATTACAAGTGTAGGAATCACAATGATATATCACAAATTATAGAATAAGTATCTCCCAATTTCTTACCATCCATTACAATCACACATGGCATCTGCATATCCCTATCCATAACCAACTGCACAGCATCTTGACCGACCACACAAATCTGATATGCTACGTGTACCTGCATCACGAGAGCACCCAAGATTCCCGATATCCATAGCCAAGAACCGTTCCTCGAGGATCTAGATTAGTATTAGGTCCAACTGGATAAAGGCTGAGCCATTCATTGCATCTCGAGCTCGCTAATATTAGCTAACGAGATGAGAACAAAATGACGGATACTCTTCCGCTTTGACGGAACATGATAAAGATTCATGAGGCCTCACTCGCCAGTAGACACTATCGTATTCTTAAAAATTCGGCAGCACCGGCCAGATCTGCTAATAGAAAAAGAGATGAAAAATCTTTCAACGGTCGAATCTCTCTTCTTGTCAGTCTCTAGTCTATGCTTGGCGAGCGGTGCGCTTGGTCCAGTTCATAACGAACGGTGGCTGCTCATCCACTAAGACTCATACATTATAAATATGTTAGAGGTAGTACGGAGTAGATCTACCATGTAACCTACCCCGTGTCCATGTTCATGTTGATATCAATGAATGTGGAAAAGATGAGAGACGATACCCCAACGTCCAAGGGCACTCACTGAAACTCGCTCGGCACACGGCGGATCCTCTCCCTCAGCCTTGGATAGATCAACACCTGCGTCTGCGTCTCTAGGCTCTAGCTCAATTATTGCCCAGGTATGGGGTATATACCGTACGACGGCACCGCCCGGGGTTTAGCTGGGAGGCTATCATACCCTTGTAAGTGACAAACCCCTGCTGCCACAAACTTTTTCCAACGGGCACGAGAGCCTCTTCGTGTGAAAGACGAACGTCAGTCCTTCAGCTAGAGACTGCTCAAACCGGAATAGAATAGAGAATTTCAACGTTGAATTGAGTCCTCTGATCATATCATATCATGGCAATTTCGTCATTTCTAGTGGCAGCACCTTTTTTCTTTCTTTTTCTTACTGTAGCACCGAGACAGTTGAAACCAGCCATCTCGACATCTTCTTTACGATATATCACAAAGACTAAAAAATAAAAAATAAAAAACTCTTTCGCTTCTCCAAAGATGATCGTTGCTCGCACGTTTGCACAGTTGCACTCGCGTATTCTCTCCCAAACATCCTAGTGATTCAGCATCTCACACAGCCAAACTCTCGAATTCCTCCGAGATGGCCCTGGTCTTTGCTCTCGGACCTCTGACATCCTCCAACCTTAGATCCAGCAGATGAACAGGGCATCTGTGAATCGACGATCCTGCAAAAACTGGAGAGGGACGACACTCGTCATAGCCCCTCTGAGATACTCGCATAGATACTCGCATACATATGAACACATAGGCCCAGACATGCATCAGACAGATATGGATCTCGCCGTCTGCCGAATACAATATGCACGAAAGAGACTCTTCCCCACAAGTCTCGTCTGTTTCCATATTCTGCAGCTTCTCCATCATCAAATAGAAGGCTACCAATATCATATCCCCTCAGCCTCTTTCTTTTTTTATTTGTTATACCCAAGCGAACTATGCAGCCACATCATTTCATAGCCGCACCAAAGGAAGAACACCAACACAGTGAGACAAGAAGAGAGACACCAAAGCTAAGCGCGGGCCGTCGTGTTCGGTTCATCAGTTATCATAATCAGTTCTCCGTCGAGTCATTAGTGTCGCACACAAACAAGATGAGCATCCCACTATTAAAAAGCCATTCATGTACGATAACGGAAACGGCTGGGAAAAGGAAATATCGTCATTATACAGGCGCCACGCATGAGATAAAATGTTTTCGTCAATGCTCGTAAAGTAATTGGTAGTGTAGTAGAAATAAGCTCTTGGCGTTGCGAGCTTTGTAATGACTCTGGCTTGAACCGTTCACTAGTGCATCCTCACTGTTCTCTTGAGCTTCATGTACTTCCAGCAGCGTAGTTCGACAACTTAACAAGGTGTTTTATTGTTTCAATATGTCAAAGTTCAAGGCCAGTCTTGAGCGTTATTATGAAACTGAAAACCTCCGCAAAATGTCTTAGCATCGCAGATCATGGAAACTCAAGCCCGATTCCATCCCAGGTTCACCTTGTCTTGTTTCTCTCTGTCTCTTCATATCCCGGTCCGTGGACATGAATATTTGTTTCTTTTTCTCAATGTCTCGGACCCGACCCGTCTCCTTTGTCCTCAAGCCGAGCCGTTAGCTTTCTTCACCATGTCTCACACACCCTCTCCTCTCCTTGACATTCGTTAGCTTGAGAGTCAACTTGCTTTTTCCACACTCGGGTCCAACACTTCCCGTTCTGACCTTTTTCTCCGCCAAGTTTAGCTCTCGTTTTGCTTATTGTGAAAACTCAACCTCCTTTCTTTGTAACCGTCAAACGTGGTAGACACGTTTCTTTCTCTTCCCGTTCCGTTCACTTCTCGCCGTGTTCCTGCATTACCTCGTGTCCTCCACGTGTAGTGTCTCCACGCTTCTCAGCTGTTTGTTCAGTTGCTGTACACCCTCTTGTCTTCAGCTTTGCTCGTTCCTCTTGGGGAAAGGTTGTTGGTGGGATTCGTTACTATATTCGAACCGGTGTGGCGTTGGCGTCGGACGCCGAGAGGCTTCGCATTGTCCTCACTGTCGTGAGATAACAAGGAATCGGGAGTAGAACACGGATAATCGCAGTATACTCATGCAATACTACACCAGGTTCCTTTCAGTTGTCCAATAACGGTATTCACTCCCAGCCATGTGTCGTTAATTGAAACAGCGAGGCCAGCAACGAGGTACCCTATCTCATTTGACCATTCGTAATACACCATCTCACATCACATATGATATCCCAAAAAATATGTATCAGTTTGCTTCAAAGGTTTCATTTCTCATTAGCAACCAGCAAATGACCCTGGTACTCCGTATTAATTCGTACACGTCAAGTAATCTGCCAACTCAAAATCACACACGCTCCAGATCCCTTCCCCGTCCCATGAGATTCTGGATAGGGGATTCCATGTCTGAAAAAGCAAATTTTCCCTATTGTAACCCATCACCGTCGCCATCATCTCCTTCGCTTCGCTTCGCTTCGCTTACCTACCCACCCGGATAACGCCAGCAGCGATCAGCTTCTGGATCTTGGACCGCACACCAGGGTTTCTCATATGCTCCTGAAGAGCAGCAGGATCCGACTGGGCCTGCTGGAGGATCGATTGCATCACGGGGTCTTGCATGAGTCCCATGATCTAAATATGTCAGTAAACGTTTCAGCCATTGAGCAACGGTGTGCAATCCTACCTCGGGGTCCTTCATAAGACGCTCTCGGGTCTGCTCTTCCGTCTCGTTATCACGGGCAGAGTACATGGCCGAGAGAGCCTTCTGCTGCTGTTGCTCGATCTCGCGGGCGTTAGCACCGTTGTGGTGCTCCTGGTCAACGCGCTGAGCCTCAGTGCAGGCGTCCACACATTCTGAGTACTTTCGCATGCCGAAGTAGGCCTGAGCCTTGCGGATGTAAGCTCGGATGAAGGTAGGGTCCTTCTTGATAGCCGTGTCGCAGTCCTCGAGAGCACTGGGGAACTCGAAGAGCTTGACAAAGGCAGCCGCTCGATTGCTGTAACCGCGAGGGTCATCGGGAGCTCGCTTGGTCATCTCTGTGTAGGCAGCAACGGCACCAGGGAAGTCCATTTCCTTGAACTTCTTATTGCCTTCCTCGCGAGCCTCCTCAGCCTTGGCAGGGTCGATGTAGGCCTTCTTGCCAGCCTCAGTCTTGGCACGCTCAGCAGAGCGTAGCTTGTTCAGGACATCGGGAGTTCGATGCTCGGTAAGAGACCTGTTGTAGTTCTCAATAGCCTTCTCCAAGTCTCCCTTGCGCTCGTAAGATGTACCGATGCGGGCGTAACTCTTGGCAATGAGCTTGAAGTCAGCGTAGATCTCACGTCCCTCCTCGACAGCCTTAGTGCAGGCCTCGATGGCCTTGTCGTAGTCACCCTTCTCGAAATAAGCAGCTCCCAAGTTGTTTAGGTAGGTAATATCCTTGAAGGTCTCCCAGGCCTTGGTGTAGTGTGCAATAGCCTCGTCAAAGTTGCGCTTCTTGTAGTTCTCGGTACCCAAAGCCTTCTCCTTGTCGGCCTCTTCCTTCTTTTTCTTCTTCTCGAGAGCCTCCTCGTCCAGCTCGGGCTCGGGTTCAGGCTCAGGGGCCTTCTTGGGCTCGGGCTGCTTGGGGGCTGGTGGAGCATCGGGCATGGGAGAGTCCTGGGATTCAGCGTTGGGGTCGACTTCGCGCTCGCGCATCTCCAGATCAACACCCATCAAGACACCCATGACTGTCAACAGACGGGGGTCGCTGAAGATCTCGGAAGCATTTGAAGGGTTGCTCTTGATCGATTGGAGCTTGGCCATGAATGAGGGGTCGGCGAGGAAACCGCTAGTCTTGGGGTTTGAGGCGAGCTTCTGAATCAACTGAGGGTCGTTGAACATTTGGCCGAGGCCACCGCTGGGATCTTGAGGTCCTCCTGTGGAAGTGTCAGTTGCCATAGTGTGTGGTTTGCGGATGTATTGCTTACCAACTTCGGCCTCCATGGCCTTCTTGACTGAAGTCAACCCACTCTTGAGCTGGGCGTTGTTGGCATCGAGCTTCAATCCCTCTTCATACGCATCATTGGCACCCAGAAGGTCGCCCTGTCCGTGCAAAGCAGCACCCTTACGTCCCCAGCCCTTGGCCCAGTCAGGCTTGATCTCGGTGGTCTTCTCAGCATCCTTCAGAGCATTTTCCCAGTCCTTCTTTGAAGCATAAGCAGCAGATCGGTTGCTGTATAGGATGTGGTTATCGGGCTGGATGGCAATAGCCTCGGTGAACTTTGCGCTGTGTCATAGTTAGCAACCCCGTTGTTCCGTTGTGTTATTGTCACTGCTGGTAACCTACACAGCCTCGTCGAAGTTCTTCTCGGCAATGGCCTTGTTACCTAGAGCCTTGAGCTCGTCCGCGGAAGCCATTTCGTGTGTGAATTAGCAGAATCTAAGTGTTATAGGTACTAAACGACAGTTCTGATCTGAGTATCGAGTCTGTGGTATCAAAGAGTCAAAGTTACTAGATGATGAAATATGAGAGAGTCGCCCCAGGCGATCTTTGGTGGGGAAGAAGAGGGCCGTGGATGCCTTCTAGCTCATTCGATGCAAGTCTATGCAGGGAGCTTCCCATTGGGTGGAGCTCCAACAGCCCCGCCACGCACCTACGAGGACCCTTGTGATGACCTCCAAGTTGCAGGGTAGGCAATTAATCAAGACAAACAAGGAACATGATGTCTAGAAGATTCCTCTCATCATGAGATCTTTGCATAGTATGTGAATTTGGCTTCACACAAGACATAGACTGGAGAAAAAAATACATAGTATTACGCTAAAACAATAGAACAAGTTTGCCAGACATTCTTCTTTGGAGACTCTATTTTTACCTCAAATCATTTTGTGTATTTGTTAACTCAGATGGCCTTTCTTAATCACCATAAGATTTAACTGAACTGAGAACAATATCTAAACCAGACAGATTCAATCTGGAGGGAAACCCGAAAACAAACGCCACCAAACTTGCAGGACCTAACAGAAAAGAATTGGTAAAAGATCAAAAACATAAAGACCACAATTGGCAACAGCAACCTTGACCGGCTTGGAGCCCTTACGGAGCCCATGGTGATACACCAAGAAGTCTTAGCGCATTCTCAAACACCTGTCTTGCGTTCTCATATAGAGCATATCTCGCCTCACTAGCTGTATCGAGACCAGTCCAATCTTTCTCATCATCATCGTCAAGCGTGGCTGTTAGTTGATCAACAATTCGGAGCAAGTATACCACAATAAAAGACGGTTCAAGAGTTCTGAAAGAGCCATGGGCTGCATCTGGATACTGCAATAGGATCCGCAGAAGCTCAGCATAGTCTTCTGTTTCCAACGAAGTATGATCAAGCGTCGTATAGTCGAAGCTGTCCGGTCCGGACTCTAGCTTCTTCAATAACCTGGCGTAGCAGTTCTGGATAGCCGCCCCTGTCTCTCCTTCGAGGGATAATGACTTCTTGGGATCGACTGCATACGAGGTGTTCCTCTTGTGGTAGTGGTCCTGTATGAATAGACCAGCAAGACCAAGCTGTTCCACCGACTTCTCCGACTTATCCACGTGAAACGCTTCCTCCTCTTCCTCGTCAAGACTAGTTTGTACCATCGAGCGACATCCTTCAAGGTAGTCACTCAGAAGCTCTGCGCCCTTCAACGCTTCAGGAAGTCCATTGATCTTGGCAAAAGACACATGCTGAATGCGCTCAGCAAGATCTTGTCTTCCCATGAGCTCAAGAGTCTTGGTAACTCGGTGGAAGTGCATTTCTTGCTCCATTGCAACGACATAGATCATCTTGTCGAATTGGTGTTTCTTGTATCGATCAAACACTGCAGCGAGGTCGCGTAACAGATAAGAAGTCGTCCCGTTTCGGTATCGTAATACTGCGAGCGAGAGCCCTTTTGCGTCGTGTTTCGAAAAGTCGATCTTCCACGAGTCTTCGTGCTCTTCGTATATGCCTTTGTCCTTCAAGACTTGCTCGACTTCGGCGATTGACTCGGCAGTGACTTGTGACTCCCCAGAGTACTCATCAAACGTTACTCCGAGCTGTGCGTACGATTCCGTGTAGTCTTTGACGGTTGCATCACGGAAACGCTGCCACAATGCGATGGCTTCTGGGTCTCTATCCTCCATCTTCTTGAAGAAGGCATCGCGCTCGGCATATAAGCCTCGTGACTCGATTTCTGTGACATCTTGTTTATTCGTTTTGGCGGTCTTGCATTCTTCCACTTCTGGTTTGAACAGATCCTGAATCTTATGGTTGACCTCGAGAAGATGGCGGAGCGGCTGTTTTTCAAACTCATCCTCAGAACCAAATCTCTGCCATCCAGCAGCAAGGAGACCGATTTGTTTTCCCCAGTCGCCAAGGTAGTTCATCTTGACAACGTCCCACCCCATACTAGAGTGGATATTTGCGATGTATGTGCCGATCAGCGTGCTCCTCAAGTGTGACACTTGGAACTCACTCGCCATGTTCGGAGACGAGAACTCCAGGATCACCTTCTTCCTCTGTCCATCAGTAGCTGTAGGATCGGCGAGACCGAGCGACGTGTCATAACCATAGGACGAAGACCTATCACTGATGTACGAGAGAAGGAGTCGAGACAATGTATTGGGTGAGAAGAAGACCTGCAGGCGGATGCCGTCAAGAAGGGGACACCCAAACGGGGGTGTTCTTGGCAACTACGTTGTATACCTGTCAGTGACGCTGATCATGCTCGACCCAAGTCATCGTACTTTTTGAAGAAGATCTTTCGCCAGCTCCTCAGGCTTGACTCCTTTCAGTCTAAGTCTGGGGGCCACAATAATAAGATCGCCCATTCCTGTGATGTTCGAGGTCTGTATCGCATCGTAGGCTACCAGCCTATCGCAGTTGACAAGCTTCTGTAGGGTGTCGGCAAGGTAGACGCGAAAGATGTCCTGCGGGTTATGCACAATATCTGCATCGGGGAAGTCCGGTACTGGAGTGTCCAGCCCTACCTTACCAAGCAGTGTCTCAATACCACTGACGGAGCAAGTTGTCGCTGTCATAGCCACGATGGTGTTGAAACGGTGTTGAGGACCGAGAACAGTGAATCAGCTGTCAAATGTTTTTGATTGCCTTATAAAACTAGCCAGTTGGACTGATAAACGAGCGCAGTTTGAGCCATTTCAAGCGAGGGCTCTGGAGGAGTTGGGCATCAAGACTCATATAGGCTCACAGCCTCATCTTGATAGCGGCAAGATGATTTGTCGAGGCTGCCCCTGCGCCGCTTGATGCTGTCAAGCTGCGCGATGAAGTGGCAGCCACCCAAGTCTTGTCGCAAATGAGGCTGCCAGAGAGCAATTGGCTACCAGCTCACAGGCTCAATGCAAAGTGGTGTATTATGCACGTCGTGATAGATACAGGTTACCCTCTGGATTCTGTGCTGTGTAATGCTTGTTGAGCGGGAAACGTGTCATATCTCGAACATGACCATCTTGTTGCCCAAGACCTGGTCCGAGGGTCAAAAGATCCATTATCAGTGCATGAGAGGATAAAGTTGAGGCAACTGAGGGGTGAGGAGTTCAGGGTCTGGTGATTCGTTGCCCATTTTGAGGCCCGCTTGGAACTTTCATAAGCCTCCAGTGTGAAACCTCCAACAACCGATGCAGGCGCCTTTTTTGAAGAATGACCACATGTGAATACTGTCAAATGATCATTAGTCTATTGTTTATTTTGGGTATTCGAAATTTACATTGCCTTACTGCCAAATTACTCCGTTATGTCTCTTATGTCCTTTTTCAGTAACTCAACAATCCTTCGAAACCGGTGCACAGCCGCAGAAAACGTCGACCAGGGTTTTACACCCCAAAGTCTGTAGTTTTGTCGTGTAACCGAGTAAATTTGAGGACTTGGGGTGGAGGCAACCGTCGATACACTGGTAGTGACATCTCGTCATCCTGCTCTGTCTCTTCGAGATCTGTAGCGATACACAAACCACAAAATTCCACTGATACAGATGGCATTGAAGATGACCACCATGGCAATGTACGCTGGCCAGGAGGACGAATCGTCTTTGCCTGGCTTGCCAGTATAAACCTGAGCAATCAAGTTCATAATGGCCAATCCCTATCACTCTTAGCTTATGAGTCACAAGTTTTGTTGCCGAGGTGACATACAAACGCTGCAACCGTAACTTGCTCGATTGTACGATCTCTGGTCTGCTGCTCAGCTGCATAGTCGTTCTTCCTCTGAGATGTGTTTTCTGTTAGTCCACAGGGTAGAACGTAGCTAGATTTGAAGGAAGCATGTAAGTTGGCATTACCTTGCGTCTCACATCTTCAAAGGCCTCTCTGAGATGCTCGAGTCCAGTGTTGATATCCCTCAACTGAATGCAATAACGCTTAATTGCACGTAAAGATTTGATGGCTCCGAGTTCAGCCTGCAAGCCCTGCCATAATGGTCCATAAGGCACTTCATCTGAGCCAACCATAACATCATCAGTCAAGAAGTGGCTAACCTTTTCTGCCAGCCTTGAGTTAAAGTGAACTAGTTTATTCAGAATCAGTGGAAAGCGCTTTATCCACTCGTCCATAGCAGTAGATCGATCTTCGGGAATAGCAATCTAGGTAACTTGGTCAGGAACTCTGTGCTTGCCATCGAGCAATTTTTTTTTCGTTTCCGAAAACACTGGATAGGATTACAACTCACGTAAATTTCGATACTATTCTTTAGGCAATCATGTGCGTTCGCATGATAATCAACAATCCGCTCGAGTTGTCTGTCCAGAGCTACGAGCAGGTACGCTCGTGGGGATCGGGCTCTCTTGAACTCCGGTTGGAGAGTGATTGGGTCTTCACGCCCGCCTAATATCAGGACCTCTTCCTCGCTCATTAGTCGGGACTCTTGGTCAAAAAACTCATCATCTAGACAAATTGTGGTTGAATGTTGTTCACTGCGACCCGTAATCATGAGCGAGAAGACAGCGACGTGGAGAACGGCGTTATCCGGGACGCACGAGCTCTGTTGTTGGTTTATTGGTGCTGTGGTTGGCTTGAGGTTTAAGAAGTCTATATTGTCTCGCCCTCGAAGAGCTCTGTTTTTCGATAAAGTACAGGTATCCGATCGATCTTGCGTACCAATCGCAAGATATGGTAGGCTACATTCAATAACGAAGCCAGGTCCCCACCAGTCCTTGGTGAAAATATTAGTGAGACTGATACGTACAAGGGCTAACATGGATAGGTAGATAGGCACTTACAGTTTCCGTCAAACCTAGCTCAGGCACTGGGCTGGGATTTAGGTAGTTCGCAAATAGTTTGCGAAAGCCATCAACTTGTGAAGCTGGCGTTCTTTTCAGGAGTGCCAGAATACTGACCCCGTTGGGATTGCTTATGTATCTGGAGAAAGTAAGTAATGAAGCCAAGAACGTTAGTTTGTCGCGTGGCTTACATTCGCCGAGTATTTCCAATTATTTCGTTCTCAGAATCCTTACTAAAGCGCTGATTTTATGCTACAGTCAGCTTCAGGCCCTTATTTGTCGTTGATAGTGGTTGATCATCGTTTGCGTACCTCTTGTTGCAGTGCTTCATAGAACTCGGTGTTAGTCAGGAGGCGGTCGTGAAGTGGATTTGGCGGAACCGGTATCTGAGGATTCAAGTGACAATCAAACATCCACGCTCTCGGTTCCTGCGTATCTCTAAAGCGAGAGATTTCAGGGCCGGGGTGGATGAAGTTGACGATAGCGAAGTCTGCACCTTCGCAAAATCCCGAAACTTGTGTAAGTCTGTCTTCCCATCGAGGGAACCCTGGATAAGGGAGCATAAAAGCCACAATCTCGTCCGGTTCTTCGTCTTCATCCTCTTCATAATTTCCCCTGACAACTTCGATGAACGGTCTATTCTCCTCTGTAACTTTAATCATGACTCTGTGTCCGAAGCGTTTCCCCCATTCATATTTGTCTCCGTAGGCCGAGGTAGCAGCAGCCACAAGCTCAAAAGTGGCAGTTGTGAAACGCCCGAGGTAGTCAAATCCAGAGAAACCACGAACTTTCCGAGAGTTTGCCTTTTGTGGCACCATCTGAATCGTTGTGTCCATACCTAAGCAGTTCAGAACGCGTTTTGAGAAAGCGTGGCACTCCTCCTATTGTTTCAGTGCGCTGAACAAAAGCTAAGATCGATAGAAAGTCAATTGTGATATTAGAGAAGCTAATAAATAAAGAGGAAATGAAGAGGCATTTGAGAGGCGACCGTTAATACCTGCAGCCGAGGCCACGATCAGTGCAGCGCCCAACTCTAACATCCATCATCAGGATTGGGCTCACATCCTACATCACCCGGTTGCAACCACTTGCCTGGAAGGAAGTCCCAAACTCGAGACTTTGGAATTTCGCATATGCACTTTCGATATATCTACGCCAAGGTGCGATACAAGGCAACCTAATGACGCAGAAATAAGTACCGTAGCTTGATATATCAGATTCACATTGGCCAAATCTGCTGAAGGGTACACTCCAGACCGATCATGTGATCTATCATAGCCACGGAGCTAAGCGGGAGGTTCTAGAACATTTGAAGGAAAGAGATGTCCTCTCGAATGCTTCAACTTTTGGCCTCATGTCTGTATACCAATCAACTCATGCATTGCACAGCCACATTTTTCAGCGTCAAACCCACCGGTATTTTACATTGCAGCCCTAGTCTTTAAGTTATGAGGCTCTCCCTCACCGACTTGGAAGGTCCCACACGGTGACAGTAAGGCTAGAGTGGATTACTCTTTTTGAACTTCTTTATTTGGTGTATGGGCTTACTGGGATTGGCTCGACCTTTCATTCGAGGTGCCACATCCCGATGCATCCTCCAGGAAGAGCTAGCTATGGCCGCACGTCAGTAACATGAATCTTGCCTCTAATGCTAGTCACACTCGCTACCGCAATCTATGTCTCCTACCTAAGGTACCTACGCACGTTGATGTATGCACAAGATTCCATTCCTTGCCTACCTACTCCGTACCTCGTAAGTACCTAACTTTTGCTATTGGATGTCTTCAAACCTTCATTCACTAGGTATCTTGGTTTTTTAGGCGCCCACCTTAGTAAGTACCTACTTAAGTAGCTCATACTACCTACCTAATAGGTAAGGTAACCTACCTACATCAAGGTACCTATAGTTGACGTTCCACATAACACCTAAACGGTATAGAACGATGGGCTAAAAGTCTATCTACTAAACAGATTGACTATTGTCTAACTTAACTATCGACTTAGCTGTAGGTGCTCGTATTACAATCTCCCCAGCCTCATGCGACAAACCATTGAATAATCATGTTTACTGATCCCATTGATAAGGAATGCGTGACTTCCGCTCTGTAGTGATCGCACATCATTTATTAATGGGAACAGTAATATATGCTTATTAGCCAAGAACGTATACTTATCATCCAAGCCGTCGAGTTGCACAGTTCGGACATCGATAATTGCCGCAGCAAGGACACGGGTCTACGCTAACCTTCATCCCACTTGTACCACATTGGCACTTGAATTCTTAGTTGGGAAATTGGTTCTGTTGAAGGAGCATGGAGGACTTACACAAACCCATACCCAGACGACCTTTCTTCGTGGGGGAACAACGTGGATCGGGGGAATGTAAGGGGGGCCTGGGGCCTCGGCTTCAAGAATCGCGGATCAGTCTTTTGAATCAGGATTCAGGAAGCCTCCAGAGACCAAGACGGGGCGCAACAAGTACAGAGTAAAGAGCTTGGTCATACCTTCGATGTCCAGCGAGCCAACTCCATTGGACGACTGCAAGGCGTCTTGGCTAGCACCTTTCATCTTTTGAAGTGTTGCCAAAATTGAGGTGGCCTGATAGGTTAGCATCTTCCCTGGAAAGCTGGCCCGTGACCACATGCATATGCGCTTACGTTGCACTATTTTTACTTCTGTATTTTCTGATTTGATAGAGAATACGTAGAGCCTTGACACGAGGACTTCTTGCATCAATTCAATAACAAGAAGAAAAAGAGATCACAGGTTGAATAGGCCACATCGAAGTCCCGCTGGGTTAAATGTCGACTAAAAAGTAAAAACGGTAAGGGGTTTGAACCGCCGTGGAATGGATACGTGGTATCATCATTTATTAAAATACGCGACCGACGGTACACCGCAAACTATCAACTACCTAATAATGCAACATAGATTTTGTCTCAGGAAGATGTCCCAAGCGGTGGCACAGCATAGTACATGCCCTATGTTGTACAAAAAACTCTTCAAATTCAACTGTTTTCCGTCGCTAGCCACTTAATAGCTCATGGGGAGGCCGAACATTGTCGTGCACATTGAGTTACGGAGCCGGGAGCCTGCTCCTGTCTGTGCTTTTAATATTCATCAAACTCTCAAGCGGTACAAATCTAGCTGAACCCTGTTAAAAATCAGCCAACGCTACCTAGCCGGCGAGCTCATGTTAGTTTACAAATCAACGCTATCTCTACCAACAATCTACATACAAAACCTCCAGAATCGTAACCTGGCATAAGATTGAGAGGACCAAGGCTGTGCTTAAAATTCACATAAATGATGGAACGCTCATACAACAGAGCTCTTGACTGGCCGAGATAGTCCCACTCAGAGGAACGAATCGAGCTGATGCTGAAACGTGTCATTTCCCAAAATTTGCACATCGATGATTGCTCAAGAAAAGTCTGGCAGGGAGCCCTTGCTCAAGTGTAATGGCAATGCTATTCACCGTGGAGAGGGCATGTCTAACGTTCTCAGTAGCGATGGCAGTATATTTGTGTCTGGGGAGAGCAATTCTATATTGAAATACTTGAAACCAGACGGGCAAGATGCCGACGGTTATGACGGACAGTGGCATAGTGTTACCTGAGCCCCTGAGCAGAGTATACCTTTGGAACCTTTGAAAGATCCTTGGAGTCAGTCTGCTTCACATCCTGAACACCCTCATAAATGATAGCGGGCTTGTATTATGCTTACTCAGGAAGCGTGTGCGTAATTTTCTTTCTGTTGCGATCTGCTCTCATTACTTCTCATAGTAGTGCTCTTAAGCTGATTTCGTGTCGCAAACAAGCCTTGTCAAATAAGCCAATCACGCAGGTTTTCCAGTTTCTTTGCTTCTGGGAGCTCGGTAAGAGTTAGAATAACGAGGCGCCGCCAACTTCGAATACCCCAAAAACTTCTTCAAAGGGGCTAATGTTGATAGAGAGTAGAGAGAAGCACATCATCAAGTATCTAAGATGCTGTCAAGAGCATGAAGCCTCCGCGACTATGCATTTCCCCTAGGCCACCTTTCTCAGTTGCAACCCACATGAATGACAATGCCTTAGCTTAGAGCCCAGGATTTTGATTCAAGCCACATTCATTAATTCAGAACAAGATGAATCAATGATGCATAAATGAGTTCTTGGCAGTAAGGGAATGTATATTGTCCAGTCTACGTGTGTTCAGAAACATTCATTCTGCGGACTCTATAACGTTGTACTTCGCAGCCAGGACATCATGGTACAATGCATTCTTGACGTGCAATCACGGGAACTCTCATACTACCATGTCGACACCGGCACTTGAGTCTTATCGCTATATGCTTGCAGAACAGATAATGGTGTAGTTCTGGTGTCACAGGCTGGAGACTCACATAGATCGCCCCAAGCAACTCTCTTGAGAGATTAAATTTCATGGATGGAAATAGGTTGGAAAGGGAGAGGTAGAACTGCAATAGAGATCGTCAGCTCTCCAAAGGATCAAGGTGCGGTATATTGGACGCGGCAAAACCTGACGTTGGAGTGTAGTTCAGGCATACCATCACCTTGGGCAACCGCAAGGCCTCAAATTCACCTCAACAAAAGTAGCACACCTCTTTTGGCTGAATAAAACCATTCTCTTGGTCTTCAGCTATCGTGAAAGTGGTAACTGCATAATATGCCGAGTAGGCCGTACCGTACATGTTCGGGGAGCCCCTGACGTCAAGTAGAACTTGTATAGCAATAGTACAGAGTTGGTATCGGAAAGTTGCGGACCTTCAAGGCAATTGCCATGGTGTTTGATATACGGAGTACATGCCCAGATGAAGAGAGAGCAGCAGGCCGTGAGCGCTGAAGTTTCATGAATGGAGCTTGCAGGGATGCTAGTTTATAGACTTGAAGATCAGAGACACGGGAAACATCACTCAATTACTCCAACGCTCAGCGATGCTTTGCTTTGAAAAGTTAAAATATCACCGACCAAAGTCATTTACTCTGCTTTGTGGTCAGGGGACATTGCCAATGCGGTGGGCATAGCTTCGATCTACGGACTGTTGTGGCACACCTAGTCTCAGCCATGAGAAGTCTTTGGATGCCTATTACTGCCTCTAAACTTGATCGATGTCTGAAACGTAAGCCGTCACTCCTCGGGCCACTATCAGGAAAGTTGGACTTGGGCCATAGACATGTTCTCAGCTCGAATCTGACGGTTGGGACTATGGCACACCACAGGACGGGTAGAGCTGGCCAATCGTTGAGCATAATGATTAAGTTATGCGTTATGAATATCGGGCACGCAGATAGAAGTGACCATTTACAACTTTGTGGCTCATTTCCTCAGCCGGCCACTCGCTAAGCAAACAAGAAAACACAACTTTGATCCTGTGGATCAATGGTGATATAAAAACTTTCACCTTGTGTCTTTAACATGACCTCATAACTGAGTGCAGTTAGGGTTAGGCTGTAATTGAAGCAGCTAACTTAATAATATTAACTTAATAAAGATTTGCTGCCTGTAAGGCAATAAATATTTAAATTATACTAGACTTTAGAGATATTTAGATACCTTTCAAGGCTGATATGCAAACTTAAAATAACCTCATAACTGAATTATAGGTTGATTGATCCCAGATAACGGCTTGTAGGCCTCTTCGGGTTCTAGGTACGATCCACCACATTGGCTAACACCATGCCCTCTGTTCTTAATTAACCGGCCGCTGTGGAGGAAGAACATACCGTATCTCAATAGAATGTGATCCAGCAAGTCGCATCTAACGCGGCCCGCACTCTGTCGCCATCACAAGGTTAAATTCAGTGACAAATGCCTAATGATATAATGGCTTGAGCCTTGAACCCTGTTATCTGTGTAGCATCGACCTCGGATATCACCAAGGCCTTATTACTCCCTATGTGCTAGTTGCCAAAGATGGGGTTACGCGGTCAGTATTCCTTAGGTCGTATTCTCAAGAGATCATAAAATAGTATAACAAAGTTCAGATATTTCTTAATCCTTATTCGCCTATACTCTGACTTCTCATATTTATTAATTCCACCAGTTCTCATAGAGGTGACGTAGCTGTAGTTACCCTTCTCCGTCTCCATATCGAATTATCATCACCATCTTTCTTAGCTACCTATATACCAATATGCAGAATTCGAAATTCCCTTCGAGCTCTATTTGAGGCTATATTAAAGATATTTAACTACTCCCCTGAAAGCTAAGTAATAAGCCTGCACATTTAGTTGTAAACTTTCACAAGATATTGGTATACCGCAGTACAGAATGGAATCAAACAGATGATGATGAGGAGGCTTGTACTGCCATATACCAAAGCCATGATACCAGGTGAAGAGAGAACTCAATGGTTGTGTTAGTCAGATGCTACAGGTACACCTTTCTATAGAAAAGGGTTCCCTAAGGTTGATTGGGGCAATATAGATTCAGACTACCAAAGCCTGTGACTTGTTGATGATTCCTGTTGTGAAAAAGACAATTTGGGCAGGACCGACGAGTTCAACGACCATGATCTTGTGGTAGAGTCCTCTTTGTGCTCGCTTTTGTACATTGACAATCACATTTTCGCTATTTCGACCTCAGGACCGAGAAAGCTAATCAAAACTCCTGGGTGCAAGCATCTTGCCTTAATACAGATCTGGAAGCGATCGCCGATACCCCAGCATCGCTCATCACGCGGACTATATTGGAAATCTTTGAGAGCATCCAAGTGTTTCATTACATGCTCCTCTTTTTATTGATGCTTTGCCACAGTAGGTGCTGAGGTTATTCGTCACAAGTGAGCACGAGGTGATCCGAGAAGATATACTCCAACTTTTCGATCAGCATTGAGTGGTAATGAAGCCGGATACTTTTTCCTCCTTTGATCTAATCCTACAATATTTGGGGGGACCTTTTCTTGGGAGTGTCGTAAAAAGAATCGGTAGTCCATAATAGTCCATAATGTCAGTTCTTTGTCAAGATGAGAAACTATTTCGATGCAACTTACATAGTGCCTATGGCCAGTCCCGAACTGATTCCAAATTTCCTTACGATAGTCTGCAATCTTTGCCAGGGGTGCTGCCGATCATACAAGCGCATATCACGGGGTGATTGTGTACTGTTATTAAGAGTCAGTATAATGGGGTCTGCCTAGGTATGCGTCTAGCTCTGAGTCATCTTCATCCTCAATGCTTAGGCCAGGCTTGCCCCTCTCGTCTTCCTCTTCATCTTCCTCTTATAACCTTCTCCTCCCTTTTCTCCTTCCCTCTCCGTACTTATACTAGGCTCTTCTTCTTCACCATATCGCCATTAAGACAGACAGTGGCCCAATATCCATCAGTTTGGTTAGTGACTACATTTCTTCAACTAGGAAGAGCCTTTTCCCTGAGTCTTAAAAGATAATTCAGCGCTGTCGGGTTGGTATAGATCTATATCTTCGAGCTTCAGAGATCATGCCGGCGTCAAAGTTTTTTTTCCCAAGCCAAGCATGCTGTTACCCTGTCTTCTCTGCGTACTGGTGGCCAAGAACTGTAATTTGAATGAGATCAAGAAGGTGACAGAACATCATCAAAACAGGTTACCTTATTCGCGATGAGAATGCGGGTGCTCTTTAGGACATTTACGCGCCATCGCTCCTGGACTCATGGCGGGTGTAGGTGCATTCGTGTTGTAGCCCGCAAGTAATTCTCCAATTCCTGGAGTGAGTCCCAGAAGTCAACTTGAGAATCGCGAGGCTATTGTTCTTGCCCTTTTGTCGGTATAGCTAATAAAAGGTTGGTCATCAAGCCTACCTCGAAACGAGCAGAGCATTTCAGATTCCCAAAGGAACGCTGATCTCATGATTGTCATCTGAGAGAATCGCTGTTTCAAATCCTATCAGGCTGGGCTTTTTCGCATTTCATCTTACAAAGTATGGTCCCGTGTAATTATTATGTGCTGACAAACTGTCCTTACCAAGATCATCTGTAGATCTTTTTCGTAAATGGGGTCCCATAACCTATCTGCCAGAACAAATTCGGACTCTTCAGGGCACCATTCTCTATTTAATACGCCTAACCTAGGCCCTTTTCTCCAGGTGCTCCAAAGGTCGATTGAAAGAACGCCAGTCAGAAGTCGGGTTGTGTTACTGCAAAGCCCTTTGATTCGACGTGCTTGATATTCTACGGATCGTGATGACGGATACGATACGAACAACGGATTGTGCTTACCTCCCGAGTATTTGCCTCCTGTCAATTTGGATGCTAGGGCAAGCTTCTCGACAATTTCTGCGACTGCACCGTTGCAGGACCAAGCTGGACCATCACGACACCAACATCCAAGGGCCATGCAGAATCGAGGCAGCTGTCCTCATTTCATTGGTGTTGTACAGCGAGTGAAGAATACTATTAAATGGGCAGCACAGTGGTCCCAGGGTCAGTCAGATTCTTGGGTGAATACTTTTAAATCGTAACATCAGCTGAGAACAAACCTATAGCTAAGGCCCTTCAAAGTTCAAATAAGAAGCGTATATTTCGAAGGAGCAGACTAGAACTATTATCCCTGCTTGTTCATGTAACTTCTAAATCTCAACAATGAACAGAATGGGAGACCAGTTCAATAACCCCTCTAGCAACTATCGTCTTCAACTCCGGTTCAATTTGTACGCGCGAACTTCTGAAACGACCTTCCGTATCTGCGTAGCTTTCTAGCCGTGTAACTCGCTTTCTTTTGAGTATATAATAAGAGTATCCTTCTGTCTTTCATCGGGCACTGTATTTTCGAGTATCGCAGTTTGGACAACGAGGATTACCACAATTTGGGCAAGGATCCACGCTCACTTTCATGCCCCCATGCCCACAGCAACACTCGAGAAACGGTCAGTCGATATGTATGAGAGGCGCCAGTTGATCAGGACTTCTTGCTGAGACCTACACAGAACCAAATCCATACCACTCTTCGAGATCTTGGGGGTACCTCTCTAAATAGCGGCGAGAGGAACAAAACTACAGATAGTCGTTGCCTTGTTAATCGTCTATCAGGCGAAGTTGGGCCCAGACACAGAGAGCGTGTGAGGCAACCAAATCTCAAAAAGAAGAAGAAGAAAGGCAAATCAACTTACGTTGTGCCTCGTCGCAAGCAGAAGGCCTCAATTCCACTTCAACCTCACTGACACCCAACTCTAGCTCCAGAGGCCTTGTGTTTCTAAAGCTCCTAATCTGACCTCGTATGTGCTCACATGATGAGTCTTTCAACGGTATACTCCCTGCACGATTTGTATGGTCAGTGAGAATCACTATCGAGTGGATAGCCGAACCCCTTCGATGCACCACGAGACCGGTTGCCTACCTTCGTCTCGTTCTTTTTGGGCAATTTGCGTGGCGGCCCCAACCGCAAGGTATATCGATTGGTTCCCGGGCATTTTTGTTTTCAGGGCTCAGCGTGTGAGGGTAACTCATGCTCACTTGGTTGGCAGTTTCTCTGATGGGGATGGTTGTGTGCGTAGGTTTAATATGCCCAAACCTCGCCCACAACAAGAACGTTTCTCGATTACTGTCTCTGCCATTTCAGAAGGTCTGCTTGTCTTTTAATCTTACTGTTCCTAAGTAGTAGGGCAAGTAATAAAGTTCCTGTATTGGACTGTTGAGCCAGTCTCGAGCTGTTCCACAATAAGGTACCTAACACAAACCGGGAACCCCCTTAAGGCGGCGACTACGAAAGCTGAGAGATCAAACCTTGGCTAGCAATGAGTACATGCAGAGGAAACCGTAATACAGGGCTTGCTCACCGCCACGCATCAATACTACGTACCCATGCGAGCAGCGCCGTACGGGCCGGCCCAACTGTACGACATTCCTCAAATGCAGCTTCCAAACAAGCATGGGTCTGCAAGTTAGCCGCGATGACGCCCGAGCACCGGTGTGTTGTGGTTGTTCAATGCATTCGAAAGAATTAAGAATATGTGTGGGAATGAGCAGCTGCATATCCAAAACCCCGCAAAAGTTGATGCAACCTGTAGTTATGCCAGGCACCCATACTCCGTACCTAGATAGTCCTAAAATTGGATGCTCCAGCTGTGTAACGGTGCCGTCACAACCTCGAAAGCATTAGAACGAAAAAGAAGTCCAAGAGAAAGGTTTCTTGCCTCCGGTCGGGCATTAAGACCAACTGATTCATACTAACATACCTATCCTAGCATCTAATTGAATGTCGAATTGAGAAGGGTGAAACCTGAAAATTCACTCGCAGCCTGTAACCTCATCAACTAAAAGCGCACTCGTGGTTGATTGCTGAGACAGAGTGTGACACCAGAATATAGAAGACGATATGTGGAACTCGGACAGCTTGAGGAAGGATTGATCTTGGGTTACCTGGCATGGGTCTTAGCGGGCTTCGGAAGAGGACCAATGGAAACGGCGTGCGTAGGTACCTAGATACCCTAGACAATGCAGTAGAAACGATTAGTAGGTACTGTACCTAGTAGTGTCAAATGGATAGTAGCTTCGTATGTAGGCACACAGTTCCGATCTAGGTATTCATGATGGTGATGTTGACTGGCAACACAATGATCAAGATTTGAGTAAGAAAAGCAATATAGAGCCAAGTCGTTATATGCCCTCTACGTAACCTTTCACATAGCATGAGTACGTGTTTTATAGCCTACATGCTTTGCACTCTCAATTGAAATCCCACGTCCATTCAACCTTCTGGATAATGTTCAGGCTAGGGCGGGAGGTTTCCGAGACGGTCTCATGCGTAAGGTAATACAAGATGATGCAAGCACAGGCAGTGTGATGTTCTGTCTACCAGAATCCCTGTGCACGAAAAAAGAAAAGAAAAGAGGAAAAAGAAACAATGTTTCCTTTCTGCAAAGCTGATCTACATACTAGAGATATGTGGGTAGTTGTGCATTACTTCTCATGAAGTCTAATTGGCCAGAAGCTTGTTTCTTCACAACTAACACTTGATGTTTCATCGTTACAGTATTACTTTGAGCGCTGGGGAAACCCTGCTGGTCGGGGTTGTGCTGATATCCGATACAGTCTTGTAAGACTCCCAACTTTATCTTGCGGCGAAAGGGTCGGACACAGTAACAATGAATGAACTGTGTGGAAATCTATAAGGTTAGACGTAACCGTATCTTTCAATGCATTGAGTCTCATATTCGCTTCTTCCCATGTGAATCTTGAGAGACATTCATTGCTCCGTGCGTCCCATGGAGTTCATAACAACAGCCCCCCAATCCAGATACCCGTCAAACCATATCGACGGGTCGACCCCCTGCAGCATCTCTGAAGCCCACGGCATTTCGGAGTTCCAATCTGGCATGGCGAACACGTCATGCTGTATATCCTGGCCCGTAGCCGCTACAAAGCCAGTGGCTCCGGTCTCGCTCGTGCTGCTATCTGGCATGGCCGTGTCTCGGACTTCATCGTGTATCTTTAGGGCTTCTGTCCCAGCCGCGACGATCTCGGCCCATCTTTCCAGCTTTGCCCTTGTGATCTTGACTTTGATGGCGCTCATGCTCCAGAGGTTGTGATCCGAAGAACCAGGCTCTGTGGACGCCATCTGGAATGATGCGTTGGCCTCTTCAAACCGTGCGCAGATTGCCGATAGAATCCCGGTGACATCAAGGGAGAGTCCTGGTTGGGTCTGGATCTGTGACCGAAGAGCGGCCACAGCAGCTGGTAGCCTCGGGTCTGTACCCTCCCGCAATGAAATCGGGCTGGTTTCATGAGAATCTCTTCCCGTCGTCACTGACGGTGTTGCAACTGACGGGCTTACACTCGCCGAGTATGCAGAGTCTGCCTTGTAAACCTCATCATGAGGGTCTCGTGCGCTTGTGTCCTGCGGCATCGGTGTAGTAGCCTTTGTCAAAGGAATCGGGGCCGTGTATTTGGCCCAGCGACCGAGCATTGTCATCCCGTAAACCAGTTGTGCAACTACTGGTGTTGTCTGGTTGTAAAACTCTGGAATTGGTACCGTAAGCCAATCATCAAAGAACTTCTTCAAGGCGTTTCTTGACTGGTAAAAGATGTCGAGAGCTGAAGCAGCCCCTAAGGTTGGAGAAGTCAATGATTCCGACATCGATATAATCCGAGGAGCATCCAGTATAGGAGGTTCATATAACCGGAGCATGGCCGTATTTAAAAACATATTTATCACCCCTACAAAGTCACCATCAGTAAATCAGAAACGCAATTTAAACCAGTAATAAAACTCACTGTCGTTTGTTAGCTCAGGAGGTAGCCCATTCCTGATCCTGTCGAGTTCGCTATGGAACGCAGAAACATAGGCTGATAATGGTGCTGCTGGTAGACCAACAACTTCTTCCGCTGGGTCATCTGGAGCATTGAGTTGTGCAATCCTCTCCGTCAAGTGCTGGACCCTGACGAGCGTCACGAGGCGCATGTCTGTGTCATACTCCCTTTCCTGCTCAAGAACAGCCAGGCATTGCTGTATGTATTTGGTGTACCGCATGGGTTCTATCCGTAGGAACCCAAGAGACATTCTAACAACAGTTAGTCCCAAAAGAACCGATCAGTGATAGTGGTGAAACTCACGATGAAGATAGATACCACACTCCTAACAAGGCTCTCCTCTCCTCGTTAGTCCTTGCTGCCGGTTGGAATGGTGTCACAACCATCAAGCTGGTCCGCTCAAGAACACTCGGACTGCGGTGCAAGCCCAACTCGCCCACGAGCGTAGAGGCCAAGGCGATCAAGTTGTTTAGCTGTGCGTGCATGAAGCAGTGATACTTATACCACGCAATTATGACAACGATTCCAAGTAATAAGTCCAAGGATCGTTCGGAACGGATGAGCATGTGGTCTCCTATGTACTTCATCAGGTGATACATCTGAGCCCGCATCGACCTTAGACTGCGATAAGATGTAACCATACGGATGGCTGACATGAGAAAAGGCCGCGTCGTCTTGAGTTTTGCTGCTGTGACTCCATCGGGGATGACGACGAACGGGTGAAGAGCCTGCAACTCTTTTCGATAGAGCTTCAAGAGCTCCTCGTCTGAGGCCGGGGGAGGGGGAGCCACCCCACTGGTCTGTCTGCAGATACATTGTGGAGGAGCATATGAGTTGTAAGTATCAGGTATTGACCATTCTATTGTCTCAGGAGAGAGCGAAGAATCCCTCTCTTTCGTTGAAGGCTTCCTTTGATCAGCAGTGGTAGGGTCAACTTCAGTTGGGATGCAAGTAGTGTCTGTTGCAAGATCGGCATTGGTGAGACCACCTGCTTTGAGGAGATTGACTAGTCCATTTAGTCTCTCTTCTATTTGAGCAGTTCGTCTAAAACATGTCAGTGACTGACGATATGTGAATGCGGTGTGTTGTTAGGGTTGTATGATAGGTTAACTTACGATGGTTTGACAGTCCTCTTTTTCCGGGGTCGATGAACCTGCTCTGTACAATTCTTGACTAGTCTTTCACATCTGTAAAGCATGTGTCAGTCCCATTTTCCCTTTTCAACCGCGGTCCCGGGATTAATTATGGAGAGGCTCCGTAATGGCCGCCGAAGATCCGGCCATAGGCCTCCGGAAATCTCGGGCCATTCGGAGCCTCATCTCACGTGGCTCAAGGCATCTGAGAAGTAATCGAAACGTAGAAAAGGGTTTAAAAATATACTTACCTATCGCACTTTGATCCAGGAGTGCTATTTGACCGTATACACTTGGCTTTTGCTGTAGAACACTGCGCGCAAGCAGCACCCCATTTAGCCGTTGCGGGCTTGGGTCTGTCTGTGTTGGAGGATATCATAACTGGGATCTGCCGTGCATAAAGAGCTTGCAGGAGAGGAATGGAAGGCGGTGTACGCTGACAAGTCCGGCGGACTTTTGACGAAAAGCAGAAAAACCCGGTTCTTTAAGTCGTGTAGTATTAGTTAGTATTTATCAGTAGGTTAATAAGGGAAGACGTCGAAACCGGGATGGGGCGGCTTGGAAAGTCCGGTTGGTTTAGGGTGGGTCCAGGGGTTTCAGCTCCAAGAGCCTCATAACGCCATGTCGGGTCGGAATTGGAGAGTGAATGCCGGTTAGAGCTTAGAAATACATTGATAAGAATCGCAAAAAGAACTCGATTGAGTCGCTGGATCGGTAGCGGTGTTATATCAATGTATTCTTCTTATCAAGTATCAGCCTTTAGCTGGTGATGTTGCATGATATCATCAAAGCTCGATTCGAAATCCGCTACTCATACTTATCAGCTCCACTAACAGAAGCATGTGCTAGAGTGCAATTTTCATGAGTTTGCCTGAGCTACTCAAGTCAATGAGCACTTGACGAAAGACCCAAGATATACACATAAGCTCCAGTGACGTGTTCCTACGAAACAACGCATCTCTACGAGAAACATCCATCACCAAGAGTAACGATCGCTTATCAAGACGCAAACATCCAACTCACGCGAGACAGAGCAAGCGCTTAAACATAACAGCATCACATCATATGGACCGATAAGAAACAATACTAGAAGACCAGGAGCCCTGCTCAACACGCGTCATGGCATGTCCAAGCTCAGAAAATCATCATGTGAAAGAGGGTCGGCATTCATTAACTCATCACGACATGTGAAAAGGCACTCTCATAAGTCGAATAGTTGCATGCTCTTGTACTCAATGAACTGGTCGCAAAAATCGAAACGCATTCTAACAAAAGAAGCCCCTTATCGAGGCACCTGATACAAGCTCCTAGCCTTTGTACGCCCGTATGTCAAATACACCATATGATGATACATGCCGCCCTGGAGTCATTATGTTGTGAAAACTCCCCGAGTCGGCTTACACAACTCCAGCAGCCCGACAGTTCCCATAATTCTCCCCATCTCCCCCATTCTATCTTTACTTGGACCTCGACACACCAGCGCCAATCACTCCAGGAAGCTTTTCCTCACCAACGCTGAAGAGCATGCCAATAGCCATGTACAGAATGGTAAGCAGGGCAATGGTGAAGCCAGCAAAGAGCCAGAACTGGACACTGATGTCCTGCTTCTGGCACATATTACCACCCCAGTGAGTGACGCTGCCACTCTCAGACTTGGTGACTTGGCAGTGGCAGACGAAGCAGGAGTCCTTGCTTTGACCATATTTGTTCAGGCACTTTCCATGGCCTGTGCAATTGCCGGTAGCTTCCATACAGCTGTCCTCTGAGGTGAAGCATACAGCTTTAATGGGGTTCGAAGGCTTCGCGGGGGTGGTAGAGGTTTCGGCCGGTGACTCGGCTGTCTCTTCAATAGACGAGATAACGGTCTCAGCCTGTCGACGTCGAAGCTCTTGATCCTTGTCGGACTTGTCCTCAGAGTCGACGTTGACGGGGAGGAAAACCAGGATGGTCTGCAGTTCGCCTGACTCGGCGAGCTTCTGAAGCTTGGGAAGCTCGTTTAATAGGGTAGTGGGGTGGTCACCATCCTTATCGCACGGTTAGAAAATAACTTGGTGTAATATAAATGATAGGAATTACTTACCTGTGACCTGCTGTATGACGCATAAGCCGATTGACCGTTGAAACACTTCTCGTCTAAGGCAACAATCTGGCTCAGGGGACACTCAGGCATCTTGGCAAGGACATTTGCGAAGACCTCGGGATGCTCGCCATTCTCCTTGCTAATATCCGTGGTGAAGTCTGGCTGTGTGTTAAATAGCCAGCCAAAGAATGATTCGTATTCGAAGGAGGGCATTCCCTCAATGGTAATAGCGAGCTGGCGCGGCGTCGCGATCTTCTCATCAGAAAGCAATGGCGCAGGGGTCTTTCCAAACTTGTTCATTAAAGAAACGACATGCCCTTCATCATCGGAGGCTGTGAGATCGCGAAATGAAAAGTCCTGTCCCTCGGGGGCGAGGCGCTGGTAGAGGATGAGACGGGCTTCGCTGGGGGTGATGCTCGTCGTAGGCTCGATGTGATGGGATCCTCGGAGGATGTAAACTTTGGTACCGTCAGCGGCGGCGGGTTGTTGAGATGCAGCAGAAATGCCTGCAAAGGCTGCACTGAGCCCAATGTTGAGCTTCATTTTTGATGCGGATTGATGAAGCTTGGTTGTCTTGAGGCTGAAGGCCAGGCTGAGATAGCTTAACGTCGCAAGCTTGATACAGGCAACGCGAATCCGGGATGATGCACGTGTTGGCTTGCGGGTCTGGAGTTGTTCCCTGCCGCCATACAGTGCGTCACGCCCCCAAATAGAGCGTTACAGTGGCGACTCAAACAGTGTTTAGCGTATTTGGCACAGTCTCGCCGATTACACCACCTATCAAGCTAATCGTAACCGTGGGACAGCAGTTTAGCATTGCAATAATCGTTGTCGACATTGTCACAATGCATGTCATTCCTTGAATTGCTATCTAGTAGCGAGACTAATCGCATCTTCTTTTCTTTCAACTTGAGCACTTTTTATTTGGTGTCCCCGTCCGCGGCAGCGGCAGAGGAGGCGATATGTTAGCTCGGCAAACTGCTCTGCGACAAGCAGCTCTCTCCACGACGAGGTTCCAAACCCAACGAATAGTCGCCAGCCAGATCCGACCTCTTAACAGGCGAATATCGTTCTTACCATGGCGTCAAAGGCAATCGAATCCTATACCGGTCTACTTCTCTAAGCCCAATCCTTCGACAAGCGCCAACAAGGTAAACCCAGTCTACCACGGAAGCGCAAACCAGGCGGGGTCCGAGGAAGTCAAGAGAACACTGAGAAAGGCGAAATGGGCTGTCTTCCGATATCGAATCCGGTATGTCTGGCAGCTTCGAAGCTGTCATGGTTGAGCGAACCGTGATGCTAACCCTCCGCGAAGCCGAGCGATCTTCACGACTATTGTACTCTATGCTTGTTGGCAAATCTTCATTGCCGTCGTATTCGATCCCATATTCGACTGGGCTGACGCAGAATGGGAGGCACTTTCTGAAAAGGAGAAGGAGGAAGCCGAGGCCCTCCACGACCCTGACGAGCCGTTGGTATTTCTCCCGTTCCCCTTCACAACCACAGAAGTCAAGCAACCACCATATCGAGGCTCGGACCCAGAGTGGCAAACATTCGTCAAAGTTAGTCAGGATAAGAAGCTTCTTCAGGAGATCAAGAGTAAGTGAAGCCAGTTCGAGGGGGTTTCACGTTCTGACAGTTGCATAGGTGGTCTGGCAAACGAGATCAAGCGTGGCGTTGAGCGAAACCCTGCCTTCAATAAGCTTCTTGGTGGAGAAATAACCGTGAGGAAGTACTGGCTCGACATCATCTTCCCGCCTGCTCCTCCACCGATACACTATGTCTCTGGGTGAGTTTTCAACCTACACATGATATACGTTGGCTAATCCAATAAAGAATTATGATTGACGAAGAGGGCATTTTCTGGGGTGATCGACCCATCGACTCGATTGCTGCTAGCTTTCTTGCTAAAGCACTTTACCCGAAAGCTCTTGCTATGGGTTGCTGGACCTTTGTCAGCTTCTTGACGAAGCAGGTAGTGCTGGATATCTCAAAAGCGATCGGCTTAAGTGAACCTGATCCCCCGGCATCTGGTTGGCACCAAGTGCCAGTGGGCAACCTCCCTGGCATAATTCCACCTCCGGCTGCCACCAGAACAGCAGTCCAGCACGATCCCAAGGCACATACTGCACATCTTCCCCCAGTCTTCAACGAGATCATCAGCGCTGCATTTGGTCCAGACGCAAAACTCGATCCCCGTCTTCAAGCTGCTAGCATGGCTGGCGCTCTCGCCTTTCTGCGCCATTGGAAGCCTACCAAGAGCCTGCCCGGTAGGGGATGCATCAGAGTTGACGGCATCGTTGAACTCAAGGGAAAGACTGCGGTCATGGCAGTTCTCGTTGCGGGTTACTACGATCCCAAGACTCGTCAGTACGTGGCTGTCCAGACGATGCTCAAGCACCTGATGCAGCTGAAACAACGGCCTGCGCCTGGCTAGACTTGTATCACAAAACAAAATAAATTTCGGAAATTATGCATGGCATGGCATGGCATGGCGTGGCGCATGGAACAGGTTTGGCTTGAGATACCATAGGAGATTTAGAATATCAGCGTTTGATATTGCCTTGTTCTACCCTACCCAGTTAACTTGTGCTGTGAAATGATGCAGCATCAACGTGTAAATGCTCCCTATAAGCCTATTCATTAGGCAAATTCACAAAGAAAAGAAAGAAAAAAGCATCCGTATACCCGCCCAACACCAGTACCACCCTATGCCTTCCCATATCCTGCTCATAAAAGGCATCGTTGGATATTGTTCGCACTTGCAAACACTTCCCTCATCCAATTTAGAGAACTAGTTACCATCACTAGATTTAGTAAGCGGTCTTGGAATTTCCCATGCAGAAGCCTGCTTTCTCCCATGCCCTGACTGATGACGTTGGTAGTGTTAATTCCTCAGGACGTTGATCGAGATGGTGAAAACTTCTAATTCAACCTCCGGACCGCCTGGAACACGCTCATCTCGTGGAATGGCAGCGATGAGATGTGACTCGAGTACGTTGAGCCCTGGATGTAGCATTGCCTCAAAGGCGCGCTCGTGAGGTCGCTGACCAGGAGCTTGGTGATGAATGGGCTTGAGCGGTTGCTTGTTGACCAGTGTCCAGAGGCTGTATTGTCTAGTCTGTAAATGGCTGGGTATTGCGGTTACGGCAAGAATCCGGGTGAGATGGGGAGGTAGGTTAAGAGTGGCAGACTGCTCCATCTCCTTGGGGTTGGGTCTGATGGTTGCCAGTACAGGGCTGTGTGATTGGAGAGTGGGATGAACCTGAATCTTCATACTCTCAATGAGAGCATCGTCGATACCTAGATTTGTTAGTGTTTCCGAGTTGGAAATGTGTTTGGGTAAAATACCTTTACCAGGACGACGAGGATGCTTCTGGTCCATATACCCGTTAACAAGCGGATTAGTGATTGGTTGGGGCGGCGGCACGGGTACAGGAGCAGGGACAGCAACGGGAGCAGCCGCAGGAACCGAAGGAGTTGCTTGGCTAGGTGCAGCGCTAGGCGGCTGTGACGGAACTGCTGGCGATGCCCCTGAGGCCTCCTCTGGCTTGAGAGCACTGTGTACAGAAGGACTAGGAGATGGAACGGCAGATAACGATGTGCTCCTAGCCTTTTCCAATTGAGGGTTGACAGCTTGAGCAGGCGTTGAAGTGCGTGCCGTGCCGTTCACAGTCTGACCATTTGTCAACGCCCCCTTCGATTGAACTGGCGCTGGTGAATCCGCAGAATCTCGCTGGCCTCCAACATGGATGGTGATCTTTTTGGGCCCAGGTGTAGGCGTCTCACTGGATCCGCCAACCTTTAGTTTAATCTTCGGTTGAGAAGGTTCAGTTACGACAGCTTGTGCTTGTTTTAACTGATCATAAAAGAATTTCTGCAACGCGGTTAGAAATGTTGATAAACACAGGCGAAATTACACTGACCTCGAGATCCTGCGCAACCAAGTAGATTTCACTACCTTCTTCATTGTAAAAGTACGCGTTGGTCCACAATAGCTTTGCCTTCTCCTCAAAAGCGGCCCATGACTTGAAATCGCTAACTCCAGTTGAGCCACCACGACCGTGGAAACCCTTGACTGCCTTCTGCAGTTTTCGGATCGACATTGGGTCACTGATAACCTTGAAATACTCTTTGAGAGACCGAGGCGGTAGATTGATGAAAGCTTCGAAGTAAGGGCCATCATATCCAGGGTCTTCGCGTCGGATAAGCTCCTCGATGAGCTTTTCCTGGGCCTGTTGAAATGACAATCCCTTATAGGGTACATCTTCATAGACGTGGTCTGGCTTTGCGGCTGACGCTGCTGGCTTCGGGGTCTCTTTGCCTCGAGTGGACGCCCTTCGACCAGGTGTACGACCAGGTGTTCTCCGCTTGAGTGTAATGGTTCGTCTACGAGAGCTTGGCGCCTCTTCCTCTTCCTCGTCCTCTTCATCCTCGTCATCTTTTTCTTCCTCGGGCTCATCTTCATCTTCGTCCTCGTTGTCATTCATTTCTTCGTCCTCGTTGTCTTCATTGGCCTCCTCGTCATCATCGTCTGGGAACGGGGTCGGCACAGCCTGATAACCTCTGACATGATATGCCGGATTTTTCTTGGTCATGTAATTGCTGACAGCCTTTCTCAATCGTTCCGCATCTTCATATATCTCGGTTCCCCGAGGGTAGAACTCCTTCGCGTTGCTGATCATGCGCTTGAAGTAGCCCTCAAGCTCGGACAAGTTCTCGAATTCGCCATCGTTCAGTTTCTGCTCGATCATGGATAATGAGATGGGCATGCGTGTTTGTTCGTAATAGTCTGCATTTTCCTCGCGGGATGGAAGTTCTTCGAAATTGGTTGCGACAAGACGTCCACTATAGGATGAGTCAGTATGGTAATGGTGATTGGAAATCTGGTTGGAAATACGCTTTGTCGGCAGTTTTTCGAATATGCTCTAGGAATGACAGGCCATATGTAGTTGTCGACTCTCGAGATTCGCCTTTGGAAAGATCGAAATCGCCCTGGGACGCAATGTCAGTCAATAAATTGATCGGGTGATAGCTGAGTGGCAGAGATTCTCAAGTTGTGCTATGAGGGGATCTTCGCGAACTGGAAATATTCAGATTCGCGAGAAGCGACAGGTCGGACTTACAGTAAGTCTGCGACGCTTAGAGCCTCTGTCGTCGTTGTCGACCGCAGCAGCGCCATTGGCCTTGCGTTTGCTGTCCATTGTGATTATAATCGATAGGGTCGCCTAATCGAGCGCATCAAAGATGATTACGGTATGTTTCCCTTGAGGATTTCGTTGGGACGCAATTGAGGATCGCAAACCTGGAGATCGAGGTCGTTTGCGACGGCGCTTGTGTGGATTTTGACGCGTGCGATCCAATGGTCGCGTCAAGCAAGATACCAACTCCAGGGTCGGACCTCAAAAAGACAGGGCAAAATTTAGAGGATGCACCGTATTAAATGCACCATTCGAATGTTTTGCAGGCTCCCGTTTTGCTTTAGGCTATCGCGGGTCTATGCAGGCCCTACAAATGCTCCGATGCTGGCGATTTTGATGTGGTGGTAAATGGGGCTGGCTTCTTTGGAGCTGAGGGCGAGGTTTGGAGGCACATTCAATGGATCCAATGCTAGTAGTGGCCCGTGGAGGTACGGTATCCACTTGGACCTACCGAGAAGCTATTATGTGTGCCTGAAAACGGCTTAAGGCAACAAGGCAGACATTGAAAATGGAATTCAACAATAGTGAATGTCAACAGACTATAAGGACTATTACTCGGCACAATTAATACATGTCGCATTGAGAGCGACGCCTCTGTGGTGCTATTGTTCTCACACGCTTCACGCCTCATGCATCGAACTTGAAAGGCACCCATGATACGAATTCAAGGAGATCGCCTACGCTATGATCGCTTCAGATGTATCATGAAAACTATACTTTGAACAATATGCACAATTAAATCAATCTAATGGTTTTCAGAAGGAGATAGTGAGCGAATAGGGGAATGCACTTGTCTTCGAAGAGACTATAGGTATTTAAATTCCAAACCTTTAAACACTCAACTCATAACCAAAGAAAAGTAAATAAGAATTGCCATGATGAACACAAAGTCGTTATGAGGGGTCGTTTTAGAGGCTAGGAGCCCAGTCAAACGGGGCACTGCCTACCTAGACTGCTAAGCTCAAAGCTCCCATTATTCAACCCCACATTGACCTCATTATCAAGATTCAGATCTCATCTCAGGGACAGTAACCTTTACAACTTCACTTCACCAGCACGAGGAATCAAAGTAGCCAGACAAGATGGCTGACACACCAAGCGAACCACCTCCTGACTATGAAAAGTCCACCGCCACTCAGGGCACCCCTCAGCGGCCTTTACGGAAAGGTCCTATACCGCTAGAACTCCCAATTCTTAAGCATCTCAACGGCAAGAGAGTGATTCTTGCATCTGCCTCACCGCGAAGAAAGGCATTGCTCCAACAGGTGAGCCAAAGACATCCGAGTTAACGCCAATGGCCGTTTTCTCACGATACATAGTTTGGCCTTACAAACCTTGAGATTCTCCCATCCACCAAACCCGAGAATCTCGACAAAGCTGCACTAGGTCCTTACGAGTATGTAGCTGCAACTGCTCACCAAAAGTGCATGGACGTTTATACTACCGCACTTGAAGTTCATCTGAAATCTATACCGGATCCTGATCTGGTCATTGCTGCGGATACTGTCATCGTTACCAAGGATGGTCGAATTCTGGAGAAGCCTCGAAGTGAAGCTGATCACATTCGCATGCTCAAGCATCTGCGAGACCAGAGAATGCACAAGGTCTTGACGTCGATTGTAGTAATCGCGCCCAGAGAAGACGCAAGACATCCGGGATATGTCATCGATACCTACACAGAAGAGACCAAGGTGTACTTCTTGAGTGAATCTGATGGTCTCCCTGATGATGTGATTGAGGCATATGTCAAGACTCGTGAGGGTGCGGATAAGGCCGGTGGCTACGCTGTGCAAGGCGTGGGCGGCATGTTGCTTGTCGAGAAGCTTGACGGAAGTGTCGACAACGTCGTTGGACTTCCAGTGAGAAAATGCATGGCTATGGCGGAGAAAGTTATATTTAGACAGGAAGAGGAGGACTTTGAAGGTGAAGGGGAGGAGGAGGACTAGGTGTTGAGTAAGAATAGAGGAAACCAGGGAAATAGAATGGATACTCATGCAAGTTAACGAGCTACACAAATGTGGCTTTGAGCAGTCCCCATTTTGTCAGTCCTTTCTTTCTCCCTGGCCCCTTCCAAGTTATTCGGGTTTCCAGAAGTGCTCTTTGAAGCTGATAGGTGCAAAATGGTTCTGTCCCGTCATCGTGGACCCAAGGTCTCAGCACCAGAGGACATATGATACCCGGTCCTCATGACTACTGAGCTGAGCTAACAGACAGATTCCATTAACAAGGACAAGCTGCCTTTACAGTGTCGAACAACCCAGTTTGAGCCTCGTGGATTTACTGAGAACGGTAGAGTGAAGTTACATAATTACATAATTATCATGACCAAATTAAAATATTGGTGTTGCAGATCAGGAACAAACCAACCCAAGACATGATTCAATCGCCAAACCAGGAGAACGCCGCCTTCCATATTGGATGTCAATATGCAAGGACCAGGCAGACTAAGGGTCCTGTAGTGTCATTTTCACATGGAAAATCCGGGGCAGCACCCTTGCACGTCATTTGCGACCTACATATCCTCTCTCACATGAAAGTTCTATGCGCATCTTGACAAATTTTGCACGTTTGTTTGTTTGTTTGTCTGTTTGTTTACGTCTCACTACCATTCTCCTCACTATCACTACTCAGCCAAAAGATGTCGTCTCCAAATAACAAATCTCCAGCCAATGGCGATGCCGGGGCCGCCGATGAGAAACCACGACTCACTGAGGAGGAAAAGAAGCAGAACCATATCGCATCTGGTATGTGAATTGTTTCCACGTGATATTTGCTGTCGCATGATATCTGCGATGCTCTTGAGTATTCTTTGAGATGATATTTGCTAATGCGCATCAATCAGAGCAGAAGCGACGCCAAGCGATTCGTGAAGGCTTCGACCGCTTAACTGAACTGGTGCCTGGCTTAGAAGGTCAGGGGAGATCCGAAGGCCTGGTGCTGAAGCGGACAGTTGACTATATGCGTGAGCAGCTCTCAGAGAGGCAGGCCATGGTTGATCGTATTGAACAGGCTGGCGGTGATGTCGATGAGAAACACAAGAAGTGAGTCGGGTGACCATTTTGCGATCAACAAACCAGGTACTAACTGTCTTCCAAGGGCGCTATGTCAACAGGCGGCGAACCCAGGTCGCACTAGGGGATGATTACGCACTTGGATGGTCTTCACAGCTACCGCACGTCAAGAGTCCGAACAGACTCAACGACGTTGGGCATTGAACCGATGGAACTGGTTGACTGTCGCATATCAGCCTGACCATCCCAAATCGTGATAGCAACGAGCCGCGCCATAATGGCAGCGCCGCGCTATCAGCATGACTAGGGAAGCGAGACTGATATAGAGATTATTGTATCATACAAATGTGGTTTTACAGTTATTATTACACGACATCGCATCTCTATGCCTAGGCAAATGTGTCTACCATGGTCCTGAACCGCTCACGTACCTCCTCTGGTGATAGCATCTCCTTGCCCAGCGAAACTCGCTTGTTCTCAACATCTTTCTGTCCGATCACGAGGATCTCACCATAGTTCTTCTCTCTTGCCTCCTTGATTTTCGCACCCAGAGGCCGTGCACTATCATCTATGTCAACCGACAGCCCAGTCGGTCGAAATGCGTTATCCTGGGTAGGGAGTGTGCCGTTCTCAAGCTGCTCGTAAAGTTGGTCGTTGTTACCAACCAGCATACTGCGCACTTGCCCCGCCCATTCGACAACAGGTTCGGCAGTGTTGATGGTGAGAATGATGACTTGGCGAGGGTTCAACCAGAAAGGCCATTTGCCATTGTACTTCTCAATCAGGAGAGCCATGAGACGCTCAACCGAACCCAGGACAGCGCGGTGAATCATGACAGGGCGCACAGGGCCATACTCGTCGAGCAGAGAAGCATCTGTGGTCGTCTCGCCTCTAGCTTCATATTCTGGCGCAGGGGCCTGATACTCAAGTTCAAATCGCTTGGGTAGTTGAAAGTCAAGTTGGATGGTCGCTGTCTGATGCTCCTTTCCATCCGAGTCTGTGAGGACGATATCGATCTTGGGTCCATAGAAAGCACCATCTCCTTCATTGACACCCCATTCCATGCCTGATGCATCCAAAGCTCGCTTCAAGGCGCTCTCGGCTTGGTCCCACTCCTCTTGGGTACCAATGTAGTGATCTTTTGGCCGTGTGGAGAGTGCAAGTCGGTAATTTGAGCCAAATCGCAGAACAGTGTACACCACCTTGACAAAGTCTAGGGTCTTCTTGATCTCCTTCTCAACTTGAATTGGTCGGCAAAAAATGTGTCCGTCATCCTGGTGAAAACGACGAACACGAGTGAGTCCACTCAATGCGCCGGAAATCTCGTTTCGATGCAGAGGACTAAAGTCGGCATATCGAATTGGAAGATCCCGGTAACTACGGTTTTTGGAAGCAAAAATGAGGCAGTGGCCGGGGCAATTCATGGGCTTAAGACCATAATCACCCTCTTCCTCCTCGTCAGGCTTCAGATCCTTCTGGTCACTCCCACAGCATCCGTCATGTTGCGCAGGCGGTGGCTCTGTATTCCCTCTCACAGCATACATGTCGTCGGCGTAGTTTTCCAGATGACCTGACTTGGCCCATAGTGACTTTTTGTAGATGGTCGGCGTAATAACCTCCTCGAAGCCATATCGTACGTATTGTTTTCGGAGAAAGTCAACAAGCCGATTGAAGATCCGCGAGCCATTCGGTAAGAATATGGGGGAGCCAGGGCTGTAGATCGAGCTGATAAAGAGTTCTTGCTTGGTACCGAGTTTACGATGGTCGGGAGGTTCTCGCTTTTCGGACTTTTCAGAATAGAACCGGCTGCGGGATATGCACTGCGGGCACGTCCAAGGTCTTCTTAGAGACGTATTGAAAGCCGCTCGGGCGGTCCTCGAGCGGATCATGGCCACTTCAGCATGCAATGGCGCGTGATAGATCGATATTCAATGCTTTTGCGGAAATATGACGATCCAAAATTCACAAACCCACCTGAAAGCGTTCCATGGACGCCTGCCAGCTCGTTGCTGTTTAAAGCCTAGCGGACACCCACGGGCCGCTATTCTTAGCGGTCAGCTATCGCCCATCGGCAGTCGGTGGACATGTCCAGTTCGTGTAGCGGTTAACAATATAAGGTAATACATACAGGGCGATGTCTCTGTATACCTATTAAACCTCATGAAGAACACAATCATGCTGACAGTTTGGTAGGTCAGATCATACGTAATTCCATATATGAGAGGTGATATCATAGGTTGAATGTACAGTCCCTTTGTTCTATAGTGGTTATGGACATTGTGCCATGGGTCTCTGGGTCTTTGTGTGACCCCTCCCCAATGCTAACAACCTAATGGAACCCCGCCATCCATACAAACAGAGCAACTGCGTGAGCATTGGATCTCAACTAGCCAAAATTCACGACTCATCTTCATACCGTAATTTCTCTTCGCCCTCACACAACGAGGCTTTCGCTCTCTCAATAATCCGTTGCCATACTTAAGCTCCCAAAGTCCTAACTAATCCTGCGGCTCCCACGGACATAAGCCGCTGCTGGCTCTCACCATGAGCTTCCCTATCGAAGTCCCAGGCGATGCGAATCCGCTGTCTTTGCAGTCGCTGTACCAGACACTGCAGTCAGCCACTTCAACCGATTATGCGCAGCGTCAGACGGCAGGGCAACAACTAACATCATGGGAGCTCCAACCAGGCTACTATTCTTCGTTGCAGGTGAGCCTTATGGCCGAGATGGAGACTCTTTTCAACACACTAACAATCTCGCAGGCTGTCTACCTCGACAAGTCCCTCGCCTACGAAGTTCGATTTCTCGCCATAATTCAGCTCAAGAATGGTATTGACCGCTATTGGCGGTTATTCAACCAGGTCAAGAACAGTATAAAACCAGAGGAAAAGAGCTTGATACGCTCGCGACTATTCCAAGGCTCTATCGAGGAAGAGCACACCAACCTTGCTCTACACAATGCTCTGGTGGTCGCGAAGATCGTTAGAATCGATTATCCTGGCGAATGGCCAGATGCTATGGGCAATATTATCGAACTCCTCCGTTCATCGCGAAATGGTAACCAGAGACACCTTCATGGCATCCTCGAGATTCTACTACGAGTGGTGAAGGAACTAGGAACCGCACGCATGCGAAAGAACCAGACCGCTCTACAATCAGTCACCCCTGAGATTGTTCACGTTCTAAGCGAAGTCTACTCAGAAAAGTCCCAGGCATGGATGGGCTTCCTTACTGGTGGGCCGGGAGGTCAGGAGGAAGCCAACCTGGCTATGCTCAACAGCTTACTTGCTCTTCGAGTCCTTCGTCGGCTCGTTATAATGGGCTACGAGCGCCCCCACAGTGACAACACCGTTGAGCAATTTTGGACTTTGTCCCAGAACCAGTTCGGGCAGCTCCTCAATCTTGTTAGTCATGACTCGGCAGTCCCACCAAACTATCAGGAAGTCGTTGGCAAACACTTGCTCCAGTTTACCAAGCTGCACATCGACATGGCGGAGCAGCATGCCGCCAGCTTTGTGTTTCTTCCCAACTCCATCCCATTGGTACAATCATATTGGGAGCTGGTTGCGAAGTTTGCAGAGGTATTTGACAAGTCTGGCGGTATCAGACAAGGCCCATCAGAGACCGGATCTGCAAAGTCCAAGGTCGAGGGACCCGTCCTAGAAAGACTGGCCCTCAAGGGGCTTCTCCTGCTCAGGTCATGCGTCCGGATAGGGTTCCAGCATGTCCAGACTTTTAGATGGCGAAGCCCGGAAGTAAAAGCCGAGCAAGAAAAGGCTAAGAACCTGATCAAATCGGAACTTTTGAAACCTGATCTCGTCATTCAAATTGTTAACTCCATCATCACCCATCTCTTTGTCTTCCGTAAGTCGGATCTTGAGGGTTGGGAGGAAGATCCAGAGGAGTGGGAGCAGCAGGAACAGAGCGAAGGAAATGCTTATGAGTGGGAAGTAAGGCCGTGTGCTGAAAAGCTTTTCCTCGATCTTCTCACAAACTATAAGGACTTGCTAGTTCCTCCCCTGTTGTCTTATTTCCAGACAGCACAAGATCCCCAGGCCGATATTGCTACCAAAGAGGCAGTGTATACTGCAATGGGCCTCGCCGCTGCTCATGTTCATCACGTGTTCGACTTTGATGCCGTTCTGGCTTCAACGATTGTCAATGATGCACGTCTACAAGGCGGCCTCTGCAAGGTACTGCGACGACGAATCGCCATCCTTGTGAGTCAGTGGGCTCCTATCAAGCTCGATGACTCAAGTAGGCCGATCGTCTACCAAATCTACCGGCATTTCCTCAACCCTGATGATGAGACCAACGATGTGGTTGTCAGAATTACAGCTGCCCGACAACTACGATGGATTGCCGATGAGCTTGACTTCAATGTGGACGCTTTCCTGCCATACACTTCTGATGTTTTGTCACAGCTCATCAATCTTGTTCAAAGTGTTGATGTCGATGAAACTAAGTTGGCTATCCTTGAGTCCATTAGAATCCTGGTTACACGAATGGAAGAGCAAGTATCCCAGTTTGGAGACCAGCTCATGTCGGCTCTTCCTACGGTTTGGGAGAACTCTGGGGCTGAAGAGTACATGATCAAGCAAGCGGTAACATCGATTTTCGCAGCCCTGGTTATGAGCATGGGTCCGGATTCACAACGATATCAGCACTTCATGCTGCCACTCCTCTCTGAAGCAGCCCGTCGAGGATCAGACCTACACCTCCACTTAATTGATGAGTCTTTGGAATTGTGGAATAATATTCTCATGCAGAGCTATGCTCCCCTGGCTCCTGAGTTGGTAAACATTGCAGAACTTGTTCTGCCACTACTCGAGTATGATAGTGAGACTGCCTCACTGGCTCTAACAGCTGTTGAGTCTTATATCCTTCTTGCTCCTGCTTCTATGCTAGAAGATCGCCTGCGTCGCCCGACATTGAGCGCCTTGTCTAACATCTTAGATTCAAAGAGCCGAGAACAAGTTCGTATGGGTACTAGTTGCATTGAGAATTTTATCAGGGCCGCTGTCGAGCTTGGCGGCTCGACGGGAGTTTCAGTCATCTTACAGGATATGGTTGAAATCGGCTTTATGAACAAAATCCTCGGAAACCTACATGACGCTTGGGAATCACATCAGACCACAGGTCCCAACCGAAAGGTCAGCAAACTCAGTACTATCACTGAGACAGATTACTTTGCCATTCTAGGACGATTGGCTCTCGCTGAACCCACACTCTTCAGTCAGATGCTGACCAATATGGGTTCGCTTGATCAAGTCTGGGCCTGGCTATCATCTGAGTGGTTCTCACATATGTCAAGTATGGACCACATTGAGCGGCAGAAACTCTACCTACTTGGCTTGACAAGATTGCTGGAATTGCCATCACCTGTTCAAGAACTCGTGTTGAGCAAACTCCAGGACTACTTCGACATGTGGATCAATGTGATTTCCGATCTCCAAGATGGTGTTGCCAACGGAACCGATACCCTGATATGGGGTCCTTTGGAGACCACCGAATATGATACCCCCAAGATCATTGCGGACCGCAACATGGAAGCCAAAGATCCCATTCATACCGTTCACGCGTTCGATTTTGTCAAGATGCGCCTGCAAGATTTGGTGAACAGGGTCGGAGGTGAGCAGGCCTTCCAGGAGCAGTGGGCTGTCAATGTAGATAAAGAGGTGCTGGACAAGTTTCAGCAAATGGCTTCTGGTGTTCAGCAACAACAGCAACAGCAGCAGTAAGATAATATCATTGGACATGGGATTAGAGTAGCAGAAGATTACGATGATGAATTGGGAAATGATACACCAGGGATTGGTTTGCATTAAGATTAGACCATTGTTAACGGTTTGATACAGATGGTTAAAGATTGCTATGAAGTCTTCTCTCAATAGCTGTTAACTCGGTGAATTGAAATATCAGCAACATGAATCTATCACTTGGGCCAAATATCGCCTACAGCCGCTATCTATAGCTTGCTCTGTCCCTCCTCAGGTATCTTAATAACAACCTTACCCCAAGTCCCCCGGCCACCAAGAGCCTTCAGCGCAGCCCCAGTTCTCTCAAGACCAACAAACTCCTCATCAGTATACTCAGTACCCCTGAGCTTACCCTGCTTGACAAGATCCATGATGCCATCCCACACCTTGGGTATCGTCTCCCTCTCATGGATAGAGTATGCTCCCCAGTGAAGTCCGACAATAGAAATGTTCTTAAGAAGAACCTTGTTCATGGCGACCTTTTCGATCTTGCCTGCTGCGAAACCAATAACGAGAATTCGGCCGTTCCAGGCTGTGCACTTTGTAGAAAGGTCGATCAGACCGACGGGGTCGTAGACGATGTCGACTCCACGAGACTTAGGAGTCAAAGCCTTGACCTTAGCGGGCCATGTAGCATCGTTGTAAGAGATAACATGGTCGGCGCCATAAGACTTTGCAATGTCGAGCTTGTGCTGTGTAGAAGCTGTCGCAATAACAGTCGCGCCAAAAGCCTTGGCCACTATTTCATGTCAGTTCACAATCTCATCACCACTTCTGAGAATCTCATACCTTGAACGGCCGCAAGACCAACACCGCCGGCTGCAGCATGGACAAGTACGTAATCGCCCTTCTTGACACCAGCTCTCACAACCAAAGCGCCATAACTTGTAGGCGCAGTAACAAACAGACCAGCCGCCTCCTTGAACGACCAGCCATCGGGAACAGGCAGAAGTGTCTCTTCTTTCGCCTTGATCTTTGTTGCAAAAGCGCCTTGCGATGCGCCAAAGACTCGCGATCCAACAGGAAACTTGGGGTTGGAGCTACCCTTGGGTGTGGCGACGACGGTACCTGCGAATTCGGCGCCGGCGATCCAGGGAAAGGCTTTATGGTGTTAGTATTCTGTGAGTGATGGCTTGAGTTGGTGAGCTTACGGGGTTGGTTTTGATATTTTCCTTGGATTTGTAAGATATCGAAGAAGTTGGCGGCGGCGGCGTGGACTTGGATGAGATACTCATTGTCCGTGGGCTTGGGATCGGGAAGATCTGAGACCGTGAGCTGGTCAGGGCCCTTTTGATTTTATTAGTGTATTTGATGGAGGTGAGTGTGAAATTGGAAGCTCACCTTGAGGTATTCGGTGATTTGGATGCCGCGCATGATGGATGTGGTTGTTGATATGTGCTGGCTGGGTATTATGAGTGAAGTTCCGTCGGTAAACAATTGGAGGTTATCGAGAGTTGACCAAGAAATCACGATGTATAGTTTACGAATGGCAAGTGGAGGAGAGATCGGAGATGTCGCAAAAGAAAACCAAAAAGAAAAAGAACAGATTTAATAGCTGACGTCGGTTACCTTGTCGCGGCCAGAGTCTGGGGTTACGCGGGGAAGAGATCCATGAGCCGAGGCATCTTCCCCCGGCGATCGGCCCCTACTTTAGTTAATTGATAGTGGACTACTCTGTACACCAATATGACTACATCAACTTCCATGATAACCTTATTAGCAAGCTAGCTTCATGAGTTCAGCTATAATCAGAGTCATGACTAATTACAAATCACATTAAAACAATTTGTGAAGTTCGAAATACTCTCTGTTCCAAACCTGATATTTATGACCACACCATGCTTCACCTAGAGGATATCTCCCCAACCAACCTGTATTTCTCAGCTTGTCTCGCCAGTCTTGACTCGAATACCCCTCCCAACTGAAGTGAGCAAACCCTGGATTCTAATCCCCAAAATTTCCGCACTGGGCCTCTCGTTCAAGGTCCGCTAAGCAAATGCTCAATGGCGCCCTGGACACTCCCGCCACTTCGACGCAGGGCCGCAACATTGCGGTCAAAGTCAAAGAAGCCCATATCGTTAAGCTGGCGCAATTGCTCAGCGTAGCGCTCTTCCGGGGGTCGGTTATCAGCAGGGGCCGCAGGAGCCGGGTTCAATCCACCACCACCAAGCATTTGCATCATCTGCTGCATCATCTCGGGGTTCATGCCAAAGGGGTTGTTAGGCTGTGCGCCAGCTCCAGGCGGAGGGAAGAGCGCAGCGAATGGGTTCGCGGGAGGTGGGCTAGTGGTTGAGCCCTGCTGCGTACCACCTTGGCTGGGCGTTGTTCCAGAGTTTTGCGCATCGGCCGAACTGTCCGTCGCTCCTTGGCTAGGTGTGTTACCTGTGCCAGTCTGTCCCGTCGCTGTCTGTCCCTGGCCGACGTCTCCGTACAGTGAGCGAAGTCCCTGGAGCTGCTGCATCAGCTGAGCCATGTCAGGAGCGTTGCCTCCCTGTTGGCCTCCCAACATGCCTGAGAGAAATGGGCTGGCGAGAGGGTTTGCCTGGCCTTGTTGACCCTGCGTATTTCCTCCGCTGGCTGCGGCCTGGGGTGTGGTGTCGGTAGCACCGGGAGCTGGGAAAGCTCCAGCCTCTCCTCCTTGCATGCTTCGCTGCATACGCATAGCCTGGCTCATCATCTCGGGGCTGCTCATCATCTGTCGCATAAATGGTGATGTAATGATTTCTCGGGCGTTGGGAAGGTTTCGAAGCATAGGGTTCGAATCGATCAGCATATTGATAAAATCGGGATTGTTAAGAGCCTCGTTCATAGATTGTTGAACGTTGGGATCGGACATAAGTCGTTGAATTCGTGCCTCGTCCATTGGAGCGCCCATCTAGAAGTATGTGTCAGCAACAGTCGACATCTACAGTGCATCATACGTACACCACCGTCGGGCCCAAACATATCGAGGCCGGGAAGGCCATTCCCAAATCCAGCATACCGAGCACCAGTCAAGTTGGCAAAAGGTTGGTTTGCTGTGCCTGAAGCCATGTTGGTGGGGGCGGGAGTCGATGTGGAGGTGTTGGCGGTGGGAGTTTGATTGGGCTGCTGATTGCTGGCAGCGCTCTTGACCATGTGGATTGTGTTGTTGTGCTTAATCTTGTAAGTGCTCAGAGCATCATCGTTCTTCATGACTCTGCCAGAGTAGATGAGACGCTGTCGTTCAACGGGAATGTTCTCAAAGTCCTCTCCCGCGAGCTTAGTCTTGAGGTCGAGGACAGTTGCTGTATCGTTGATAGTGATGCTATGCGTGCTGTCTGAGGAAGTCTTCACCTTGAAGGTGATCTGAGAGTCAGCGCTCGGCTCGGGGTTGTCAGCCATTGTGTAGACTGGCGATATGGCGTGGCGCGGCGCAACGAGGGGGTCGAATAGCGATAGCGGCGGGGGTTGAGGATGGAAAAGAGCGGGGAGGGAGCTCTTGAGTGCAGAAGTAGGTTATGAGCGATCTTGAGAGCTGTTCCCAGATATGCTGTTACTGCTAAATAGGTATAGTCTATTGCCTGGGGATGTTGGGAGGAAAGGTGTAGTCTTGGAAGTCAAGACGATGTTGAAGGCGAAGTTGGAAGCAGGTAAATTGAGCGAAGCCTTGAGAAGAAGTGGAGGGTAGACTAGACGTCAAGGCCCAGTCCCATACGCTAAGTGCTGAGTTACTCAATTGGATCAACTGCAGATGCAGGCGTAGGCGCAGGCAGCCTAGGCTCAGGTGGTATTATCAGTCGGTAGTGACGTGGGGCAACTTTTACTGCCAATGACGCGCTGTGGATAATTATCAAATAGAATGAAGGGTACGGAGTATGCAGAGTCGATGAAGCAGGGCAGGGTTTGGAGAAGTTATAAAAAGAAATATTCTGTGAATAGAGACTTTGTTTGCATGCGAGTTAAATGTTGTATCAAAACCTTTTTATGAGACAGGATCGTTTCTCTTGAAAGGTTTGGTTCTCTCTCAAGCATATGAACACTTATCATCTTATTCCACCGCCGTCCATCATCTTCTGGAGCCAGATTCCAGTAATCACAGCCAAGTCAACATCATTTCCGGGAGCTGCGGACTAGACCTCATCTCATCCTCTTTATCCGAAAAGGCGGACGTCATGTATTGAAATTGTTCCCCTTTTCATACCTCCTTTGTGCCTTATGGGGGACACTTGTGGCTTTAGGCTGCACATAAACTCATGATTCAAGCACCCATCTCACTCTCGCAGCTTTTCGCTTCCGTTTGTTCAAAAAGGCTTAAACAGCGCAATGTTCCGAAACAACGAGATCAGTTAGATGATGAGAAGAAGACTTTGGCGGGAGATCTCATTTTGTTATACTCATCTTGACGTTCAATGCTGAACACACCACTCACTCACTCTACATTCTTATGAGGGTCCTGGGTTGATACAGGGTAACCAATCAGCGTGGGGCGTTGGTCTTGATCCCAATTGAGTTGAACTGCGAACATGCCTAGCTTTACTTAACCATCTTCAACTCTCATCTGAAGGTTTCAATAAGATGCGTTCAAATTATTGACAAGATGGAATAAGCTGCATCGCCTAGAAGAAGACATACCATCTCTTTCATATATATATATACACCAGCGAATGGTCAGAGTCAATATCAACTCCTCTGATCAATACCAGATAATGATCCCAAGTTCATCATGATTCAAGGCATCTTTTACGCCAGATTCTTCCCCCAAGAGGGTAAATAGTCAAGACCAATGAGCTCATATATCTCTCCTAATACTATTTAGGCCCCAAGATCGTCGCACAGTCTCCCGCAGGCTGCATAACCGCCGTCGAAGGCTCAACCAAATCCCCTCTTATCGACTTCGACGTACTCCATGAATACATCATTCCGAGACAAGCCTTCTGCAATCGCTATCTCACCATCAACACGCCAGATGGGAAGTACACTGTCCTAGGATACCCAGTTGTTATTCCACACACCAAGTATCTTCGAAATGAGTTCATCTTCAACTTCGGCCTCGTGCTCGACGCTGATGTTGATCATGTTCCTTATGAACGCGTCGTTCGTGGTCTAGCCTCTACCTTTTCTGAGATGGAGAAACAAAACGAGTACTTGAGCCAAAATGCAGAGACTAAAGGGTCCGGGAGGAGACCGATTGATAGTTTGCTCGAGATTGTCAAAGAGGATTTGGACAATTATGGAGAGTGCATGATTCCCGTTGGTAAGCTAACTTTGTCGCTGGCTCGGACTTGATACTAATGAATTTACAGACGAAGCCAATACTATCAACATGAAGCTCTTCCCTCACCACATGGATCCTCCCAGGGTTCGAGGCTGGCATGTCCCTGTTCCAAAGGCCAAATTCTCTGACATTATGGATCCGACCTGGGACCTCACCCTCCAGAAAGTCATCTCTCACATCGACGGCGTCTCTGATGTTCGACGTATCGCCCACGCTGCTTCGGTCTCTCTTGAGCTAGCAAAGACCGCGCTCCGCCATCTCCTCTACTACGACACTATTCTACTTCTTGACATGTTCTTTTTCACGGCATGCTACGCTCCACGCCCTGGGATCCATGACTTTATCCGAAATGTTGACGGGATGGTTGATGAGTGTGCTGCATATGTATCTCACGGACGCGGCCTTGTGAGCAACTATCATCTTATCAAACTCATGTCCACCTTTGCTCCTGGAAAATCCGTCATGGAATGGCTCAAGGGGCATCAAGTCACAGGTTTCGAAGTCCTTCGTTTTGTTGACGTTCGCAGATTCGTTCAGTTTGGCGTCATAAAGGGTTGCATATACCGCGTTCACAAATTCGTCGTCTCTAAGCAATATCTTGCCGCCTTAGCCTCTGGCCAAAGCCGCCCTGTCCCAGGAGGAGATCCACTGCAGAAGTACACAGATGGCTGTCATCACTTTGACCAAATCATCACAGAGCAGAACATGACGGATAGTGAAATTATGGAGAAACTCAAGAAGTTGCCAGTTCCAAAGGGGGACTTGGCAGTCTTTTATAGATAGATCCAGTTTCAAATCTCTATACCCATCATTTTTAACGTTTTACTTCATATCTATGGTATCATGCAGATTACAATATAATACAGTGCTATATTACACGGCAAACACAAGCCGATTCTGCACAGGCAGCCCCTCATTTGCCTCTCCTGTCCCATGTTAGTTGAGCCCGCCTCTCACGCACATCGTGCTTATTGGGCAGCTCAATATTCGAGTTATTGGCAACGCTCAGTTGGTTTTTCTTCCTCGAGGCAATTTGAGTAAGCTCCCTGTCTGATAATGAGCTACCCTTCGCCTCTACCTCTTTCTTCAGCTCGTCCTTCATTCTGCGCAAGAGACCAGTACCAGGCTGGCCAGGATAGATCTGGCCGCTCTTCTTCCACTCTTCATCGCTGATGAGCTCGACGATTCGGACGTTGTGCTTGCCCTTGCGCATGATGAGCATGCGGTCGTCGATGAGGAATTTGGAAGTCTCCTCGGGGAACCATGCCTTCATGGGAGTCCAGGACAGATTGCCAGGGACGAGACCCCTCTTCTGGCCAGGCTGAGCGGCGATATAGGCGCCTTGTGCTGAAAGCAGACGTTGACCTTCACTGCTGCTGGATGCGAGACCGACAGCGTGGAGAATCTTTGCCGGTGAGGATTTCATGATGGAGCGAGGGAGTTGAATATCGCTTCTTGGGGCATTGTTGACAGTGACGATACCAGTGTCTGGAGTGGGCTCGTTGACAATACCCTTGGGTAGCTTGGTGCCGAATCGAAACTCGTGTTGCTTGGCCTCCTGAACAGCCCTCTGAGCTCCGTGAATAAGTGAAAGAACCTCGAAAGCCAGGGTGTGCTGGGCCTTTCGCTCCTGGGGTGCCGCTCGGTGCTCCTCCATTAGCTTGGAGATCTGCTCCAGAGGCATGAATGTGAACATCTTGAGCAAATTCTCAACCTCCTCGTCAGACCTTCTCACAAAGTAGCCGTACAAGTCGAATGCTGATGTTTTGAACTCATCCAGCCATATAGCATTGCCGGCACTTTTACCAAACTTGTTGCCGGCAGAATCTGTTAATAACGGAACGGTGAAACCAAATGGCTCATGATCCCAGGTTGAAGGCTTCTTCAAGTGAGGCGCCTCTTCGGTCTCGCGAATGGTTTTGAGGGCATCTATTCCCGCAGTGATGTTGCCATACTGATCTGAGCCTCCAATCTGCATCTGAATGCCAAGTTTGTTGTACATGTGCCAGAAATCCCATCCTTGAAGAAGAGGATACATGAATTCGCCGAGAGACATGCCGTCTCCTTCAGTCATCTTTCGCTTAACACTATAAGTCTTTGTCAGCACTCTGAATGGCAGTTTCTGGGTTTGAGGGCAACTCACGTATCCCTAGCCAGCATAGGTCCGATTCTCGTGTGCCTGGCTATCCTTTTGGCAAAATCGTACAGAGTAAGGTTCCCTAGCCACATGTTGTTGTTCAACAAACGATGTGTGGCAGCCCAGTCCTCCTCATATCCGTACTTCTGTTTTAATAGGTGGACATTTTTCCATAACTTCGTCAATTGGACATGGATCTTTGTGATGTTCTTGGAAATATCGGAATTGGAAAGAATCGTTCGGCTCTCGAGTCGGTCGGTAGGATCACCAATACGGGCAGTCGAGCCACCGATCAAGGTGACAGCAGGATAACCGTGGAACCACATCCAGAACATGGGCATCAGCGGTAGCAAGTGACCGACGTGCATCGAGTCGGCGGTGGGATCGATACCGACGTAGGAGCCTATCCTCCTGACTCGCATGATTTCTTTGATCTTTTCAGGGGATCTATTGTATCAGTTAGATTCGAGTTGAGGATCGTGGGTAGTGTCGTATACCCTGCTATATCCTTGATGTATCCTCTTTCTTGAAGTACATCTAATGTGTGTGGAATCTCGCCATTCTGAATCTTTTCTGCCCTCTCTTTCCATCTCTTCTCGCCTTCTGCAACTTTGTTGAGGTACGTCGTCGCGATGTTTCGAACTTGGAGGGACCGTTGTGCATTAAGGCATCTCGAATAAATGGTTGTTCGTGAGGGCGCAAGTTTCGAGACGATGGCATGGATCGCCATGGTGAACGGATTGAGCAATTGCTCAGTTGAAATAATTGAAAGGACAAAGAAAGAAAACGTCTCTAGGATCTAACTTTTCTCCAACTCAAACAAATCTGGGCATCATGGCTCGAAGCTGTTAGCCCAAAAAAATCCAAGCGACGTCGGATAGAATCTTCAAAAAACCGACCAATCATAGGTGACATTGATGAGGCAGCGCTATTGGCTCCGTGACAGGCAGAGGGATCCACACCACAGGGAAACCTTCGGGACGCCTTGAACCAATCACGAAAGAGGTAATTCGAGATCCTCGGCAATGGTAGGACATCCAGTTCCGGGCCAGTTCGAATTGATTGAGGTCCAGTCGACATCATCAATCCAATTCTTCCTCTGAACCACTAACGCCCTTCGAAGCAGCCACCAATTGAGCGCCGCGACAACACCAGCAAGAATAGACCACTCAACGCTTCAAAATGGCCTCAATTGCGCGTTCCTCTCTGCTTAGGCAGACCGCTATGGCTTCTCGATTGGCCGCTGTCCCCGCGACCCGAAGCACTTTCATGCCTATGCCTAACATCCGATCTCAGCTCAAGGGTGTCGCTGCTTTCCACAACACTGCTCGACGATCTGCTATCCTCCCTCCTGGACCTCGTGCGTACCAGTACATCTGTTATAAGGACCATATGCTAACGTATTCACAGAGCGCATCGAGGGTGGTGGTACGAATACATCCAAAAGCCGAATCGCAACTTGACCGGCTTCACATGACATGGATATCAATAACTAACACATACTCTAGTCAACGACCCTGCTCCCATCCCCGAGCCCAACGCCGCCCACGGCTCTTACCACTGGACCTTCGAGCGTCTCCTCGCCGCCGGCCTCGTCCCTCTGACCGTCGCTCCCTTCGCCGCTGGATCTCTCAACCCTACTCTCGACGCCATCCTCTGCAGTGTTCTCCTCCTCCACTCCCACATGGGCTTCCAGCAGGTTGTCATCGACTATATTCCCTCAAGGACCTACCCCGGCCTCCGAAAGATCTTCAACTGGCTCCTCAACATTGCGACTGTCCTCGTTGGTGTTGGACTGTACGAGTTCGAGACCAACGACGTTGGTATCACCGAGGCTGTCCGACGAGTGTGGAAGGCATAAAGCGGTTGAGTGTTGATTGGCGTGTGTAAGGTATGAAGGATGATGTTGATAGTACTACTTGTCGCGCAGATTTGTGACTGCAGACACCTGTATAGAAAAATTTCCTTTGAGTTAACAAAGATTGCGTCAACTTCACATACGACGGCTATTTTACTTTTCTTCTGAACGTAGGGTTCAGATTTCTGGTCTCCCACGGGTTTTGGCTTGTGAAATTCATAGGCTTTGCCAACACTTTCAGAGCCTAGCAGGGTGAAGGCTAAGAAGCAGCTGCGCAATATCAATTTTTATTGTTCAAGCTCGCTATTCTGTTCTGTACTAATTTCCGCAATGTCAAATCCTTGTCTCAGTCCAATCCAGCTGTCCGAGTTAGATAGTCAAAGAAGTAATCTCGGAGCCTCCAGCACGATCCATCTCGGGGGTGGGAGGAGGCAAGTTCTCTGACTTGGTGCAAATCCAGCAGCTAGCATACATGTTGACACGGTCAATGCAGGCTCCATCGAGGCGAGCACCGTGTCGTTTAGGTGAGAAGCCATGAGCCTCAAACTCTTTGATGTACCATGGGGTCAAGGCCGAAGAACGGAGCAGCACACGACCACCCATAGCCAAAGCTCGGTTAAGCTTAGTGATCTGGGCGGCAGCGGCTCGAGATCCAGTGTCGAACCAGTCCATGCTGTCCATGACGACGGCAACAGTCAGAGTACCGGGGGTGATGCGTGCAATAACCTCCTCCAGCTCATCAGTGTGAATACGGAGACCATCAAGAGCATTGGGACGAGAGAGTTTGGCGTGGGCCCTAGGGCTGAGATAATCGGGGTGACACTTGGGAGAGAACTTGCCATCCATGCAAACATAGTAGTAAGGGTTATCAGCGGCTATGTGAGTCTCCTCAGCGACAGGGTCAAGAGTGTTGACCATGTAGTGCCAAATAGCATGAGAGCGAGTGTTCTTTGCGGCAGGTTTAGGACCCTTCACGAGGTCGGACTCGGCGTGATCTGCCTCGATCATGGCCAGCTGGTTCTTAGGAACACCAAGAGCAGCCCAGAGGAAGCTCTCCTGAGAGACAACCAAGTTACAGACAAGCTTGGAAAGAAGAGCAGGGCGGATCTTTCGTCGCCAGATTTCTCGCTGCTCGTTCAGAGTCTTCGCCTCAAGAAGCTGCTTCACAGCCTTCTGCAGACCAAAGATCCGGGCAATCCAACGGAAGACACGGATAGCGTGGCGAGAACCTCCGGTATCGTAGAGACCGTAACCACTGCTGTTCTGGAACACATGGACGTTCTTGAGCCAGTACTGGAATGCGCGGCCAGAAAGATGAGGAGAGAGTTTGGTGATGAGCAACTCACGGAAGTGGGGATGCTTCCCATCTCCAAAGATCTTCCAGAAATCCTCATATGGGAGGGCAGTGTAAGAAGCAGCCTTGAGTTCGAGCAGGTGGTTCTGGGTTGGGTTCAAGTCTACAGCATGAACACGGGCAGGGCTTTGAAGGAGATACGATAGAATGTTATCACCAGCAGAAGTAATGGCCAGGACCTTGTCGTCAACACCGAGCTTCAAGAGTCGCTCATCCACACGAGTGTCCTCCCAAGTGAAAGCGTAGATGTACTCGTCCTTGAACTGAGTATGCTTGGGGAGCTGCTCATCGTAATAGATGCGCCAATGGTGGTTCTGGTAGAAGAACGAGGGGAGAGGGAGGTTGGAAGACAGATTCTGAACCGCAGTGAGGAACGCCTTGGATCGAATCTCAGGAGCAGACCTTTCAATGGCTCGAGTCAGGGCATCTCCATGGTTGGCGGGGTATAGGTAAGGAGACTCTGTAACCAGGGCGTCAATTCGTTCAACAATCTCATGGGGAAGACTGGACGATGAGAAAGGCTTCTTGTGGCATCCGAGCCAGATGTAGTAGGGGATAGCTCCGAGGCCCTTGTTGCGAGTGTTGACGTTGAGAACAGTACCAAACTTGTACTCGAGGTAATCTCGGCGACTGGGCTCGAGACCAACCCGGTCAAGATCGAACCAAGAGCGCCAAAAGCTTCGGGACAAGAAGTTGACGTGACGGTCGACAAGACCACCAGTGTAGTTTCGGAAGGCAAAGTCAACCTGGTTCTGGACATAGAAGTCAACCACTCCCAAGATGCCTTGGGGTGAGAGAAGAGAAATCACAGAGTCAATGACTGAATAGTAGTCGGGCTATTGCCGGATGTCAGCGTGGGACCCCGGTATCAAACACGGTAACTCACAATCATGGACAAGCTGTAAGACATGGTGATCAAATCCGCTCCACCAAAGTCGGGGCGAGGCTTGTCAAAATAGCTCAGAGCAGGGGAACAAGGAGGAATGGACTTTGAAGGCATTCCGGATTCGTAGTCCTCAAGACGGAACTTGCGAGCGTCCTCACAGACAACCTTGACATTCTTCCAGCCAAGGCGTTCAAATCGCTTTCGTGCCACTTCACAGAGAGAAGGGGAGAAGTCGACGAGATATACGCTCGAGAAGAAGGTAGGGACATCGACGAATGCGCCCATGGCTTCAATGTTGAAGCCAGTGCCACCGCCAATCTGCATAACATATCAGTCATTTGTTGCAACAACATGGTTGTCACAGCAGCTCACATCAACCCAGATTCGCTTGTTCTTGTTGCCATTCTTGGGCGCATCGTCCGTCAGTTTTGCCTGGATCTGCGCGGCAACAAGGGCCAGCATGTCCTCACGTCCACGAAGGAGGACCTTTCGGGTAGCATCATAAGCCCCGGCTTGCTTCTTGTAGAAGCTTTCAAGGGCATCTTGTTGATTGCCCTTTTTGCCGCCCTGGTGGGGTTTGATGAAGGAAGAGTAGAAGAAAAGGAAAAAGGATTTGATCAGGCCTGGGCTTTCGTCCTGACTCTTAATGGAAAAAATTGAGGTGAGGCAGAGCGTGCTAAGAGCAGTAGCAACGATGCCGGCCAGAAGAGACTGAGCGTTAGCCAAGGACAACATGTTACCACCCTAGCATGTTGATTAGTAGGCATTGGAGTTGGGGACATGATACAGGCTTACATGAGAAGCCATGATACTCTCTCATTGTATGGCGAGAGAACGAGTGTTGAAAGAAGGGAGCTATTGAAGCAGTGTTGAAAGCTGTTCACACGATCAAGTTGAAGACAGATGAAAAATCGAGCAACAAGAACACGGCGAGCCAGGGATATATAGGCCGAGGCACGCGAGTTGACAACCAAGGAGACCTGGCTCGAAACCAATTCGGGTACAATGTCTCGGTACAGCGGCCATTGTACGTAGTCGGCAGCTCTGACGCCTCGCACACGATGTGCTCAACGCGAATCTACTTGCTCATGTGTATGGAGGTCCCTGTTGATCTGCTCAACCCCACCAGATAGCCATGATAGCCCCGCCGCCAGGGCTCACTCTAGGCATGAGCTATAAGATGGATGATGGAGGTGGGAGCCAATAGCTGAAGCACATGTTCAGAGTTGATAGAGTTTCCAGGGTCTTGCAAGGCTGCGGCGGCGGCAAACATGTGCCATCCTTCGTTCGCTATGAGTAGTTACTCTTGCTCGTGGCGTGTGAGTGGGGTATATAGTTAGCAAGCCGTTTCAACTGAGTATAGTTGATGATCATGGGCTTGAAGAGCCGAGCGTAGCGAGGCTTCTCGAAGATGGGCTGTAGTGATGACAGAGGTTGAGTCTCAAAATGAACAAGACATTGCTGCATGACTCTTCACTCGAAGAGCAAATATCCTCAAATCATAGACGAATATGAACAGAGAAGCAGAAGTGCCGTGAACTTTTGCTTGCAATGATTAGACGTGCTTGGTGTTTTCGTATTAGTCGGGTCGTTCCAAAAGGGAATCGCAACGACCAATCAGACGATGGTAGCCAACCACATGTGGCCATCAACACTGACGTACGGATGAATGAGAGAACCCAGACAATTGGAATGAGATTCAAAAGATTTTGTGTTGCAATGAAGAAAATCCAACTGAACTGTGCGGGAGTTATCGGCTGGCAATGGCCACGTCGCTGGATCTGAGTAAGAACAAGAATCCATGGTTCTGGGAAGTAATGACAATAATTCCGATTTATGATGCTCTCGTTCGAACTAATGTTCCATTTATTCTTTGAACATGAATGATTTGTTAATGGGTGATGCTGATGCTTCCAGTGTTGGTGTTTATCGACAGTGACAAAAGCACTGTTGATTTGTTTCCCAAAGACCAAGTTTTGAATGAAGTTGAAGGCTTTCTTCTGGTTTGCCGCGAGTAAGAAGAACTATCGACGAACGTGCAACTCCATTGCACCTATAGAAAGGTTGCACTGCGAGTCATTACACGTTTTGTGCATGATTGATCTAGTCCAGGACAAATAACGCGATCTTGGTCGTCAAAGTAAATTGCTGGCAAAAATGCAGTTGACTTGGTTTATCAAACCCCCGAAACACTTGGTGGCTTTGAGGCCTGAGTCTTGGTAGGAAGTATTTGTATGTGTAGGACTTTTATTCTATGGATGACAAAAAGACTTGGGTAAAGTCAGTATAACTTTATGCCTATAGATTAGTGAATTTTGACACCTTGATTTCAAGTTAAGTTAAGATGATGGCATTCAATTGTTCGCTTCTGATCGCTCTTGAAAGGAACGGAATTAAACATATTCCGTGCCTGCTCTTCAAGTGCAAGGGTCTCATCCGGGGCATCTGTTTCCCCTCAGCTGTGAACATCAAGGGGCAGGTACGTACCGACGCCCAACCTGTACCGTGACGCACTTTAATAGGATCGCGTGCTTTAGAGCCGTGTCGTTACAGCCTGTTATTGTTCCCTTGTCGCAATAATCATCAAAATCTTCCACTCAACCTTCGATCTTATCTGATAGACCACGCGCAACTAAACCCCCAATCAAGCGCATACTAACCACGCTCATTTATACCCTCAAACACCCGCCGTCATGCCTCCAGGGGCGAGTCAGAAGGGGACGGGCAAGAAGAACTCGGTCATACCAAAACAGAGCCGCAACACCACGCCTGCTCCAGTCGCGACAGCTAGTCTACCACCACAGGAGTTCTACGATCCAGACTATCTTAACACGAGAGTCATTCTTTTTCGCAATCTTACCTACGATGATATCGTCGATCAATCCGCCTCAAATGCGACCATTCCAGATTCAAAGAGCCTCGATGGCATGATTGAACGACTTAAAAGCTTATCCAATATTATGGAAAAACGCTCGACATTTTACGACCGCGGGATGAGGCACTTGGCAGATGAGCGTAAGAAGCGGCCATCCGAAGATTATAGCAATCGCGACAATGAACAAGAAGGAAAACGACCCAAACATAAAAGAAAGAAGCCCGATTCACTTGCGCCGCAGGAAGGCAATGTCGGTATGTATTTTCATGATATATGTGTTTAGCCTGAGGCAGCCGTCTAGCCACAGAGTTTGTCAGTTGCTGGCACTGGCAATTAATTACCTAAACATGGGGTTCCGAACTAACTTCCTATAGAACGTTCGTCACCAATGCGAGACTCGAAAACCCGTAAACACGACCGCGATCCAAGTTCGCCCTTGTCACCTACACATGCTGGCTCACCATCGGCCATGGATGTTGACAAGAAGGCCAAGACCGAAGAGAAAGAAGGAGAGGAAGAAGAATCAAGCTCTGAAGACGAGGGTGCGCCTCCTCGTCGCGAACAACCCCAAGCTATGACATTCGGCGAAGATCCTTCCACCTTCCCCGACCCCACCATCTACGAAATCCGAGCGACCTATCCTGGAATGCCCGATGAAGAACGCAAAGAGATCTACTCAGTTGCGACATATCCGCCATCAGATCTCGCCGACCTTATTGCTGGCGATCCTCCCGACAAGGATTTTAGCAATGCAAAACCCAACAGTCAGATCAACTTCTCTACGTTCTCGACGTACGTGGAGCCGTTCTTCAGACCCTTTTCCGAAGAGGATCTAGCCTTTCTACGAGAACGAGGGGACCGTGTGACACCATTTGTTATGCCGAAGCGTGGCAAGAGACATTATACAGAAATATGGGCTGAGGAGGACGGCGCAATGTCGATCGATACACCACAACAAGGGCGAGATAAACTCCCCCCGAACCAGCCACGAGGAAGCATAGACAATATGGACGACGATGTCGGAGAGACAGACAAGCTTTCAGTAGGCCCTTGGTTGACCCGTTTAATGCAAACTCTTCGGCCTGAGGCCCGCGCGCAATCCGCAGACGACAAGCCGACGACAAACGGAACCACCAATGGAGATATTAGCATGAACGGTGACGCAGACGTCGAAGACAAGCCTGCATCCTCAGATGACAAACCGAACCAGCAGCCGGCAGCTTTTATGCCCGAATCGTCAACGGAGGCCTGGAAGAAAGCTTCTCATCCAAAACTGGAATATTCACAGGTTGATGAACGCATTAAGCAGGAACTCCGACACATTGGATTCCTTCCTCTTGATGGATTCGAAGCAGAGTACGATGGCCATTTTGATGACGAGGTCGCAGCAAGACTGAGACTTTTGCAAAACCGCCTCAAGGAGCAGATGCTGATCAACGGTGCGCGCAAGGCTCGTCTCACGGACCTTGTACGAGAACGTATGGCGTACCAGGAATATCAGACCATCCTTGAAGATCTTGACGGCCAGGTGCAAGCTGCATACCTGAAGCGCACACGCACAATGGGTAAAAGCAAGAAGACAAAGCGTCCCGGAGGTGCAGGTGGTGGCAGTCACTTTGTGGGCGGCGCTGCGGGTACCGCCCGTCCGGGCATTGGCGATCTTACGAAGACGCTCATGGAGCGACGAAAGCGATGGATTGATACAATAGGATCAGTATTTGATGATGAGAGCCTACGTAAGGTTCCGAGAATTACAGATCCGGAGAGTTCGATTTTCAAGCCGGCAGACATGAGCGAACTGATGAATAAAGAAAAGGAGCAATGGGATGAGGAAGTGGAGGAGGATTAGAAATCCTATTTGGCCGAGTCCCCCTAGGTCTGGTCTCTCGGTATGATTCTTCTACTGTTATGGTAGACTTGATATTGCAAAGGCGTTGGATGGTATCTACTTGATGGAGTTCAGGCGATGAGTCAATGTTACCTAGAATCGGGATACCACTAGTCGTTGTTTACTCTCTGAATACGATGATGAAGAGACTACATTCACATTGAGGACCCAATTGGCCTTCAAGTCAATTGCCCCTGAAACTACAAGCCAATTATACTCTTCTGTTGAAGTGTTATCGACTATGTATAAATATTTACACAATCAACAAGTCGAGAGCCAATAATCGACTGAGAAGAGTTGAATTTGAATGATGTAAAAGCCGTGTCAACAACGGGCGCAAGTAAGTGACCAATCGATCGGCCTCGACTTATCAATGAAGCCAACCCCAAGCAGCCCGTTATCTCAAGTTACAGTGGGGGAGGCACCGTAACTGTAGCTAGAGAGTCCAGCCCGCCCGTTGTAGGTAAAAATGTCAGGCTACTCTTGATGCGGCTATTCCGTGCCGAGATAGCTACCTTACCTTGCCTGGCTGTAACTAACCATACACTTTTGGCCCCTCTTCACACTCTCACTCTTTAGATTCTTGAGTCTCTTGATAAGTAACCAGAAAAAGAGTCTATTATCGCAAACATGCATCTGGTACCTAAAGAGGTTCGTCTTTATCCGCCAAGGCTAAGAGACCCAGTCTGCGGAGTCATGCCGTTGGTTGGAGACATTGCTTTTGCAGGGTTGTTGCAGGCAATATGGGAATAGCACATGAAAGAGCTCTAACATACTTTGTAGATCGACAAACTAGTCATCTCGCAGCTGGGATTGCTTGCTCAGAGACGGTTGGCCAGAGGAGTCAAGCTGAACCATTCTGAAGCTGTGGTGAGTATAATATCGACTCGATATGAGAAATATGAGTCAATCAGGGACTTACCTCGCTTTTAACTAACACACTATGAATTCAGGCTCTCATCGCCAACAACCTTCATGAGCTCATCAGAGATGGAAACCATACCGTCTCTGACCTGATGGCCCTGGGCGCCACGATGCTAGGTCGTCGTCACGTCTTGCCCTCGGTCTGCACGACTCTTCATGAGATTCAAGTCGAAGGTACCTTTCCATCAGGAACATACCTCGTCACAGTCCATAATCCCATCAGCTCGGATGATGGAGATTTGAGGAGAGCTCTATATGGGAGTTTCCTACCTGTGCCAGACAATAGTATCTTTCCTATGGCAGCTACTGAAGAGTATCAACTTGATAAGCAGCCTGGTGCTGTTGTTCCTGTCAAGACAAAAAAGATTACCCTCAATGAAGGAAGAAAGAGAATTCGTCTTCAGGTAACGAGCACAGGTGATAGGCCTATTCAAGTTGGATCTCATTATCATTTCATCGAGACCAATCCACAGCTTGAGTTCGACCGTATTTGTGCTTATGGCTATCGACTCGATATTCCCGCTGGAACATCAGTACGATTCGAGCCCGGAGATACCAAGACTGTTACTCTCGTTGAGATTGGAGGAAACCGTGTCATCCGCGGTGGTAACAACCTTGCATCAGGAGTCGTTGACCTCTCACGCGCCGACGAAATTCTCGCTCGATTGCAAGAGGCCGGATACGCTCACAAGCCAGACCCTGCCGGCTACATGGCCCATATCGATGTTTTTCAGATGGACCATGCGTCTTACGCGACTATGTTTGGCCCTACAACTGGAGACCTCGTTCGACTCGGCAGCACAGATCTCTGGATCAAGGTCGAGCGCGACGAAACTGTCTACGGCGATGAATGTAAATTCGGTGGTGGTAAAACACTGCGTGAGGGAATGGGTCAAGCAACTGGACGGCACGATGCCGAAACCCTCGATCTCGTGGTGACTAATGCTCTCATCGTGGACTGGACGGGTATCTATAAGGCAGATATCGGAGTCAAAGAGGGCATGATCGTTGGTATCGGCAAAGCAGGCAACCCAGACGTTATGGATGGCGTAACAGAGGGCATGGTCGTCGGAAGCTGCACAGATGTCGTGGCAGGTGAAGGGAAGATTGTGACCGCCGGCGCTATCGACACGCATATTCACTTTATCTGTCCCCAGCAAGTACCCGAAGCTCTTGCATCTGGTGTAACCACTATGCTTGGCGGTGGTACAGGTCCAAGGTTTGTCCAATGTGCATTCATCTTGTTATCTTGGAGGCTGACAGTGGTTACAGTGCTGGAACGAACGCAACTACCTGTACGCCTGGTGCTCATTATATGCGTCAGATGTTGCAGGCGTGTGACCAGCTTCCTATTAATATTGGCATTACTGGTAAAGGTAACGATAGTTCTCCTGAGGGTCTGCGAGATCAGGTTAATGCTGGTGCTTGTGGTCTCAAGCTTCATGAGGACTGGGGCTGTACTCCTGCTGCTATCGACGCCTGTCTCAGTGTTTGTGATGAATTCGATATTCAATGTCTTATTCACACCGACACACTTAATGAGTCTGGCTTTGTCGAATCTACGATCGCTGCCTTCAAGAACCGCACAATTCATACTTATCACACAGAGGGCGCAGGAGGTGGCCATGCTCCCGACATCATCTCCGTGGTAGAGCATCAAAACGTTCTGCCATCATCGACCAACCCTACGAGACCGTTCACACGCAACACCCTCGATGAGCATCTCGATATGCTTATGGTCTGTCATCACCTGTCTAAGAACATCCCAGAGGATGTAGCATTTGCGGAGAGCCGTATCCGTGCTGAAACCATTGCTGCTGAGGATGTACTACATGACAAAGGCGCTATCAGTATGATGAGCTCTGACTCGCAGGCTATGGGCCGTTGCGGAGAGGTCGTTTTAAGAACATGGAATACTGCGCATAAGAATAAGGTACAGAGGGGTTGGTTACCGGAGGATGAGGGCACAGGGGCTGATAATGCGCGTGTAAAACGCTATGTCAGCAAGTATACCATAAACCCGGCTATTGCTCAGGGCTTTGGACATGTCATTGGAAGCATCGAGGTTGGCAAGTTTGCTGATCTTGTTCTTTGGGATCCTGCATGGTTTGGCACTAAACCTAGCCATGTCCTCAAGGGTGGGCATATCGCATATGCTCAGATGGTATGCTACTCTCTTCCAGCCCTGAATTTTGCAACTTTATGAGTTACTGACTATGTATCAGGGTGATCCCAACGCTTCCATACCAACCGTTCAGCCCATTATTGCTCGTCCGATGTTCTCGCCGCACTGCGCCTCTACGAGTATTCTCTTTGTCTCCTCAGCGTCCATCGAGACAGGAGCTATCGCTTCATATGGTCTACGCAGCCGCATTGAGGCTGTCAAGGGTTGCAGAAATATAGGCAAGAGTGATATGCGCCACAATGATCTGAAGCCCAAGATGCGTGTTGATCCAGAGAGTTATACAGTTGAGGCTGATGGTGAGGTTTGTGTGGCGGCGCCTGCAGAAACTCTACCACTTACACAACAATTCTACGTGTATTAAAGTAGCAACTAGTAGCTATTGGCTAGTTAGTTGCTAAGCTATAGGGTTGCATATCATAGGCTGAATTAGGATACTGGCTAGCTCTATATGCCATAACACATTATGCCCAAGGATGATACCATGAAACATAGCCCTGTCATATATGTTCATATAGGTGCTATTATCGCCACCCTTCACGGCACAAACTGATCCGTGTGTGACACTTTTGATTGATGATACATTGGTCATTCACCCTCATACACCAGAGACGAAGATCACACAGGAGAGCACTTGAAGCCCCTTTCTGGGTAAGCAGGATTTTTACAAGGGGTGAAGTTTCTTGGATTTTAGAAGTTTCAAAACCGCTAGATGGCTAAGGCTTCAGGCTATTTTTTTGGTGTATGCAAATAAATTGTATTTGATGGTATCCTGAAATTAAGAAGAAGTTATTCAAAACGATCGCGAGCTTAGAAGTGTTCCTTCCAGAATCGGAACTCCACATCAGGAACTGTGGCTGCTTTACAAGCCGTCTTGATATCACGAGCTAAAGATAGAGTTAGCAATGTCCCAAGGTGGATGTTGAGGGTCATAACATACCGGCTGATGACGGACCGCAGAAGTAAACACCAACTGTCGTCCTGATATGGGACTCTAGGCCATTCAGGTATGTTCGGTCCAAGATACCGTTTCGCATGGTAGTAAACAGACGAGGGAAATCAGGACGACCAAAGTTTGTTCGTGATTGTAGTTCTGTGAGAGGATCCATCTGAGCACCGACACTGTTGAGTACGATGTTTTGAGCAGTGTCGATATCCAGCTTCTGTGTGAGATAGGTGTGAATCTTGAGGAACTCGACGCCCGAGCTTCCAGGCATGCGTGCCGCTTCGTTAGATTGCTCTTCTAGAGAGGACAGGAGAGTCTGGAACCACTCAAATGAACCAGTATCCTTGCACACCCAGATAAACTCGACACGGCGAAGTCGGCGGGGAGGGTTTGGTGAGTTGCGGAGATGCCAGATGTTCTTTAAAATAGAAGCCCAAGGAGTCACACCAATACCGGTACCGATAAGCACAGCGATTTCGTTCTCGAATACATCTTCGGCAGGGGCACCGTAAGGGCCGTCGATTCGGAGGGCAGGCATCTGATCACCGTTCTGAAGGGCAACTTCGTACATACCCATGGGGTCAACATCGTCGTAGAGCTTGGCCTGGGCAGCACCAGCACCGAGAGCATCACCCAACTCTCGTGTGAAGTCGCCAACCTGGCGAACGTGGACAGACACGTAAGGGTCAAAGGGGCACGAAGTGATGGTAAAAGGGTGCCACTGGTACTTGGAGAGCCCAGGGACCTGGAGGAACAGCCACTGACCAGCCTTGTACTTGAAAGAAGGCTTGTTGAACTGGATCTCAACCACGTCGTAAGGATGGCGGACAACTCGGGTGATCTTGGTCTCACGTCGAGCACGAACCTCACGCCACAGACGCTCGAGAAGGTAGAAACCACCGGTCCAGAGCTCCCATCGCCATCCAAGATAACCAATACAATGCTCCCAGAACTCGTCACCCGCAAATGGTGAGATAGCCTCAGGTGTGTCACGCACGAAACATCCAACGGTGTGGGTGTAAAGACCGAGGAAGAACGGGATGAAGAGGTGGTGGGTGTACCAAAACGTCTCGAATGACTGCTGACGGATGCGAGCGTGAGCAGTTGTATACATCAGCAACATGCAGAGAAGCATGACATGACCAGTGATTCCACCAGGCTGAGCATAATGAATCTGAAGAGCCAGGACAGGTCGGATCTGAGTCAACTCGACGTTATAGAAGTTGACATAGTGAGCGCCTGTGTGAAGGCAGGTGAAGAGGAGGATGGAGTAGGCGAGTTGGCGATGCATCCAGAGATTCTCGTCGAGTGGAATGAATCGAATCTTGGGTCGAACCCAGCGCATGATGGTTCGGCATACGGGGAGCAGGATAAGCATACAGTCGACGCTGAGAACTAGACCAGCACCTCGCGAGATCCATACTGAGAATTTGAGGGTGTTGAGACCTGCCAGTCTGGCATCTGCGGCTTGCTTCCACCTATATCATTGATATCAGTCAGTTATGAACCATCCATGAGTTTGTTTGTGCATGTTTATTCTCTCAACTTACCAACCATAGGCAAAGATACCCCAGTGAAAGGTCCAGAAAAGAAAGTGGAAGAAGAGTTTACTAGCAGTAAACTGCTTCTTTATTAATTCGAGGAATCCGATATGTGAACCCATCGTTGTGGTGTGTGTTGAGTGTGTTGATTAAGAAAGAAGAGTCAAGGTCGGCCGGCGACAGGACTAGAGAGGATCTACGCTCGATAAAGAGAGAGTGATATCGAGTTAACTATCCAGAAACCCTTAAAATAGTAAAACAGAATAAGAGACTGATCCAGCAGCGAGAGGAAGCGAAAGTCGTGGCTGAGAAGCCCGGGGGGGTTGAGAGAATGTTGGCGAGGACGCTGAGTAACAATAGCGACCCGAGAAAAGAAAGATGAAGAAGGTTCGGATGAGATCGAAGGAAGAGCCAGGTTCATAAAGTGAGAAAAAAATCGAGAGTCGACAGGTTTGGCCAAGAATATCAAGGCTATAGTAGGAACCGTGATCCGAAATCTGATGCGCTGGGGATCTGTTTAAACGGGTACAAGGAGGTATCGAGTTGCCAGATCGGGTACGGAAGATGTGGATGCCGAGATGCTACGAATTCACCAGCGGAAGTTGAAACGTTACAGAGGAGAATCGCAGCGGGTTTCGTGGTTGGGATGAGACAATTGGTGTCGGGGGGGACTCTCTAGGCTCTTTTGGTTGGAAATGGGAGTGTTTCGCGGGGGGCGCCAAGGCTGAGACCGGGGCTGTTTCTGATTGTTGCTGCGACGGTCGATATAGCGTCTGAATAAGGAGGTTAAACGTCGCAGAAGAGGTTCAAATTCAGAATATTCAAGATTCAACGAATGCAGGACAACAGGAGACTTTGAATGCTTTTACTCCAGATCTGCTACCTCCACCACAGATTGCTAGTCTAAGGTAGGTAACTAACTAGTGGTTAAACAACTCACTGCTACCACCATCATCATGGGGACAATATTGGTCCCCCGGGCGCCTATTAGAGGCCTGGGCATTCTGTTCTATAGCGTCTGACTGGCCGATTAAATTAGGAACACTGCACCTAATGCCACCGACGGCCCCCGGAACCAGTCACCGACACGAGGACCCTGAAGAGGCGCCTGGGGTTCGAGTCTCTGGGCGCTTAAAATCTCGAGATGCAACCAACGACAGGCTTGTGCCAACCACTTGTAATGCACTGTGACGGCGCTAGTCTGGGACTAATCGATCCAAGTGCACATTCTTAATTCTTGGTCCTTGTCTCGCACGATTGTTTCTGATCCTCTACTCACTATGACGACCGAGTTTTCGGGAATCAGCAGGTTAGTTAGTTAGCTAGTGATCGCGGCTCACACAAAGTGACGCTATGTAACTATCAACCAACAGAGTTTCTAACCAACCAACATTCGATTAACGAATGCACGGCTAGATCTCGTCACGGGTTCTCAGCTGTACCAAATCCCAAGAAATCGAACGACTGTCATCTGATGTCCTCTACTCGTCCACAATGCGCATCTCCTCAGGTTCATCGGATGAGTTTCGAAATAAAAAGCCAAGATTTCTGCTATTGTCGCAGATTGCTTAGCGGGTGTAGTGCAGCACCCAAGCAGACCGCTCATCACTTTCACATCGCACAAAGACTTGGTTGTCACTCCAACCGCCATCACAAAAAACCATTTGCTATCACCTCTTGAAGAACGAGAGATCTTTGTATCGTGCGACAGTCTTGTCGAGCAATTGCCTTGTTGGTGTTAGTAGCGCCGATTAGGTGTATCGAAGCAGAAACACTCACGATTTAGACTACTGTCATCTTCAAACATCTCCATTGCATAGGGGGTTAATAATCACAAATGCCCGATTTGTCTACTTCCAAAACACCACACTCCGATATAGTGCGACATGGCTGTCTTTGCCATCCTCTGTCCCGGAGTCGACGCCGTATCCGTGCCGGAGAAGTGGGGCCGATGCCACGAGAGAACCAAGAATAAATACCTGCCGCCGGCAACCAACCACCAACCTTCTAGGTATAATCCGGTAATAAGGCCAAACTAATGCCCGAATGACAGCCACAGGCACATGTCTAGTGGCCCTAGAGCTGAATCGTCAGTATGAATTCATCACTGCAACGGACGGAGCATCACGTCCTTTTCATGGCTTGTGTGGTGCAGGCGCACACCAAAACCTGCTTTTAAGGCATGGTGAAACTCATAGAATTGGCCAACACGGCTCAAGATAAACATTTGAGTGTTATATCGGTAACCCTATTTCAATTCAATGACAAGATTCTGGCCTCTGGCGATCTCGATACCCCACCAATTACCAGGGCACGCTTGGTTCAAGCTCCCCGCAAGCTGACGTGTTGGTGTAATGCCAAGAGCCCAACAGTACGTACGAGTCCTGTTTCTTTGCGAATGTGATGGAGAGCAAGCCAAATAAAGGAGGACAGATTGATCAGAGACACAGACTAATCGAGGCAGAATTAGCGGCCGGTGAATGCATTCGGGCATAAACAGGACACAAGCACACGACATAAATGGAATCGACAGCCAATGCACTAACTTCAGCTAACGCCTCTAAGGCTGTGGCACAGGTTCTCTCTAAGCGTCAACATCGTCAAGCCCAAGTTAAGACCAAGCTAAGATTTTCACTACCAAGCATTGACTCGCCAAGCTTCAAAGTAACCACAAATACTTGCTTGAGCGAGTGAGCGAGCGATCGTGGATCTATTTCTTTTCATTCTTGTGTATATTAGTACGTATAAATGGTTCCGCCAAGAAGGAAAGCTCGGCATATCATCCATGCCTGCTAGCTTATGACGTAGTAACTTACCACCTTCCATCGCACCTTCCTTCAACTTTGACAGCAACCTTCGAACTACCTGCCTGCCTTAATTCTTGTCATTCTTCTCCTTGTTCCATAATTTTCTTGGTCTTTTCATCTTCTCCGTGAAACTTATCAACTAAGCTTTTTCTCCCGCATCTCCAAGACTCTGAACAATCCCAAGTTCCTTGCCAATTGTATATCACCGATCTGTCACTACCTTAAAAAAGACTGCTCCAAGCTTACCCGCGACTCGCCATGTCTGGAAGAGACGACGCGGAGGAGCACCGTCGCTATACAGCTCCATATAGCGCCAGGCATCCTATTCCAACCATCTCCAAATATCGAGAAGAGAGAGCTGCGCGTCAAGATGCCGCAGTTGGAAAACCTGACCCGTCAGAGGCTGCGGGCTCAAATGATTATCAGTTTCAGCGAAAGTCTAGAGAGGATGATGGGCCCCACCTAGAATCAGTCGAGGATGAAAAGAATGATGACAGTAGAAAGGACGAGAATGAAGAGACAGGCAATGGGGAAGAAATGACAGACACTTCACAAGTTGGTCCCCAATCATCAGATCCAAAACAACGGAGGAAAGAAATCAAGAAGAGCAAGAGAGAAAGAGCCGAGCGAGAAGTTACGGACCCCGTTACTCATCTTCCTGTCACTATCCACGATTTCACAGACGAAGCCCTCAAAGAGATAGACACTAATGAGCCCCCCTTTGGCACAACACAACGCACAGCGACAGGGTCGGAAAACAAGAACAAGACAGACGAGCAGCTTCGCGATGAGCATCGAGATATTCAACAAAGTCATGATGCTATGGGTGATTTATTTCCACCACCCGATTTCGATGCTCTGCGCCTTGAGCTGTCATCCATCAGCAAACGTGGTGTCACATTCGGGCTTGCCGGCGTGGCTACTATCGTGGCCGGCGCATTTGCTGTCGAAAGGCTCGTCCGAGAGCTTGTTCTCCAGGGAGGCAAAACTAAATCCTCATTGTTAGTTGGCGCTTCGCTCTGGTTGATCCTGACCGCAGCCACTATGGGAGCTGTATGGTTTCTCGTGGTATCAGTTCGAGAATGGATGTCCAAAAAAGTCAACAATATTTTTGAAGATGAGGTCTGGGATGCTCATCGACGAGGTGTGGTAAAAGCATCCAAGAAGAACGATACTGAGACTACGGTCTGGCTCAACTCTCTGATCGGTTCTGTTTGGCCTCTCATCAACCCCGATCTATTTGCCAGCCTTGCAGACACCCTGGAGGATGTCATGCAAGCTTCGCTTCCCAGGTTGATTCGAATGGTCAGTGTGGAGGATATCGGCCAGGGAAGTGAATCTCTGCGGATTCTTGGGATAAGATGGCTGCCTACTGGAGCCGCAGCTCGGGCAGTCGATGAAGAAGGACAGCTCATGACCAAGAAACAAAGCGAGAATGACACTGAGGAGAAGGATGGCGAGAATAGTGATAGCAGTGCCATGATCCAGGACGGAATGGAGGCTGAGGAAGGAGACTTTATTAACCTCGAGGTTGCATTTGCCTACCGCACTCGGTCTTCATCGAAGTCCCTCAAGGAGAGAACCAAAGATATGCATCTGTACCTTGCATTTTACCTACCTGGAAACCTCAAGATACCTGTATGGGTCGATCTCCAAGGTATGATTGGTACCATGCGCATGCGCCTTCAGCTTACCCCTGATCCTCCTTTCTTCTCTCTTTGCACGCTCACCTTCCTTGGACAGCCAAGGGTTAACCTGAGCTGCGTGCCTTTGAGTAAACATGCTATCAACATCATGGACGTGCCATTCATCAGCAACTTCGTTCAGTCCGCCGTTGATGCCGCCATGGCTGAATATGTTGCCCCCAAAAGCCTTACCCTGGACTTGAAGGACATGCTTGCCGGTGATGATTTCAAGAAGGATACCAACGCTGTTGGCGTTCTGGTTGTCAACATCAAGCGCGGCTACGAATTCAAGATGGGTGATTCCGGCATTCCACTTATCAAAGAAGGAAGCTCAGACGGGTACGTCTCGGTCGGCTGGGCCAAATTTGGTAAAGTGATGTGGACGACACGAGTACTGGAGAATGAGATGGAGCCTGTTTGGGATGAAACTTGTTTTGTTCTCGTGACACCACAGGAGCTTAATATCGACGAGCGACTTCGCGTTCAGCTGTGGGACTCCGATAGGTTGACGGCGGACGACGACCTTGGACGTATTGAAATTCCCATCAAGGAACTGATGAGGGACGATAAATCTAATGGGAAAATGTCACATCGGAAAGATGGCTTCAGAGCCCTGAAATCGGGTGATGGTATGCCCGGAAAGCTGGAGTGGAGCGTTGGATACTTCTCCAAGACCAGAATCCAACAGTGTCAGTTTGAGAAGCAGACTCATGACCCTGAAATCCGTACTATGGATCAGCTTAAGGAGAAGGTCAGAGAGTCAAGTGAACGTAAGCTTCGCGAGACCATGTTCAAGGAAGGCAAGAAGGAGCGAGACGCCAGCGAGCTTGAGCAACAGACAGCTCAGGAGCTGAAGGCTGAGCAGGATGCCATGATCATTTCTGCACCCCCGCCCGACGGCTACCCTAGTGGTCTATTCAGCATCCAAGTGCATAACATCACTGGTCTTGAGTTGGAGCGACTCAATAAGCGCAAGGCCGAAAACGACGCTGAGGCGACCGACGAAGAGGACTCGGGTGATGGTCTCCCAAGTGCATATTGTACTATCATCCTTAATCACCGAAAGGTATTTAAGACGAGAACAAAACCTCAAAACTCGAAACCGTTTTATAACGCTGGCTGCGAGAGATTCATCCGCGACTGGCGTGAAGCAGAAGTCTTTGTCACGGTCCGGGATGCTCGACTGAAGGAGGATGACCCCTTGCTTGGCATCATCCACCTGCCTCTCGGAGAAATATTCCGTGAACGTTCGCAAGTCATGGGGTTTTGGCCCCTGTCAGGAGGAATTGGCTATGGACGAGTCCGAATCTCAATGGTCTTCCGAAGTGTTCAACTCCAAGCACCACGAAATCTCCTAGGATGGCAGTATGGCACAATCGAGGTCCAGCCCGCTGTCACCGTGGTAGACTGTCCCAAGGAACTTCGCTCATCGAAGCTCAAGTTCCGGACCAGTATCAGTAGTGCGAAGATGTATACTGAGGATGGTGCCGATCAAGGAACAGTGACTTGGAAATCGAAACGAGGTAGATCACTTGCTCTGGCGGTTGCTAAGAGATACAGCAGTTGCATGTCAATCGCTTTCCGGGAGAAGGGATTCTTTGGAGATGGCACGACCGCATTTGCTGTCCTTTGGCTTAAAGACATTGCCGACGAAGAAGAAACAGAGTTGGAACTACCCATTTGGAAAGGCGATTTCCAGCGTGCTACAGCTTGCTGTTTAGAGGAGTGTGGTGAACGTCTGGGCACTATCAAACTCAAGCTCACATTCTGGTCCGGTTTGGTAAGCATTCTACTAGCACCTATGATAATTTATGGCAGGCTTTATCAGTTGCTAACGTCCTTCCAGGGAAGTGCCCATTCTCGCTGGGCGAGCCGAGACGAACATCTTCAAAATGTTGTGGAAGTGATCGAAACTGCTCGCGACAATCTTGAAGTCGGCCACCAAGAAAGAGAAGCCGGTATTGTGGAGTCTGATGATTCTGATGACGAGGGCTGCAGCCAGCGTGTCCGCCGTGCAGGCTCTATAGGCAGCAACTCGGACTCCAGTTCCAGTTCCTCAGATACAGAAGACGAAGACGGTCAGGTTTCCAGTGTCCCAGATGGGAGCGCAGATCACAAACAGGGTCCTATAGACCAGCTCAGGGATTACCGCCGTCGAGATAAACGCCTGCATCGCCAACATCGGGGTCTAATGCAATGGAAGGTAAGCTCCTGATACCCTTGTATGAGTCGCACGTGGCTTTCAAATTTGTTTTCTATTTCTGCCCTCCCGCTTTTAGAGGGGGCGTGCCATAAGTAAGACTGGAACTAACAGATGGGCCTAGATCCCGCGAACGGCCAAGTGGATCAAGAATAAGATGTATCGAGTTGGGGACAAAGCTTCCGGTGTCTTTGACCACTCGTCTAAGCAGCCGGGAATCGAGACCGAGGTCTAGATCAAGCCACGATCTTAGAGCGTGACATGTCGAGATGCCCGAAAATCGTATCACGTATCTGGCATCAATCGATTGTATGCACTGTCAATTTCGTGCATGAGTCTTACGGCTTTGACGATAATTATTGAACAGTAATCTCTTTGGTATTATTAAAAGTTTGAACATAGCAAGCGAGGCGTAATTGTATGGGCCACTTGGACTGAATATGTATCTTGGTCCAGCTTCAAATAATTGAAAAGCAAATATTAAATAGTCAAAAAAGGTATCATCGATCCATCCCATCATTCATCCATGTTCCTGCTGTTTCGTACGTAACAAAAAACTTAATCCTTTCAACTATTTATCTTCCCAGTCCATAATCCATAGATGCGTATTTTCGCCAAAGCATGTACAGGCAATCAGAAAGGTCCTCCCGTTTTTCTTTTTGCCAGAATGCTGGAACCCGTCCGTCTATAGATGATAAAAGACAAAACACGCAACAATAGGAGCACAAAAATTCAGAACATCATGGCCTGAGTGTGTTCTCCACTGATTCTTCTGCTCGCTAGATGTGAGCGGTATCCCGTTTCAACGCCATTTCCACCGTGTGTAATGCAATCAATGCCTGCATACTTTTTTTGCCAATGCTGTAGCCGAAAGAAGAGTTTAAAAATGAATCCGCGCTTATCGGAGAGGGGGTTCTGTGAGTGATTGTGGGTATTGTTTCCCGCTGTGGGCGAGGTTAGATCGGCGATCCAGCAATAACATGTTTCAATAGTTTCGGTCGCGATGAACCGATCGGTTGTTGGTTCCACAGCCCGGCCGATAGTTTCATTAGTTTATCGACGTGTCGTCGACTGATTCTCGCTCTTCAACCTATTGACGTTCTCTTCGGTCAACGAATCTCCGGTCTGTAGTTCGTGGTATGAGTTCCTCCGATAGCTTGACGACCCCCCTGCAGCGTCGATGAGTTTTGTCTCTTGTAGCCTGTTAGACCATTCAGTCTCTCCTTCTGGTCGTCGGACCTGCACTGCCAACCCGGTAGAATCAAAGGGTGACGGCTCGTTCTGGTATCCGTTGGTGGTCAACGGCCGAGGTGTGATGGGGCTGCCATTGATCTCCTCAGATGTTTGCGGCATGTCATTGTCATCGATGCCAATGTTCGGAATATCAGCATTGTCGCAGTGCTCGCTCATCTCTGAACAGTCTGAGGCAGTAGGGTCTGGTGTCGCCGATGTCCGACGTCGAGAGTGGCACCATCGTAAAAGCATCTTCTCCAAGATAACACCTCGAACTGGCTTGGCGAGATAATCATCCATCCCAGCTTTGGTGCATTTTTCACGATCACCCTGGATAGCCGATGCCGTCATGGCCACAATCGGCACATCTTGAACCAAAGGCTTGTAAGGCATGTGATGTCTTAGAAGATGAGTGCACTTGTAGCCATCGATGATGGGCATCTGTACATCCATGAGGATGATATCTGGCTTCTGTTTGATACCTTTTTGAACACCGGCAAGGTACTCCAGGGCTTCCTTGCCGTTCCAAGCAGCCGTCACTTGGAAACCGAGTTTGCCAATGGTTTTCGTGGCAATCTTCTGGTTGATAGGACTTGGGCTGGTTAGCTTGATAGTGTCTTCCAGAGTCATCTTGATACTTACTTATCTTCCACCACCAAAACGTGGATCTTAGCTCTTTCTGATGCGGGAAGTTCTTGGTCTGGGCTTGACGTCGATGATATGCCGAAGCGAGTCCGACGTGATCCCGCATTGTTGGCCTGCATTCCGTCGAAGGGCGGAGGGGTGCCAACAATCTGGTCGTATTCTGAACTGTTGCAAGACAGGCTAAGTTCAGACTGAAGCCGGTCAGGGATGGCACCAGCATTAGCGAGGCCAGCCTCAGCCGGGCCGCTTGGTTTATTGAAAGGGATCCAGAAGGTTGCTCGAGTTCCAACGCCAACATTCGATTCGAGCGAGATACGGCCATGCATGAGGTCGAGTAAGTTCTTACAGATGGTCAAACCTAGCCCAGTACCACCAAACCGTCGGGCGGTTGAGGCATCACCTTGGCTAAAAGGCTGGAAAAGCTTCTTGCGAACATCGTCCTGAATACCAATTCCCGAATCTTCAACCGAAAATCGAACCTCAATAGACTCCGAGGTCTCTTTCTCTGCCGTAACTGAAAATCTGACGTATCCTTGATTGGTGAATTTAATGCTGTTGGTAAGAAGATTGGTCAGGATCTGCCTCACACGTCCAGGGTCACCAATGACCACCAAATCGTTTTCGATGCCATCTCCGATATCTGATTGAAAATCGAGGTTCTTTCGTTCAACAGCAAACTGAAGCATTCTCCCCACTTCCTTAACTATATGAGATAAGGAGAATTGTACCTCTTCGATATCCAACCGCCCAGACTCCACCTTCGAGAAGTCTAGAATGTCATTGATAACGGTCAACAGAGATGTTGCCGAGCTCTGAATGTTTTCGACATATTCTTGTTGCTCTGCGTCCAATTGCATTCCGCTAAGTAATTCGGCCATCCCTAACACACCAGTGATGGGTGTTCGGATTTCGTGAGACATATTGGCGAGAAATTGACTCTTGAGTCTATTGGCCTCCTTGGCAGCTGCTTCGTTCGCCATCGCCCTTCGCTTTTCTTTGGACTGCTTCTCCAGCGCTTCCTCGCGGACTTTCAGTTCGGTAACGTCCATGATTACACCAATGACCCCTTCGATATACGTATCGTTCTTCGCACCTCCTTCTTGTGGCCTTTTGCCAAACATGGGAAGGAAACGAGTTCGGTACCAACGATCGTCTACTTTAGGTTAGCAAAGCTTGTCGAGATAAAGTTTGGTGCCTATCCTTACCAATGCCGTGTTCCTTGAGGTCTTCGGTAGCTTTTCCGTCAAGCAGTAACTCTATGGGTTCAAGGAATTCAGGACGTTCTCCGTCTGCCAGTTGCGCTGTCAAGCGATTGAAGACAGTATACATATTCTCTCCAATGAACCACCTCGTTCCATCATGGTTCTCCTCGTGAGTGTTGTTCCAGATCAATGCGCCTTCGAGCATTGTAACCCTTCGTTTGGGGTCAACCGTAAAAATGGTAACATGAGAGTGGGCAATGACGCTAAGAAGTTGTTGTCGTGTGCGTTTCGCGCTCATCTTGGTTTGGATACTTTCGTGGACATCGGTACAGGTTCCTGTGAAACGGATGGTCAGTCCCGAGATTTCAACTTAATCGATCAAAACTTACCAAACCACTTCTCGACTTCCCCGGTTTCTTTGTTACGCTGAGGCAATGCCCGGCCGAGATACCAACGCCAGTTACCATCTTTACTCTGGCACCGGTATTCCGTCACGTAACTATCGCCCGTATTCAATGAGTGTTGCCATCTCCGGTGTGCTTCAGGAAGATCATCGGGGTGAAAAGCGTTCACCCATGACTTGCCAAGACTGTTCTCTGGAGTGAGCCCTGTGTAGGTGTAAAAGCGAGTATTCCAGAAGTCGACCATGCCATCAGGCGTTGCTGTCCATACCAGTTGAGGCATTGTGTCGCAAATGAGCTTGAAACGCTCTTCATCCCGCTCTTTTATTTGTGTGATCTCTTCTGTCATGACAGTAACGTCCCGTCCAGTAACTACACCAGCGAGAAACTCGCCAGTGGAATCGTCCCGAATAGCCTCACCAAGGACATCGTAAATCCGCTTATTTCTGTTTTCGTCATACATACCAACACGGAATCCGCTGAAGGGCTTCTCCGTCTTGAGCAGCTTGCAAATAGGCATGTCTTCAACCGCAAAGCGCTCCGAGAAGTCCTCAGTGTAAATGTGCCAATACCGCATGAGATCAAAGCCATTAAGAGATGTATCGAGCGGGGCTTCTTTCTCAAAGAGTTTCCGAGCAGCCGTGTTGGGAAAGGTGACACTACCATCTTTCCACATTGCTAAAATGGGCATTTGGGTATTGTTGAGCAGTGCATCTTTCATCAACAGCATTTTTTGCAGAAGAGAAGGCGTACTTGAATGGGTTGCGACAGAAGGGGGGCCCATTGGTGGGAAAGGGCTAGATGACATAGTGACAATTCCTGGGCTATGAAATGATGGTGAATTCGAATCTCGACTTGACGCAACCGAGGACGGGTTTGAATGAGCAATAGATTTGCGCTCGGCAGCTTCGAGGATACTCGGTCTCGCAATGGGTCGTTTCGTGCTATGAAGAGTGGATGACGGGGATTCCGTGCTGGTAAAGGTGAGTGTGAAGAACGTCTGATGATCTTCGAGTTCCCATATTGTAATAATCATCTTAGCATATACCTGACAATCCGATTCTTTAGGGTTATAGCGGCCATCAAACGCTGTCTTGTTGCCATTTTTGCGGGTGATAACAACTTCCACGATGGAGTCTTGCGTTTTACGCGCGGGTGGGCTTGGTGCCCTCTCGGGGAGAGGCATTGTGCTTGCGGTTGGCGTCTCATCGCCGCCAGACTGTGATGATCGTCGTGGATCCCTTGCTGCAACTCGCACGCCCATTTCATCCACCTGAGAATCGAGGAAAGCCTCCCACGTTGCCCACACAGGCTGTCCATCCTGGAGGATATCAACACCGACTTGAGACAAGGTCTGGCCGCGAAGGCTTTCGATAGTCGGCAGAGTATCCTCTTCATCCGAATCTTCCGTAATGAGTCCTAGCATTCGGCCCATTGCTTCGTTGGCCAGGACGACGGTCTTGAGATTATTAAGAACGAGGGTTGGTACCGGCAAGTACTGCATTGCAGAGAATGCAAGCTGGCCAGGAGATATACTAGGCATGGCTAGGCGAAAGGGGCTTTGCGAAGGTGAGCGCGAAGCATCTCCCAAATCCCTGAGGAAACGTCCCCCGGCAAATGGTCGTGGGGTGGCATCATGGCCCTTGATATCATTAACCAAGTCGAAAGTGGCTCTCGGTCGCACATTGTCAAATGTGGTCGGAACAGGAGCTTGGATTTGATTTTGATGTGATTCGGAGCAAGCCAAGGGAAAGCCGGTGTCGTGCACAGCTGCTGCGGGCCTAATAGCTCGAGTTTGGCTGCTCTCACGAGGTTGTTCGGGAGGGCTCATATCGGTGCTGCGTTATAAGTCATGGAGAGTGAACGCCGTTCCGTGCGAGTTGAGTATTAAAGGATAAGCAAATGATGAGGAGCCGAACAACAGAATGGCAAGGGAGAGTAAATATTCAGAGTTGCAAGTTGTGAATGCACTGGTCGTAGGCGAAGGAAGCGATGGCCGGGGCGTCAGCGGTCTCGACCTTGACACAAGGTCCAAAAGAAAGCAGTCAGTGGAGTTGATCTACTTCGAATCGACAAGTGACCAGCGACGGGGAATTGGCATGGCGCAGAGAGGGAAAAGTGCCGTAAAGGTCAGGCAATCCGTGGCTCAAGTCTAGCTAGTCTTGGGACGGCGTCGACGGAGGCGGGATTAGACTTTGAAGGGCGTGTTAAGACGGTTTACTGGTTTGGGTCAGGAACGGGAGGGAGGTTAATGGTAGGGCGAGTTACGAGAAGTTGATGTCTTTGTAAACAAAACAAGTATGATATACCACGTTTTGGTGTGCCTGAACCGGAAAGCCAGTGGACGAACGAGACAGCTCAGCTGAGATGGCAATGTATACCGTAAAGCTGGAATAGAGATGACAGCTTTAGCAGGATGAGCTGGAAGCCCAGGCTTGAGGTGGAGAAGACCGGGCTTCTACAACAAAAGTCAAGGTTGAATCAGATGTTGGTGTAGGAGAAGATACAGGCAGAGGAAGGGAAAATAAAACATTCGAGGTTTTTCTTGTGCAACAGCGTTGAAAGGAATAGGTATTGATTTTCACTCCAAGCCGCGAAGGAAAGCAGTCGACACCCAAGGACAGGAAGGACCCTGAATTGACACACCTCCCGTCACCTTCCTCCTGGTGCCGGGGTACGTGATAGGATAGGCAAGAGCTGGTGCCACCACCAACACAATGAGCGAGCGAGCGAGCGAGGGACAAGCGGGCGGGGTCTCACAACCTTCAGCAGTGGAGGGTTCTTACGGGGGTCTAACGCCCTGTTGGTAGTCGCTTAGGTCCCCTCTCAGCGCCTCACAGAGGGTCTGGGGGGCAAGGCGTGCGGATCCTCTCCACTGAGAGGTGCTGTAGAGTGGGGCGGTTGAAGCCGGCTGCTCACCTAAGAGAGCGCCGCGGCGTTGTCCAGGGTCGGGATCGCCTCCACAGCCGGGCCCACTTCACCCTCCCTTGTTCTTGAAATGCCGATCGAGCATGAGAATGGCATGGCATGCATGGGCTCCAGTCGCAAGCCCTGATTTCTGCGGTGAACAGTTCTTCAACGAAAGACCTTGTCTCGAAATGGGCACAGACTCGATCGCTGAAGATTCCTCGTGAACCTCGGAAACGCACGATAACATGCGATCCCGATGCCGCAATGTCAAAATCGAATATCACATCTAAGAGAGCCCAGAATCGTAAACTAGGTCGCTTTAGCTCTGGCGTGTCAGTATAGACCTGCTCCTGCTCGCCAACATGGGAGACCCCGGCTAGTCTGTTACATCTTGAGGTTAAGAAAGCACAGTACTGGACAGTACAACAAGCACAACAAGTCCAACTGAATACAAAGACCAACAACCCAGCCTTATGCAGAGACGGAGCCGAATCGGACAAGATAACCTTACCGTAGCCGATTGCGGTCACGGTTGCACAAAACTCGATATTATGCGAGCACGTTTCTTTGATCGATCAACAAGCTTCAAACATGTGCCCGAAGACCAATTCAGGCAAGAGAATAAGGCGGCCTAATCTACAGTAAGTACAAGGGCCATCCCGTGGGAATGGTAGCCTCGATCTCCGCAACCACAGACAGGGCAGGGCAGAAACAGAAACAGACCAGAGTTGATGAAGGTGACGGAAGTCTATTGATCCGTGTCATCCGCCCGACTTTGGGGCTGCGGAACCACAAGAGTTACCTTTCCACATCGGCTTCCTCCTCTGATATCCTGACCTCAGATTGGTCATATTGGACATTTAAACATGATCCTGATCATCATCATGGGGATTTTTGAATTGACTGTTGCAACATAACGTCTAACCAACACCCTCCTCCGCAGCCATCCAATTCATTCGTAGACCTACCCTATCACGGGACGAGTTGTTTGTCATTTGTCCACCATCAACAGCGGGAGCTCCTCGGCGCTAGAGATTCCATAATCTCGGCACAATCAATCAATACCTTACGGGTACCCAATGAGACTATTTTCGATCAGACTCAAATCATTGAATCCTACAAGGCATCACCGCCTCGTCAGTACATATGTTTGCTGTCAACTGATTTGAACAATATGGCATATGGGTCCCTGGCGCACAACGCTTTGTCACAGTATGTACAACACTATCTCGTCTGATGTGGTTACATTTGCACTCGCATCTCCATCCACGCTGATGCTGGCTTTGGAAGAGTTTCCCCACTTCCAAGGGATGGATGTGCTGCACGACACAGGAGATCGCGGGAACCGACGAATGAGGTGTTGCGGCCTTTCAGGCACCACGCAGACACTTTCACTTTTTGCATTTCAATGTTGGGGACACAAAGATGGTGACTATAAAACCGAGTCGTTCCGATTCCAACGGGTTTATAATTACTCATCAAGTTTCACTGCTTGTCCTTGATCAGCTAGCCGTTGAGGGCAACAAATGTGCCTGTTTTAGCAACTGGGCTGGAATCTACTCTGCCAGCTGGCAGCTAATAAAGCGGTTGTGTTACGATGAAATGCACAATTATCCTCCCACAGATGCATTCCGGACAGTTAGCTGCATACTGCCGCCGTCTATTTGTGGTTGTATCGAGTGGTCTGGCCTTGAGTCTATCGGCATCTAGACCTTATGGCTAAGCCCAGAATTGATTCTAGCATGAAAAACTCCGGTGTCATTTGCACATCCGCATTTCAAATCACCAACTTCCATTCACGCAGGAAGATGCAAACACATCAATCTCTTGGCATGCCAACTAAACCCAAGCAGGAACCGCAAAGGCATCTCGCAGATGCATCCTATAGCATTTTCATGCAGGATACCTAACAGTTACTTGCTGCACCCTTCTGCTTGGCTGTTCCTCATCAGCCGCTTCAAGCGTAAGCACTTCTTTTTCCTCCATCTTTTGTTGTTTCACCCGAATGCCTCTGTCCCCAACCCGCCCGGTTTCTGCTAGGGTCTAATTGTTACAAGCTCCGATGGCGTCCAAGCCCGCCTTGCAGATCATCTCCAGTTCCAATCGGCGCCTTTCCGGATCCTGCAAAGTCTCATTAATATCATCTTTTTTTCTCTTGGGAATCTCAATACGATCTTGGTTGACCTGGCCCCTGCGTCTTGGCCTCGCTCCAGAGGGAAAAAAAACCCGCACTTGACATATGAGACTGTCGCAGACTTAATCCTTAAAGACCAAGACCCAGCGTCTATGAAGTCATTATTGATCGACAACCAAGACACGAGAAACAAGGGTTCAAGGCTTTGATTCGCTCTAGTTCGTATTGTTGACCAACCGCAGCGCAATTCTCAAACTAACTATCGTGAATTGTCCTTGATTTTCCCACATGTCGAACAAGTCCACCACTTCTTTTCCATCACCGTCCCACAAAAACTACATTCCCACATCTGCGGTCCCGACGATGCAGTTTCTTGACCTGTGACTCTTGGCCTTGAATTCCGCGACGCTGTGGCAGACTTCTGCTGATCTCGTGGCGGACTCGAAGTCGTCAAGTCAATAACAGCAGGTTGCGATACTGGCGATCTGGATCGGCGGTTGTTCTTAACCTGTTGTGACCTTGGACTCATCTCGGACCGCTCCATCCCACAGGCGTCACAACATAGATAGTTAGCAGGATTGTGCAGAGTACAAGTGCTGCATGTCCAGCCTGGAGGCTCTCCAGACCTCTCCGAACTACCACCAGGTCCCCTATGCGGGATTACTGATCCGCCTCCATTTCCAGTTGGGTTGTCCGCCGTGGGAGCGATGTAAGAGTTGCCGTATTCGACAGATTTGTCTTCCTGCACTAGTTCCCACAGGGCTTGAGCTATGGCTGCATCATTAGCCTCGTCTTCTTCGGCCTGTGTTCGAAAACCGTTCTTTGTGGCATTGTCTGAAATGTTGCGAATTTGAGTTTCGCTGAGGTTATCTGTGCCACAACCCTTAAGGATCCTGCTCCGCCGCTCAGCAGCATCCGCAATTACTCTCCGAATATCTTCACCTGGCCGAGGAGCAGAGCCCCCTAGACGTTTGCCTGATCCAGTACCGGGGCGAGCTCGTCGCTTCTCTTCAGCCTCTCGTGCCACTCGACGAGCCTCGAGGGGTGGTATTCTTGAGCCTCCAAGACGCCGCCCCTCTGAGAGGAAGCCTTCTCCGGTGTAGCCTTTAAGAACCAGACCCTCGTGCTCATCTCTGAGCTGATCCCAAAGGGCATGAAACTTGGCATCGTGAGGGCCATGGACTATGTGCGACAACTCGTGTAGCATTGTATCGACAACACTTTCGATAGGCATAAACTGGTTTTTATCCCCAGCATGTCGCAAACGAAGACATATCTTGGCTCCTCGGTTGATATTGAGACCTATGAACTACATTTAATATGGTCGATGACCTGGAGAAGTTCATCTGGGGCCTACCTAAAAGATTATGTTGTTCAGGATAGAACTCGGCCAACTCTCGGACTTTCCAGTTGCGCGCTCGCATTATAGGCTTCACAAGGGAAGCTACTTTCTTCAAGGTCTGCAGGGCATCGTTCGCTCTGGGAAGCTTGGCCAAGTGGCTATACGACAACACGAGTGCATCGTGTTCGGGCATGATGATGTCGTGCTTTTGCAGGGTAAGTTGTGGTGGTTTCACGATCGATGCAGGTGTTTCAGTGCGATAGAGATGGAAGAAATGACTTCATGAGCTAGGTATCATCTAGAATGCAATCTTGATGTAATACAAAAGGATTCATCATATTCAGGAAGTAAATATTTTGCAGAAACCGCTGGAGGTCAGTAGGCCACGTAAAGTCTAGGTGCCTTGGGCTTTATTGCCCCTGGGGCAAGTGATTGCATGAGACTTGAACAATTCTCAGTTACAGACGCTGACGCAAGTCGCCTAGAAATTTCCGAGCTTCACTGACGTGACTGACTAATCATCACCACTTACATTCTTACGGCCGGGCATCGTTCTAGAAGATCCTCACAATGATACACCGATATCGGTGGAGCTTCAATACCACTAACAAGATTTCTATCAAGATGGAGAGGCGTTTCTATTTGACGTTTCCCCATGCTACAGTTACTATCAGTCATAGCTCATGGTTCACCACTATTCAGGCTTCCTCGCTACGCCTCTGAGCCTCACATAGTGTATCGTCTCCCCACCAGAAGGATTACGACAGACCTCCCTCAGCACGCCCACACATTCCTGCACAGCTTCCTCCCTCTCCTTCTCATCTGAAATGGCATCTATGAACTGACTTGCCATGAGTCTAATCCAACCCTCAACACCGCCTTTGTCAGTTGGTGTTGGCCGCCACTCCCGCTCAGCCCGTTCAACAACGAAGCCTGCGTCTTGCAGCGCCTTTGTGACCCATGCTTCGTCAGGGAAGAACCATGGATCAGCTGCAAGAGCGGCTTGCATACCAATGCGGCGACCAACAGCACTAAGAGCAGCAGTTCGCATTTCAGAAACGTTACCGAAACCGCCCATCTCGAAGACGAATGAACCACCAGGGGCCAGTGAAGCGTAGACACCCTTGAAGAATTGAGCACGAGTATCTTCTGGGCGGAGAATCCAGTGCATGGCTGCGTTAGAGAAAACCTTGGTGAAAGCTCCTTTTTGTAATTCTGGCTTAGAGACAAGCTGCGTAGCGTCCAATACTACAAATGGTCAGTGAATCAGGGATAAGCAGTTAGGTTGGCTGGCTTACCATCAAAGGTAGCGTTCTGAGAACCTTTGCACAGTTCTCTGGCAGCTTCAATCATGGAAGCGGAGCTATCAACTCCATGCATCGAACCGCTTCCCTGTGCCAAGATCTTTGCGAACTCGGCATTCAAGATGCCATCTAGACGATCAGTCTCAGGTCTATGGTCCAAGTTGGGACTCAAGTACATACCTCCACATCCGATATCAAGTAGGACATCTTCTTTCTGTAAATCAAGCCATTGAACAACTTTTGTTGCTAGCTTGGGGACAAAAGAAGCTGAGTGCTGATAAGCCTGGATTTGGTGTAAGTGTGAAGCTCCCCCAACGACAAAGCATACGCACGTTGGTAGACCATCTATCTTTCTGATCGGCCATCGTTGCGATTGTGGAGAGTGTGAATTATCTGAATGAATCCAAGAGAATGAATCAAGAGGATTTACTGCCTCTTTATACCTGGGTTGCTTGCATGGGAATAATCAAGAACAGTGCCTACGGTGCCGGAGCTACCGCCGAGATCGGAGCACTCAAGGTTGGAACCCCAAGAACGTGCATGATAATCGGATATAGAGGTTTAAGGATTGGTGCTACGTCTTTGCGGACTTGGGCACGGAAATTGTGTCTTTTGTTTCTTATTCGACGATTATACAAGGTTTTGTTAGAAAATGTGGACTCTGATGCTTACTTGTATCTATACTAGTATAGCATGATCCGAGTTGGACTCGGAAGTCTCATGAGATACCATTTTCCTTCTCCATGTTTGGTACCCCGCGGTGGGGTTGCATTGATGGATGGCCTGTCACTTACACGGTTGTGTTCCATTGAGACAAAGGCGTGTCTCGAAAGTAAAACACTGTGCCCTATCAGGTCATGCCTGTGAACCAATGCATACCACGTCCGAGGGCCAAATGAAAAGACCCTGCTCATGGCGAAGAAAGGTTGTTGGTGGAGGTGTCTCGGGATATGGAGAATGCCAAAATCGGTTATACTGATGGTTCTCTCCATCTTTCTTCTATTCCTATCAGCCAACCTTTTCTCGTCTGATCGTAGTATGAGATACTCTCTGGGAGAGGCAAGAAACTTAGGATCTCTACCGCAAGTAATAAAAAGACTTACGTAAGTTTGGCATATCTTAACGTCAGAAGTCTGCTTTCTCTCCGAGGGCGCTCAATTGCTGATAGTATGGGACTCGCTGTGAGTAGAAACACTGCTAGTAGTGATTTGGGTTTTGCGTACCTAGCTCAAGTAATCCTCGGCGTGATACGGGAGCGCACCTTGGACCTTGGTGAAATACTGACATGCTTCAAGCCTCTTTCATATCCTCACTTGAATAATCAATCACTGTTCACCCCTCAGGCTGTATTGTATTCGTCTGCCATTGTTCATACTCTGGCTGCTACTGTGGTGGGTGCGAACAGTCTACGTGCATCTCCAACGCTAGTTCAAATAGGTATTTCGTCTTCAAGTTCCATCCAACACAGATAATTTCAGATCTAAACATCTTACAACACCTTGAAATCATCGACGAACTCGATAAACCGTTATATACCAAGCCCCTCGCGGAAGAGAAAATAGAGAAAAATAACATGAATCATCGTGTGTCGCGAAGAAGTCGCTTATGCCCCCGAATGTTGGGCCACGATCATCCTTGAAATGGAAGCATTGCGGACCTTGTATTAACTCAGATCCAAAAGCAGTTCGGGGTAATAGTGATCATTTGATCCAACCTGTCGCACGTATACTTTGTGTCTCACGATCTTGGAGTCGTTCAAGATGTTTGTAGCTCACTAACACCTTAGACTTGTCCGAACGAGAGCTGCTCCAGCAAGGCACCAGTTGGGAGCGGAGAAAGTCCTGAAAGGCGAGCTTTATGAGACAAAAGGTAAATTACGAGCAAAGTAAGGAGCCGTTGAGTATGCTATCTGCATTCACCTTCATCTTGCTGTTGTGCTTCTCGATCTGTCACATACGACCACAGCTCGTGGAGAATACGGGGTCCCGTCTGCTCCCCCAGAGTCAAGCCGCGAAGCGCCGGATTAGTGGTTGGGTCGGTGACGACCAGCGAATACCTGGTGTTGTATGTTCTTTTGCTTCGCTTATTCGTTATATTTTTGGTTGTTTGAAGCTGTATTGTGGTGGTGAGATTTTGTTGTCTTGTGTCAGTCGCCCATCATCGACAGATACTCAGAAACAAGAAACCCCCAGAAACAATGATTGAAATAAGAGACAACTTGATACCTTGCCAGACTTCGCTTCCAGTCGAATTCAATTCCGTTATAAATGGTCCAGGCCATGGTTAAGACCCAGTGGCTACATGTTCTCCAGCGAATCATGTCTTTGTCCTCACATAGCAACTCGCTGCCACTGTCACTGCTACTCATTGTTCAGTGTGTCACTGTTTCTTCAAGTCTCTGCTGTTCACTTTACATTGTTCGTTGTCCAGTAGTTCAGCTCTGTCCTCTCATAGAATGCTAGTTCCCAAACCCTTCCCCTTCCTTACACATGCCCTTCAGGAATCAACCACTTGTCCATACCTGAAACACAGTTGTTATCGCAATACTTCGGAACGAACTCCCGGGAACCACGGAAAATACCACAGAAAATGTGTCAAGAGGTCGTCCAGCAATGCTGCCATTGTGGTGACAACATTGGTATCTATATCAACCCTTGTCACAGCTGGTACGTCGATGCACAAGTGGCTAACCGCGAGCGACGACATATCCCGCCAGCATGGGACTGTGATTTCCGTATGAAACAGTTCCAGCCTATGCTCACAGGCTGTCCCAATAATGACATATGCTTCTCGTGGTTTGGAAACATCCTCCCAGGTTTTGGGAACGCCCGGAATGAGGGCCCGAGATGAAATTGGCCCGCGAGTTTGTCGCTCATGAGAAGTTGGAGGAATGGGAGGATCAGTTTGCTCGTGAGTACTTTCAGAAGAAGCCTATCCCTCCTCGCAAGAATCCCGAGAGTTTTATGTTCTTGATTCGCCAGGATATGATGGGAGACCTTGAATCCGTCACGTCTTTCGACAGTCTCGAGTCCGCAGATACCGATACAGATACAGACTATGGAGAGGGGAGTAATCAACATGGCAATGAAGATAGCTACGATGCTGACAGCGAGAACTCAACTCAAGAAAACGAGATTTTCAACGATGCCGCCTCCAACGAGACCTCTGAGGTTGACCCCGAAGATCTGTTCTACGGCGATGTCATTGACCGTACCCGCGATGTTGAACCCAAACCCAGTCGAGCATATCTCGGGCCGGCCGTCTCTATCATGAACTTGTTCTTGTCTATGATGGACCTGGGACGTGATGGCGATTTTGTTGAATAAGAGGAGTTTCTGGGAACGACATTTGGGCGTACTTTGAAGGATAGACTTGGGCTTCCCTAGTGGAAGAATGAAGGTACTTACCTGGCATTAGATGTAGAGAATTTGCCATTTGGGTGATAAGACCATATAGCTTTATAACTGTAACACAGCAACAAATTGATACCCCTGATTTCTGCACAGATATCATTGCTTAAGTGAAAGCATTTGTGATGCAAGCTATCTTCCCACTCATGTAGAATCTGAGTGGCATCACTTACTCAAACCATCAACACTCCTCCTTAGTCGGTAAAATGCAGTCATATTGAAGCAGTATATTGATTAAACACGTCTGTCTATCGAGAAAAACGCCGTTCCATGTGCCAAACCTAACTTTAGGATATTCTTCATCACACTCACGCCGACTTTTTCACCCTCTTGCTCTTCTTCTTCTTCTCGCCAAATGCCTCCTCATACACCTCGGCCGCTGTCTGGCCGCCAGCCTTTCTCTTTTGCTTGGCTGACTTTACGCTGACCACGGGATTTGACTTGCCCTGCTTTGTCGCACTCAGTACCTGTTTTTCCGCCTCTTCCCAAGCAGGAGTATCTTCCTCAATCTCATATCTATTTTTTGTTAGCAGATGTCCTTGCATGTGTATCTCAGTGAAGCTTACTGGTCAAGGGGTAAAGAGTCAATGAGCTCTCTTTGCTTCTTCTTGAGCTCCCTCATCGCTTCGTCACCACCCTCCTCAAGTTCGTCGTCTAATGTTGTAGCCAGAGGAATGTAACGCTCATCGACGATCTCATCGTCGTGTGCGCCGCTAGCATTCTCGCGACTCACACCAAGACGTTCAACCTTGGGAAGTTCTGCACCCACAGCTTCGGAGACGAGACCGGCGAAGTGTTTAGTAACCTTTCGCATCATCTTAATGAACATGGCAAGGGCTTGAGAGGTGGACATATTGATCTCCTGGGCAACCACATCGATATCTTTGCGCTGCAGACCAAGAGCCAGCATGACGGCCTGCTGGACTCCTGATAAGGTAACATCTCCCTTGATGCGTCCTGTAAAATAGAGTTGGGCGATGGTTGGAACGAGATCGAGAACAACGTGGTAGTCAAGCATGTTGTTGGCATATGACTCGAGTCGCTTCAGGTCGAAAGGGCTCATATAGATATCAAGATCAGCCTTGGTCAATGGTTGAACTTCAACTGAGTCCAGCTGCGCTCCCAACTTGGCGGCCTCGTCGATACTAAGGGCAGTGATAGGAGTGAATGTGCGGAACTGGTAAGACAGGAGGGACAGGAAACGCTTCTGGAAATCTCTAGAGAAAGCGCCGAGCCAGCTTCGGTCCTCACTGTTCTCAAGCGGCCGCAGCATGACACACGTGTGCTCACCAGTCAGATCGTTGGCAGTTTGTCTTAAGTAGACGGGCGCGAACGAGGCCTTCTTCCAGAATTTGTGAAGGGGCTGAGTCAATCCGTAGCTAACACCAACATAGTCGAGTCGCTCGGGTTTCTTCTCTGACAGCTTGGCGAACAAGGGAGGCATCTTATTGATATCCCGAACCTTGATGTCATCGTCGAGCAAGTTGGCGTTAGCGAGCTCAGCATCAGTAACTCGAGTCATCGTCTCCTCCATAATCTGATCCTCATCTTCAGACAGATTGGCGAATCGCCCCTCGTAGTAGTCAACGAGCAGTTCCAAAGCCTTGGAACCGTATCCCATTGAAACATACTCAGGGTTTGTGGCAATACGAACAACTCGGGCACCAGATAGGGAAGCAAATTCCTCATCCTGGAATTGCTGGCTGACAAGCCAAGGAATGAGATCACCAGATGGTCGCTGTCCTCGGCTCAGACTGTTAAGGACGCTCTGCCTGCTGATCTTTCCTTCCAGCGAAACCTGAATGACACACAGAGGCTCGGGTAGTCTGGAGCTGTCCTCTGAAACAGGAGGAACAAGAACGAAGAGCTCGTGTGCGGGGGCATCACTCATGAGTTGAAGGTCGTCTGGCGAGTTCTTGTAGTGACTAGCTACGTACAACGCAACCATTTGCTGAAGGAACTTCTCGGAGACAGGGTGGAAGGAGAATAAAGTATCTCGGTTGACGTTCAAGAGCTGACATTGTGTAGGGTCGGGGCATCCGTTGATATTCGACTTAGCCTTGGGCAGAGTCGCGTCGAGGCAGAGAACCGTGTTGAGCCACTTCTCAACAGCATCTCCCTGGGCATATCGAATAGGCTCAGACAAGGTAATCTCTCGCAGCTTTCGTCCCGCCTGAAACTCCTCGGTCTTTGAGGTCTTACCAGTTGATCGATCAGTGATCTCCATGCCCTCGCCAGCTGTGGTAGCAGTGCGCGACTGGTCTCGCAACTGTTTGATGAGCTTGAGAGAAAGAGATCGGCCTGTACCCTCATAACCGTTGATGGTAGAAGCCATGAAGACAAGATAAGGGCCCATGAGCTTCTTCACAAGAGGCAGAGGAATAGCCGCAGCCTCATCGATAACCACCAACTCGGCCTGCCCTAACACGTGTGCATCTTGAGGTCGAATGTACTGAATGGTCTGTCTGTGCTGTCGGTGAATGTTGACTCGAACAATGGCCTTGTTGAAGTCGGGGTTTGTACTCTGAATAATAGAGTAATCGGCGTGGTCAGCATAGCCCAACTCGTCAAACCCCTTGAAGACAAACTCAAACAGAGTCTTCAAGTTCTCAGGCGAAGGGGAGGTAATAAAAATGTTGCTGTATCCATACGCAACAGCAGCTGCGACAGCGACACCCATAGCCGCAGACTTTCCACGACCACGAGCAGCGGTAAGAGTAACTGTGCTCCGTAGGGTTTTCTCAGCGATGGCATCTGTGAATGTGATAAGAGCCTTGGCCTGGTCAACAGTCTTGGCGAGAGAAATAAGAGGTCCTACGGGCTGTCGTCCCTCGTTCTGCTCCTTCATGGCCTCAAGCTCAATTTGCGACTCTGTCTTGGGATTGTCGAGGTCCGGAGGAGGAAGCTTCTTCACACCCTTTCCACCTGAGATAGGGAGAACGTTCATCTCGTCATCAATAACCAAGCAAGAGTTGCAGCTTCCCAGAGAGAGAATAAATCGCTCGTTGAAACGGGCCACTACATCGTCGTGGGCCTCTGTCCTATAACGCGAGTGGACATCCATTGACAGGCTGTAAAGCTGCTTCAAACTGTTCATGCCCTTGAGGAGCAAAACAACCAATCCACCACCCTCGACAGTTTCGATCGTTCGGGCGAGAATATTGGGGGTAATGGCCTCGAAGTCCTGGAGAATGCACATGCCGAAGGTCTGACCTAGGATCTTGTCGGTCTCCTTATAGTAGGTATATCGGATATTGTGTAGCGATACGAACAGCTCAAAGGGGTCCTCGGTATTGGCTTCTCGAATTCCTCGCTTGATCTCCTTCTTGATCTTTTGCTCGCGCTTCTTTCGGTGACTGCAAAGCTTGGGTTAGCTGTGTCGCATCAAGGAAAGAGATTGTCAAGATCTACTAACCTGGTGAAGCCCAAGAGCTTGTTCTTGTAAGCCCAGAGAACTGATTTGTTCTGCTTGATATCAAACTGGGACATGATATAATGCAGACGCACGATCACGTCCTTCGACCTGTCTCCCACCACGACGAAGAAGCTTCTCTTCTTTTCCTGCAGGCCATTTTGAATGAGCGCTGGAATGCGCGAGTCACTATAACGATGTCAGTTGAAGAGACTCAGGGCCACATAATAGTATGAACACTTACACCGCCTTGCGCTGCATCTTTTCCGGTTCTTCTTCAGATCAATTGTTCTGAAAATACGCTGGCGCAAATGCGATCTCGTTTTCGAGGTGGGACCCAGCGCCTCAAAAATCCAAAATTTTGGCGGTCGATAAGTTTCTGCCGGGCGGTGAACTTCGGTAAGATAGGTTGGAGTGGGGCCTCTACCGAACCAAGCTTGAGTCACCGAGAACTCCAGAGGCTGAATATAGTGGCGCTCAGTCTTTAAGAGGTTGTTTATAGTCTGAGGGACATGAATGTAAAATACCTTGGCCAATTTTGATTGACTTTGTAACTCACGAGATGTTTCTTTGACCCATTGGAGGCTTTCGATATGAGCTATATGACTCTTACCGCATTACTAACATATTCTTGACATATCAGTCACAACACATGAGCTTTTGATATCAAAATCGACGTTACTTGAACCTAAATTGCCTATGTTTGAGGACCAACAGGTGAATTGTACAGCTATTTATACATGACTCGCGTATCTGAGACTGAGGTCATCACGGAAGATATCTCAACCATTTGGAAATGATGCTTGTTACTTGCGCGAGTCTATGGAAACATAAGAAAAGTCTCAAAGCGCAATGCCACAGCCCAAACTCAAAGTGAGGGATCTTCTTCTTCAATGCCCAGACACCACGAATGAAAAATGTCCTTCGATATGCCCCGTATGCGAGAGATCAAAATGAGGAACATGACTCCAACAACCAGGGAAATATGTACATTTGTCTAAGTTCGATCCAACTTGCGGCGCAGGACTCGTGTCCTCTTCATAAGCTTCTTGTACTTCTTCTTTTTCATCCTAAGCTTTCGTTGTCGTTTCACGCTGATGGCGTGCATGTCTCGGCGCCCCTGGGCCTCGTCGAACTTGAGCTGGCGAAGGGCCAGACGCTCGAGGAAGCTTCGCGGTTGGTTGTCCTGCACAATCTGAGGGCTGTGGGCCATGATACGGACTTGACCATCCGGATCGATGGACTCCTCGATGGTGAAAAGAGCCTTGTACATCCGGTGTTGGGGAACATCCTCGGCGGCTTCGATATCGGCAACGGCACTATCTGCCTGACCAGCAGCCTGGGGTTGAGGCAGAGGTGGAGGACGGAAAGGCAGGAATTCACCTGACATGGTGTCGATCTGGAGATACATGCTGGACTCGGTACCATCGGGGTTCTTGATATCAACCTTGTGCATTCCTTCCTGGCCCTCGTGTCCTCCACCAATGGTCATCTGAGCCATAGGCCCTTCCAACTGTTCGATAGCGCTGGAGAGAGTAGAATCTGTATCAGCCATCTTGTTGCTTCTGTTTCGGGAGGCAAAGATGGAGGCGAAGTGCTCATCGGAAACCGCTCGGGGCATGGTCTGAGTGACCGAGATGGGCCTGTGTAGTGAGAAGAAACTTGATAGCCCCAGAGCTGCGATAATTAGCAACCGTCCCTCCTATGAGCGATGTACATCCAAATATTTACCTTCTTGTGACATGTGATGCGTGTTGGGAACGCTTGGCAACTTTCTCATGGAGGCCGCTCGATCGGAAGCATCCTTGCTGCTCTTTCGCTTTCGCTTCTCATTGCCAGACTTTGGTGATGTAGCAGCAGGCACCGACTGGCCAGCTGAGATCTCGTTGGCTCCGTTGTCAGATTTCGAAGGTTTTGAAGAAGAACATCGTCGCTGCTGATTTCGAACAAAGACGGGAGTGGTCTTTGAAGTGGCTGAGGCAAGGACGGAAATGACACCGGTCTGAGGGGTCGAGGAGACGGCTGAGGAGACGACTCGGCGCATAGAAGACGGCAACATGATGTGTTACCAGGCGCAGAGGAGCCGCTGCGTGAGAGAGGAGGAGAGGGCGGGTTTGAGGGTCAGGATGAGTTCCTGATGTTGTTCGGTTCTATCTACAAAACCCGGATTTGGCCGCTTGGGAAAAGGCTGCGCTGCGATGGGCCAACGTACTGACGCTAACTATTTGTGGCCTAAGGCAGCGATAACGGCTGTGATGAGTTGAGGACATAAAAAGCATCACATTCAAAGATTGGGCAGAGAGCTAAAATATAAGAATCTACAGGTCGTATATTTCAGCAATCGTCTAGGTTCTTGACTATAAGCCAATAATACTGTCATCTTTCTCCTACTCTGTTTTTGGCTAAGCAAACCACTCATGTGACCCGTTCAAGCCAACTCATGAGACGTTCATGATCCAGTTTGTACCGTGTTTTTGTCTACCAGCCTATCACTGTCCTAAACATGGAACATACCCCAACCATTGCACCCAGTTTCATCACGGGGCTTCTCCGCAGTTTCGACAGGGCAGCATCTACAAGTGACTCAAAATGGCGGAGACCGAAAGCTACAGCGGCTATCATGGCCTTTACCCCTCTGACTTCGATCAACTTCCGATGGACAACTCGGAGATCGATTGCCGCTTTCTCATGAGTCTTGGCAGCCCACGTCGTGCTCGTAAGATAACTCGAATCAGATCCAATGTTTAAAGTCAAATGGGTAGCCATACGGTTTGAGTGGCTTATTATGCAGGGGTTCAGTGTCTATCGAAATATGATACAGATCCAGTGAGATTCCTATTTGTGTTCTCATTTCCTCATCACCATATACTCCCCCGACCCATGAAGCAATCCAGATGATTCTCGAAAGAAACATCAATCCATCGTGAATACAGAAACACTTCTATATCTATGTGAAAAGAACTGGCAGGCAATCTGCGAAGCATGAGGTGTTTCTTACTGGGAGTTGACCCAGCTCAGGTAAGAGTTCCAGCCAATCGCTATGATATTGGCAAAGAACAGACGGTATTGCAAGGGAATGAGGGAGAAGTTGATGACCTGGACGGCAGGCCAGAGCATCCAGTTGGCCTTCAGGGCTGGCCACCAGGCCTTGTCGATTCGTTCCTGTGCACTCTTCCCCTCCATTGTGGCCATACTGCCAAGGAATACACCTATCATGACAGGTGCAAAACCAAGCTGATCGCAGGCGACCCGAGTGAGGACTTCCGCCTTCTTGTTCTCTGGCACGTTGACCCTGCGTGCGAGGAAAGCGAACCACGTTGTAGCAACCGGACCGAACACAACTGCGAAATGTCAACGATTGTCGAGCTGTTGGGCTCAAGATTGGAGGAACCCACAGCCACCGTAGAGAGCCATTCGACCTGTTCGGACGAGGTCATGCTTCTCAACGCCTTTCTTTTCAACGAGCTGCTGAGCTGTGATATCGCCTGTAGCAAAGAGAAATGCAGTGGTAACACTCTGAGTGAGCAGTGGACGCGCAGCCAACCTGGCGTTGTACCTGATCATATATCAGTAGGTAGTTACTGATTGATAAAGTCTTTTCGACTGACCAACGAATGAAAGAAGCCATGGCTGCTTTCAGGAACTGGTTTGGACGGAGTCGAAGTTTAATAGTCCTTCGGAGTAAAGATTCTCGAAAACCCGGGATGTTGGTAACAAGCCACAACGTTGAATGGAGAAGATAGTGCGTGCTTGGTTTGGGCGAGTCGAGCTAGGAGAACAACTGGTTGTAGAAAAAGAAAGGTTCAGGGTTTAGGAGGACTGAGAAATGAAAGCAGATTTCTTATGAAGGATGGTTTTCATAAACAAAGCAGAGAAACTCAATGCTAAGCAAATGCGCGTTAAAATTACAGCTTCAGATTCAAGAAAAGGTAATCGAAGCTATAGCGGGCATGACGTAGCATTAGCAAATGCGCTGTGATAGAGGTTGGCTCGTGGTATTTAGCCTCAAACTCACAACCACCATCAGAAGCTGGACCGCGACTTGCCCGGGGCTCCAGACTTTTTGTGTCCCACTGCGGGAGCTGGCGATCTTCTAGGGGCACGCTCCGATAAGGACGCAGTGGGGGTTACATGCACACCGATAGCTGATTGTGGAATGATGTCTCGTAATTTATCGCTATAACGGTATATATATGCATGGGCTTGCTGTCGCTCGATGACAGGAAATGCGGAGCTGCCAGTTGAGGTCAAGGTTACCCCAAGATGCTAGGATATAGCCTGGCACCTGGAGAAAGAGGCTTGATATAATAAATGAAGATCCGATTGAGTTATCGCTGATTGGACTCGTAGAGTTTGAGGGGCCTAGAGCCACGGTGGAGAATGCACTTGGATATATCACAGGTTTGTATACGACAACATTGCCCGACGAGTCTGTGGTCTGCATAAGGTTGAATTCAGAGCCCTCGTGGAAAGTCTAAATGTCTTAGTATTGCTAAATCCACTTGATAAAAGGTGTTCAACTAATTCTGGTCACTAATATCGTTGGGATACGGTGCCATTCAAGAATCGAATCTGATACAGTCTAGCTGATACCACAACTCCAGTCTGCTCATCCGACCCAGCTGGTACATCCCAGTCTCTAAGAATATTCCGCCATTCATGCATCACGAGGCGCGCCATGGAGACGCAGGTTCATCTCGCGATGGAGGGGTATTTGTCCTGTTCCTACGATTATTCTTCTTCCTGACATCAACAACCTCCGGCTGCGCCTCGGCCTCCTGCGCAGCACTCTCAGCACGCTGTAGCGTCTCTTCGGTCTCATCATCGTGATACATGTTCTCTTCATTCACAAATAACGCCGAATAATCTCCATCTCGTCGCTCTCGTAGGCGATCAAGCCATGGTAGCTCTGGAAAGTCTGGGCGTAGTCGGTGGTCACAATGTGGGCAGTCAGGGGGTAGAGTGCGCCAAGCGAGCCATTGTACGATACTATGCACAGCAAGACCCGTGTAGAATGACTCCAGAGCGATAATAAGATGAATGACACTGAAATAGTTGTTAGTTTGTATGCAAGGCAATGAATTTCTGAATGTGGGACTCTGACAAGTTGACAAGAAGGGGAATAGTGGCATAAGCTGCCAGCATACTCAACGACGCCAACTGGTCATTCGAAATCCATGTAAAGACCAACACAATCATACATGCTGCCGCTAGTACCACATCAAAAGCAAAGGCCACCACAGGATGTGAGAGCTTGCGCGCAAGTCCATCGTCTCGTTCTCGTCGGCGAAGGAGGAACAAGCTCCCCCCAGAAGAAAAAGCAAGCGGAACCAGACCGACCGCAGGAGCTGCGTCGTTTGACAGAACTCCGTGAGCAATACAGAGGGGAAATGCGGGGAGAAATGAGGCGATCGCGACTAAGCGAAGAGTCCTGTGCGAAGCAGGCAGCTGGTGGTGAGCCGTGGAATCAGCTTCTGAAGGGGTGTCACTGGGCATTTCGAGATGATTTATGATGAACAAAGAGACTCGGTTGCACAAGGAGAGACGAGCCAAATTACTCTTGTAAGAAGATGAATCATATCTGTGGTAGTATTTACAAAGCGGCAGGAAGGGACTCGTGATTAGACCCTTGTAAGTGAGGCCTGGCACTATCAGGTGGCCTGACCAATGGTGAAAGGACAAAAGATAGCATAGCTGCTTGAGCGTAGCAATTGGTTCCTCCAAGCCTAACTGTAGCAGACCTTCAGTAAAGTCAACACTGAGTATTGTTATTCAAGAACAAGAAATAGTGTTATCAACAGATTCATGCTCTAAGTCTCCCTTGTCATCCTGGAAAACGAACAACATGCTATCAAGTCAGATACACATTGGGACTGGATTACACTTAGGAGGGCCGAGACTTCAACTGTTCACTTTTTCAAGAATAATAGGATTTAATGATAAATCATTGCTATCATTACGGCATTGCTATGCACGTCCAAACAACATAAGCATCATACAACTCAGCAATCCCTTCAACTGTCCAGCCGTGTCGTCGATGAAACCCTGGTTTTAACCACCCCTAAGCCCCAACATCCCGTCTGAGAACGAGTACAAGCAAATAAGAGATACCCCCAAAACGCCTATAGAGAACCCTATGTATATAGCACTCTCCTTAGGTATCATGCTTCCCCGCAGTAAATTTGCGACAGGAGCTCAACGGAGAGTAAAGAAAGCCATAGCATACCAAGTGCTTGTCAAGAAAGAGAAGAAAAGATGAAGGACACTCAAGAACTCTTAGTCTTCTTGCGACCCGACTTCTTAGGCTCCTCCTGGGGTTCGGCAGCGGCAGCCTTGGTAGATGTGCGTCGTCGCTTCTTGTCAGGGCTAGCGGGGGCAGGCTTGGCTTCCTCAGCGGCGGCAGCAGGTGTGGCTGTCTTGCGCTTACGGCCGCCAGTGGCCTTCTTAGGCGTCTTAGCAGGGGTCTCAGCCTGCTCAGGCTCGTCAATAGCGGGAGCCGCAGCCACAGCTTGGAGCTGTTCAGCAATGGCATCCTGATCGTCGGCAGGTGCTTCGTTCTGAGCAGCGTCTTTGATCTCAGACATGGGGACGTTGAAGTCCTCGGCGTACTTCAAGGCCTCCTCATCAGTCATGTTCTTGGCCAGAGGGTTACCGTGCTTGTAAGAATGAACACGGGCATTGTACAAACGGAGGTTGTACTGGTAAGCATTGTTCCAGCCCTGGGACAAAGTTAGTGAACTCCAAGTCAATATTCAACGTAGAGCGGCTTACCTGTTTCTCTTGGGGACCCATGTGAGCCCAACGACGTTGGCCCTCCTCTTGAACGGCACCCTTGGGGGCCTCAGAACCAAGGTCATTAGCGATGATGGATCGAGCATGCTGCATGTAGAGGAAGTAAGGAGTCAAAGGACGCTTGGGCGCGTTAGGATCAATGGTTCGCTTCTTGCGCTCCTTCTTCTCCTCGACAGGAGGAGCCAGCTCAGGAATGGGCATAATCAGCTGTTGAGCGGCATGCTCGAAGTTGGCGAGGAGGTTATCCTGCGAGCCTTCGGCAGTGGGCTCACCAAGCAAGAGATTTGTCTGGCGAACATAGTCGGCAGTGAAAGATCGGAGAAGCTCAAGAATAGTAGTCAATCGCCCAACAGCCTGCAAGGTAATGTTAGTAATGTGTCTGTCTTGTGTTTCTCGAGGACTAGAAGTGACAGTGATGAAAGGTCGAGTGTAAGTGGGTGGGGAGCTTGAGTGGATACAAGGTCGCGGTGGCCATAGCTCTTTAGACTTTGTGAAGACATTGACTTGTCAACAACCAAGTCAGAGCGCGTCCCTGGTTTGTAAAGGCATAGCGCAGTATGAAGCAAGGCCGACTGATAAGGAAGTGAATCTCCCCAGATGGTCTGGTTATGGCCTTAATGCTGCGACCGCTCCAGGTGTCCCGTTCTGCCAGGAGCCATGGAAGACTACCGGTTTGACAAGAGATGTGCCGTGGTATGGGTGGGGGGGGGTGGCTGGTACCTGGGTCGTAGTGTTCGACCGAGGACGAAAGACACGAAATACAAGATGAAATGGTGTAAACCTACCGAATCTCTCACGCGCAGAAAGCTATCTGCCTCAACGACGCGTTGAGGCATAACAGCCTGAGGTTGAGGAACTCCAACAGGAGGAGGCATGGGCATGGGCATCGCAGGCTGAGGAACAGCGGCAATGGGCTGCGGGTGCTGAGGGTATTGCTGAATGTGCTGAGGAGGGATAGGAACGGGAGCAGGCTGTTGCTGCTGCTGTTGTTTCTCAACAACTTGCTTCTTGGGGCGAGCCATGATGATTCTGGTGATGATATTGGGGATAATGGGTAATGTTGTTTTTTGAGCTTCTGGTGCTTTTCACCTGAAGTTTTGCGCTGACGATTTGATGGGACGCGTTGAATGAGTAGTGGGACGCGATGCGCTGTTCTGTTATTACAATGGAGTGTCAAAGCGTGCAAATCCAGGTGGTTTTGGCGCGTTGAGGGGAATGGAAATTCAGTGATTCACTGAGAAGTGCTGGAAAATGAGGGTGCTGAGAGTACTGAAGAACGGGGGAAAAAGAGAAAACGGGCGCGGGGTGGGCGATGCGCTGAATATGTAGGGGCCAGCACCAAGCGCAATCAGTAAATGGTTCTCCAGGCGGGGGCGCAAAAAAAATGGCAGCGCCTAATAAAAATAAAATCAGCGCCCGCCTTCCTACCCGAAAAAAAGGGAAAAGCTGCAGCAGGCGCGCATTCTTAGTGGCCAACCACTCGAGTGACCCTCCAAGTCCAGCCAGCACCCGGAGCACAATGGCGAAAATTTCATCACCTCAGGGCGGGGGCCTTGAAAACGGGGCTCGAGGGGATCGAAGTCGATTTTCTCTTGGGACTACAGCAGCACCCACGGGCTGTCCACGATATTCCCGCGGCACCCGATACCTCTGAAGCTCAGTGGCCTCTTGCACCTCTCAGTAGCCTCACCAGACCCCCTCCCCCAAGGAGTCGCCTACCTCTCCGTACTTCCCACTCTCGTTCAAAATAAGGCAACCGAGCCCATCCACGCCTTCTATTACTAAGGGCATAATGACCACCACTGTAGCACCTGCCTAATAATTGCAACAGCAGATGCAAGTGCCAGCACTATAGGACAGAATGCAAGAGCGATTCAACACAACTGAACAACATCGGTGCCTTACTCGTGACAAGCCTCCATGACTGAACCCAAACGCTCCAAGTTGGGATCTTTTCGCGTACATCACTCTTCTCTCACTCATACAGAAACCAAAACACAACAAACGCAAGCCCCCGACGCGCAAACGTTAACAAGGCCAGATGAACTTTTGCGCGGGCAGCGCTGACTGGTCAACCAGCCAGTCGCAGCGAAGGAACAAATTGCCCGCCCGCGCTCAGTCGTGCAGCCTTTTGGGTGCTACTGATGCAAGTGCGGAATTCACAATGTTGTATGTATCGCGACTGTACTCGTCTAATATTTTTCAGTATTGGGCTTCAGAATTAAGGAAGCTCCCTAGGTATTTCCTTCGTTGAGGGTATTGTCATTGTGATGCTACAGGTGTTGGCTGCTTGTGCATCGTAAATTGGTTGTCAATTTCGACTTACACCTGCGTTGAGGGCCCTCGCAAGTGCAATCCTTAGAGCTGTGATATTTCAGCGATACCAACGAAGGACTCATTCAGCGGCTTTTCTAGCGCTTTACGTGACCCCTTCTCAGGGCATCCTGAAGCGATGTGTCACTGTCACACCCTACGGAGTGTGTCGCTCTCCACTCACCGCTTCTCAAAACCCAATCCGAGGGTGTCGTCACTGGAAAGCTGCTGATGATGCTGGACGTATGTCCAGGCGGGGTCATTCCAGCACCTTCACCCTTGACCTGTATATTTCAGCACGGTGCACCCAGGGGCACATGGATGGAATGACGACCACTACCACGGGCGGCTCAAGGTTCGAGCCTCTTTTTCAGGCACTTGGCGCCCCCCCCAACGTCTCGCTGTGCGACAGAACCTTCGCAACTCTCAGAAGAGCCCAACCCCAACCGGGCCACAGTCTTCCCATTCCACCCAAGTCACCTGAAGCAGGGAGGTTTATCGTTTGCTCCCGTTAAGTCCCATCTTGTGCCCTGAGCTTTCTGTTCTGGGTTGTAATGTCATTGTTGGTCAGAGTGCTGAGCTCCTGGTTTCAACAGGTGGGCTTCAGCACATCCAGGCAAGTTTACCTTCAGTGCTCTCTATTTCCACATCATAGCCCAGTATTTTCGCCTTACAGCGCAGTCGTGAGAGTCCCGAAGCCACCATCAGGCGATTTCAGTAGCAGCTAGCATCCTGTGAAGAGAACTGGCATGCTACCTAGCCAGCCTTTGCCTGTAGTTTCCAATCTTCCAAATACGTGTAGCGTCAGATTCTCATCCACCTGGACGCTGATAAGACTACATTGCGTAGTGCCATAAACACTTAATAGACCTCTACTGTACTCTCGTCACTGGAATACAACGATAACTGAGATGCGAAACAACCATCTCATCACGTTGCTTTTCATCACCTAGTATTTCATCCACTGTCTTGGTCTCTTAAGCCCCAGAGGGAAACACCTTGATGGTTCTAATCTACTCTTATGATATCGTGTAAACTCTTTTACCTTGACAGACACCTCAACCCCGCACAGCCATAGATTGTATATAAAGGCATAGGTATGACATGTCTTTACCGAAAGGGCCTTTCCTTAAGACTGATCCCGTTGTTCACATGGCGGCCCATACCGCCAGTAGCCCCATGTTCATTCAGAATATTGTATTGTTGCCTGACTACACCAAACGTTCTATGAGCATAACCAAACGGTGATTAGCACATCAAACGCGAGCAAACGCCATGGCTTTTGTGTCCCGAGTCAACAACACACGTCGAGGCGAAGTTCATTCTTCATGCGCATAGTACTGAAATTTGGCAGTGAGACCATTGCTCAGCACGTCTCCCGCGTCTTATCAAATAGTTATACTTGTGTCTGGCGTCTATCGCCGATAGAAGTCACTGTTTCCTCTTGTCGCATCTATGTCTAGCAACCAGACGCGATGAGGGGTAGAACGGCCCCTCCATGTCACCGAAAGAAAACTAGCAGATGGCTTGACTGGATCCTTGATATATGTGCTATGGCAAGGTAAGTATCGGATCTTCAAAAGATGGTCATTATATCCAAGAGCCTTTCTGATGTATCCTGATCAAGCTACGTTTGGCTTATCTCAACCGTTACCGGTTCGAAAGCTAATGTTTGATCAGTGATCAACTACGTTATTCCTTCAAGCCACGCGCCCTCTTAAGCTTGATTCGACGACAGTCCATGGTCCCGTCGGCTCGTGTTACAGACCCCTGCTACTGATGAGAATGGAGGGGTGAGGTACTTGATTTTGCGTGATGATCACACTCAATGGCAATGTACTGGACCCCTGTCACAGCTTGCAAAAGCTCCCCCCAGCTCCTCTACCCCTCGATAATTCTCTGACAAAAGTTGCGGGCCCTGGGCGCGTATGATTTCATGCTTGGCATGATGAAGCAGACCAGACCAGACCAGACCATCCTCCCACTGCCGACCATGCCCAGCGGATCGCCGGGAAAAACTGGACTTAGCAGGATCAAAGCTGCTATCGTCAGATCGAGTGAGCTTGGCATGAAGCAGGCCAGCTCGGGAGGGAGCTCACTACCGTCCACCCGTCTTACCATTCTGCTGTGTTAGCGCTGGACATGTGCAATGGAGCGAGGTGTGGTGGTGGCTTGACTTGTCTTGTTAAGCTTGTCTTGGTCTCGTCCAAGGTTGCAACGCAATTGGTACGTATCCATGGAAATAGCGTAGGCAAATAAGGTCATGTCTACCTAGTGTTTCGTTTCTGCTGGTTTGCCCTAGACTCTCACTGTCCGTTGCTGTTATTATGGAGAGCACGGGCTTCTTTTATTCGGTTGCCAGCTGAAGCTGCGTCACTTGGAGGCCCGGCCAGACTGAGGTTGCCCCTCAGCTCCCCTCCTCCACCTTTAAGCATAAGACAAGGTAAAGCACCTTAGATCCCTACTAATCTTCCACCATCTCCCTGTTTTTTTCCTTCTCCTCCTCCTTCAGAACGACCCTCCCCCGATCCTCATTCTTTTCCTGTCTTCAAACTACCCCAAGATAATATCTTGTTCCCCTCTGCTAGCTCAGAAGGGGTTCTTTTCTTTCCTATCCTTGCAGCACAACTAGCTGACATCCTGGGACACTCCCAGCTTGAGGACGTGAACCACAGTCATGTCCACCTTCAGATCTCACAGCCTCCTGGTGGGGCTTGTTATCCTCGTTGCTCTGGCTTCTCCAGCCTTTGCTTTCGGTGCTGGTAACATTGCTTCAATCTCCAAGGTCGAAGGCCAAAACTGTGAGTGATCATAACCACGACCAAACACTGTCCGTCCAGCAGTGGCTAATCAAGCTCTCTTCCAGGGCGTCACGGCGATATCACCGATGCACTCTTGATCCTTTCGCAGGCTAAGGCCCTCAATGGCAAGAAGTTCAACAAGATCAACGTTTCGCGAGTTTACTTTGGAAACTGGCTTCGGGATTACTCTCAGGCCATCGATGTCGGTACTGTAAAGTCAGTCTCTGCTGAGGCCATCCGTCTTCTACTCTGTGTCCTCGGTTTCATGACCTTCGGCTACGGCTCTGGAGAGTTCGAGGTCACAGCTGAGCGCCTGGGATGCTACCGCCCTGAGGACCACATCGACAATCCCAAGGACTACGCCGAGAATGTCGATGCCCGCCAGTATGATGAACGCCTCCGTGGGCCAGTCGACGAGGATCGAGAACTGGCTATCGACCCTGAGACAGGAATGAAGAACTACATTGCGAACGAGCGTGCACGTATCATGACCTCCGCTAAGCACGTCAAGAAGCTCTTTACTGGTACTATCGAGCTTGGTCGTCGATACAAGGACTCTCAGCGTAAGGCAGACAAGTATGAGGCTCTCCGACTCATGGGAACTGGACTACACTGCTTGGAAGGTTTGTCATCCCGATTTCTCAAGCTAGTTGGCTTGTTTCTAGGGTCATATAAAGCTAACTTGTCTGCAGATTTCTTTGCCCACAGTAACTACTGTGAGCTGGCCCTCATTGAGCTCGGCGAGCGTGATGTCTTCCCCCACGTTGGTCGTAACACACAGATCGAGATTGAGGGTGCCCGTGGTCCCGTCTATCCTATTGTCACTGGCACCTTTGGTGGTGTTGACTTCCTGCACTCAGTCACTGGTGAAGGTTGGTTCTAATGCTCCATATGAACGAGAGGAGAGCTAACAGGTTCAGTGTCCGACAAGCTCACTCAGAACGAGATTGAGGAGCTCGAGGGAACTCTCCAGCAGGGTGCCAAGTCTGACACCAGCATGCTTCGTGACCTTCTGGATAAGATCCCTGATGGCATCTTTGGTGATAAGCACCAGAGTGACCGGGTCGACGAGCTCCAGAACAACGCTGCTGCTGCTCAGATGGAGAACACCACTGTTTCTCCTCGTGACCCCGAGGAATTCACCACTTACATCCAGAATGTCTTTAAGCAAGTCATGCCTGCTATTGAATTCCACGACGACATCATGAAGAGCATTTCGGGTGCCATGGAGAAGATTCCTGTGCTTCCTAAGATCATCGAGCAACTAGAGGAGCAGCTCTCCGTCTTCATCTTCTCCATCATTGCTCCTTTCATTGTTCCTCTCATTCAGCAGATCCGCAATGAGCTCAAGACTGGTTCTGATGAGATCATTGCTAGCAGTGAGCGTGAACAGCACATTGTCTTCCACGACGATGATTCTAGCAACCCCACTCACTCTATGCTTTCCAAGGATCACTTTTCCAACGTAAGACAAACCACACAATTCAGTATGTTCAGCAGCTAACTTGGATGTAGATCTTGAACGAGATTGCTGGCCGAAACGCTGCTGCGGTGGTGCAATGGGTTGTTCCTCAGCTCATGGATGCCATCGATGACGAGAGTGTCGACGTGGATAGACTCCTCGACGACATCGTGAACGGCGTGATGCATCATCCTGCTCAGCGTGACCTCGGGAACCGCAAGGTTCAAGAGGGTCGTCGCCGCTCCTACGAAGGTGTCAAGGAGTGGTGGAACAACATGGGTGACCGCCAGCGTGACGATTACCGTCAGAAGCTGACCCGAGAAGGCGTTCAAAATGGCGAGAACCACAAGGAGGGTGTGGTCGACACTGGTCACGGTCACGGATGTGCTGGCAAGCTACAAATGCGAAAGCTGTACGGTGGTGGCCCTGAGACCCTCGAGGACAAGATTGCTGGTGCTGCGGCCGACGCTATCTTTAAGGGCGCTACCGGCGCGATCTCTGGCATGGTTGAGCAGAATACCGGTTACAAGATGCCCTCTTCTTCCCATAAGGAGGAGAAGGAGGAGGGTGGTCTCAGCGGTTTCCTCAGCCAGGCCGGCTCCATCCTAGGCGGTGCTTTCGGCAGTGACGAGACTAAGAGACAGTCCAGCAGTCGCCGTGAGGATGATGGCTCCTACACTAGAACTGAAGTCGAGTATGGTCGCCACGGTGATCGCTACGGTCAGGCTGAGTATTCTCAGACACAGCGCCCTGATGGTAGCCAGCAGTCTGAGTACCGTCGATACGAGCAGCAAGACTCCTCGGACGGCCGTCACACCGGTGGCTACGGCTATGAAGAGCGAACTGAGACTCACCAGAGTTACTCTGGAGGCTACGAGCAGCGCACTGAGCGACATGAGTACTCCGGCTCGACTGAGAGTCACGGTCGTCGTCGTGATGATGATGACGGTGGCTACGGTGGTCGTCGTCACGATGAAGGCGGCTACGATGGTGGTAGCAGCTACGGCCGACAAGAGGAGAGCAGCTATGGCGGAAACAGTGGTTACGGCCGCCAAGAGAGCAGCTACGGTGGCAACAGTAGCTATGGACGTCAAGAGGAGAGCAGCTACGGCCGCCAAGAGCAAAGCAGCTATGGTGGAGGTTATGGAGGAAGTCATGAACGCCGCGATGAGGGCGGCTACGGTGGTAGCAGCGGTGGCTATGAGCGTCGAGAGGAGAGCAGCGGTTACGGTCGCCGTGAGGAGGGTGGATATGGGGGTGACAACTACGGACGCCGAGACGAAGGAGGCTATGGCGGAGGCTCTGCTGATGAGTATCTTCGCCAGAGCCAGGGAGGCCATGGACGTGAGCGCCGTGGCAGCAACGAATATGGCGATAATGGCTATGGTGGTGACCGACGTTGGTAAATTGTTGAACAACTCTACGGTTGGGAAAGCTCTCTGTGAGGGGAGCTCCAATCATGCTTAGATATCAGAATGTCGAGCCAAATGAAGGAAAAGAAATGAAAGTAACTTCTGAATTAATCTTGTGAAATCCACATAGCCATTGTCCGACCCACGAGACATTGGAAACGACCTTCTCTCCAGTTATTAGATTCTGTTGTAAAGATGCTTATTTGAGGATACCAAACATCCGAAGCGCTTTTCCGGAAGACACATTCAAACCATCAATCAATGCCTGAGTACACGAAGCCATGCAAGGCGTTACTGAACTTGCAAGTTTGAATCAGGATATTGGAAATGGCCAGGCTTGGCCTTCTTGCTCAGACTGTGCGTTGCTGATCTATGCAACATAGACTGGAGATCTCGCTGCAGACAGTGTCCTATCGCAGTGGCCTCCTCTTTACCACCTGCACAGTATGAGTCTATGTTTGTTGGTTCTCACGTCTGAGTGGCATTGATTGTCCCACCCATCACGCTTGTGTTGGCAGTCTCAATGCAGTGAGGACAGAATGGCAGTGTCATGAATCATGATGTTATGACGCGTGTAGTTTAGATGAGAATTTGGGTCGTCAGAAAGTGTAGTTTTCGTTTAAACGTCCCGATGTTCTCATGCTCGGATCCTAGCAAGGTACAGATTCTTGTGGATGAGACCTTATCTCTGAGTGAGATTCGGCCCTGGAGGTGTCTGCCTCAGGCTGCTACGATCTGGACAGGATCGCCCGCTTTCTTATTACGTATTACGTCAAGTGGCGTAGCACGAGGAGGCCGGGATCTTCTAACCTCGAACAAGCTCTTACAGGGATGCGACAAGGGGAAACAGTCGACTTGCTGACTTGTCCGAAGTTCTGCCTTTACTATTCAGTCAGAAGCATGAACTGCCAGTATCTGCAGACAAACCAACAGTGGACAAGGCTGTATGTATATGTATGAATGAATTTGTTGCATTGAAAATTCTTTCACGTTTGATCGTCCTTTCAAACCCCGATACTTACTACCTACGTAGATGCCGTTTGCCGAGATAGCTCCAGCCACAAGGACCCTCGATTAAATGATAGGCATTCGAATTGCCTGCCTCGGCATGCTTCCAGGATATCGAATGCAGTGTAGTGAGTCGCGCACCCTGAACGTGTAGAGTTGTCTCATTACGAGTCCAGGGTTCATCAAATGACAAGGTCCTTGAGTGGGCGACAGCGCTTGATTGCCCTACCCGTTTGTCTCTGACGGTTCGACGGGTGAGCTCTTGGGGTGTCAGCCAGTCATTGGCGCCCAGAGACATAACCCTCCTTATCCATCGGGCAGTAGGATTTTGAGTGCGCTGCGCCTCCCCGTCTCCGCGGATGAGAAGAGTGATGGTGACACGAGCAAGGGTTCAAAAGAGAGTAAGGGTCAGGGAATGGGCCTGTCGACAATAACCACGAAAACTCGCATCAGCAGTCTAGCAGTGGCCGGAATTGATTGTCATCGACGGATCAGCAATATGTACGTATTACCGTTGATCATTGAGTTTAGGTTACAGTGGATGACTGAACGTGTCGCGGAAGACAAGCTTTGGTCACAGAAGCTTGGCTGGGTACAAGGTTATGTTAGGTTAGATCCGAACCGTTTCGTCAGGCCACAGACTTCGAACCTCGAAATCTTTCGAATGTAGTATTCGGGATGTGCTCTGAAAGCTTCAGCGAGTCATGTAAACTCGGTGACGAGCTGCTTTCTATCTCTGGAGACTCCATTGATTGACCGGTAAATACTATGGTTGAAACTCGGCGTCGTACTAAGGTACATCAATTGACTATTCAACTGTTACCGTTACAGTTAAGCTCACGGCACCTCCCTTGTATCTTAACTCTGCAAGGACCACGAGGTGATGGTGAAAACTCTTTCAGCCTGCATATCTACACGGGTTGCGTCCGAGTGATATGGTAAAACATCCATGTCCTTGGTGGTGAGAGATAAAAAAGGGACATTCAAGGATTACGACTGCGGGTCAAGTATCCCAATACGTTCAAGTCTTGACCAACAAGCTTTTGGTTTGTGGGGAAGTGGACGGGACAAATCTTGACTGCCTGATCTTATCCTTTTCTATCCTTTCCTATTCTGAGGCAAGTTGATGTGATTGATGGAGATGGAGAGCACAAGCTTTGTTGTACCACTAATGCAGATTGCTCTGTTAGGTTATTCTAGACTGTTTGCTACTCTCACACTCGTCTGATATCAATAACACCAACTGGAATTTCGAAAACTGAGACATTGGGCTTGCTCTAACTCACCTGGACCTGGCCAACTCCGTTATTATTCCCGACTCGGGCTTTTACAAGCATCCATCTGGTCTTAAAGTCCGAGCCAAAATTTGAGGTGGGCTGTCTAATTGGCCACCCCTCAAAAGTCAATGAGATTATCAGAGACAGCTACATACCAGACCAGATCAAGAAAAACAACGACGATTCTCTTGTTTTTTCTGTTTCCCAAATGCTCGGGTCGTCAAGAGATAGCCGGCTTGGCATCAGCCATCGCTTTGACTTCTTTTCCTTCTGTTGCTCTTGTTCCTGCACCTAAAACAGAGCTAGCTCAACGTAGCTGTAGCTGTTCCTGTAGCTCTCTTTTGATTTGGTCGATTTGCATCGTGGCCCCCGACACTTTTCGCACCTTTAGAGTTGGGTCTCGAATCGGACTTTTGTGTACGTGCCTGGACCGACTCGTCATTTCTGCCGGATCATCGTCTCACTTTGGTATCACTATTTTGCCATGGAGTCCTGATTCTGTCAATTATTAGTTCCTCTCGATTCTTTTGCTCTTGAACGTAGTTGATTCATAACTCTTCGATAACGGTCCCTGCATAAAATTGTCTTATACCCTCACACCCTTGTTCCATCGTCACACTCCGAAAACCGAAACGCGCCACCAACGAAACTGCCCAAATTCACTCAATCGCTCAGTCACTCTCTCCACCCCCAACCCTGCCTGCCCTGCCATTCATCGAATCCAGTTTCCCAGTTCAGGACTCCCCCTCTCTTTTCGCGGCTCAGCAGGAGGCAGGAGACAGGACAGGACAGCCCAGGCAGGTAGGTTCACTGCACTTCAGTTCGTCACCCCCCAAAAACACTCACTCGCGCTTTCTCCCTTTCGTATTGCCTCTGCTTCCCCTTCTCCACCAGCCCGGCCACCCTATCCATCCACATCCGCTCCCTCCCGTGCCTGCCTGCCTGCCTCTTGCTTCTTTCTCTGGCTTGTCCTTCTGTTCTTCCTCACCCCAGCGGCGGCAGCCACAATCAGCGTCCGGCCCATTTCCACCCTCCGTCCTGGTTTCCCAACCCCAAGTCCAGGTCAAATCAAGTCCACCTTACTTACTCTCGCTTGATTCTCTCGCTCTTTCTCTCCCCCCAGGAACGCCAACTCGTTTGCTCTTACTTTTTTTACTCATTCTCATACTCAGTTTCAAGTCTCAATTCCAATTTTCACCAGATTCCTCCAAACGTCACTTCGTCCTCTCAAACTCGCCTAGCTACACCAGATAACTCATCATCGAATCCTCACTGTCACCCTGGGTCGTCACTTGGATTTTTGCGCCTTTGGTGCACGCCATATAATGCCTACGATTCCATGATTGAATATGTTTTAGAAGCATGTGTAAGTTATATCACTCTCTTTTCAACCAACCTTTGTCATAACCTCTTATTTCCTCTCTCCATCTCGTCTTACACTACATGGCGATTGATTCATTCATTCATTGATCCTACCCGTTCTCCCCGAAGGGCGTCTGTCCCTTTCCGTTCCGTTCCTGCTCATCCGCGCCTGCGGGTTCGAGGCCAAGAACCTCGCATCATACCCCAGTCTTGGCATCCCACGAACTGACATCAAATCGTCCAGCGCTCACCGAGATACGAAATGTCGTGTATGTCTTTACTCCATCCATTATGTCTCTTTACCTGCAATGTCGTTGTATTCTCGTGGCCGTTGTTCTCATCATTGTTGCTGGCGTGACATAACGACTACGCCGCTCTCGACTCCCCGCTTGCACCAACTCGGCAAACCACACGACATCGCCTACGACCCTTCGATCAGACGACGACACTCGCCTTGTTTGATCAAAAGCTGTGAACATTGCTAACCAATTTTATCAGCCTCCTATTCAGTAACCCAGTATGGAGCGGCGCCAGTACGGTCCCGTCGACAATCATCCGAAACCTCACGGCTCTTTCGGTGCGTTGATCCACTCCATTCCGTTGCGACGAGGCAACTACAATACTAGCCTAGCATTAACTGACCACACAAACAGTCCGACATAGCATATAAGGAGAGAATTTCCACCAACATTACCACACTAACCTCCACAAATGCCGACTCGTCTAATGGCCTTATCACCGGCCTTCTCTACGTCCCCGACCTCGACAACGATCGTGAGTGCGACCAGCAACAATACCAGTTTATTCCTCGAAATGTCACCCGCCGAGATAATCTCCCTCCTACCAATTACAACCTCATCGCTCTTGCGCCGTGGTTCAGCATCGACTGTACCCTAGCCTACCTTGCTTCTGCGCGTCTCGACCCCATTCGCGCTTTCATCTTTTACAAACCTAACAACTCGTCAAATCAACCGCAAGATGCGGACTCGCCTGTTTGGAATCTGGAAGATGGTGGAGCCTGGATGACCGTTAACAAATATCCGATTTACGCCATTTCTGGTCAAGAAGGCCAGAATATGATGCGACAACTCAGTTACTATTCAGGCAGCGTGGACGACATACCTTACGGCGAAAATATCAGCACACTATATGGCCCGAACCCGAAGGACTATGTCCGTATTTGGACCGAACTCAGCGTTCAGGACGAGTCTGATATTCCACCACTATGGGCGTTCTTCCTCATAGTGATTGGTGCCTTGCTTGCCATATTTGCATTCGTCTCGATAACAATGCACCTTGTTCAGCGAAGACGACGTATATCACTTCGAAAAAGAGTTGAATCTGGCGAAGTCGATCTTGAAGCCATGGGAATTAAACGCCTGACAGTACCTGCTACCCATATCACCAGCTTTCCTCTATTTACCTACAACGCGGACCCGGACTCGGCAGCGCCTCCTCCTACCCCATCATCTACACGACGCATGCGAAGTAGCCGAGGATTCGATCAACGCAGTATACGATCCGGTGCCAGTGTCCGGAGCAAACGATCCAATATCGGAGCCTCGGGCGACAACGCTGCTACTAATTTCCAACCTAGTTGCCACATCTGCCTCACCAATTTCGAACACCGAGTCACAATTATTCGGGAGCTTCCTTGCGGTCACATATTCCATCCCGAATGTATCGACGAGTTTTTGTCAAAGAACAGTTCTCTCTGTCCTATGTGCAAGCATTCGATGCTGCCCAGAGGTTACAGTCCAAGGATCACGAACGGAATGGTGCGTCGAGAACGTGCTCTGAGAAAATTACGTCAAAGAGTCGACCTCGAGGATTTGTCTGAGGAAGGTGATAACACAACGATGAAAGACTGGAGTAAACGACTATTCCGAACCTCACCGTCACCTTCACGGCCTTCCTCGTCGCCACTTGTTAATTTGAAGCTACCTAACTTCAGACGACAGCCTGCTACAAATACAGCAACAAATGATGAGGGACGAGTAGAATCGCCACCAGCATCGTCCACACCCGCACAATCCCAAGAACTAGAGCCAGAAGCAGAAGCAAACACCCGCCCACCAGCTCCAGCCCAGATTCCGAAGACAAGGAGACCCAGACCTCGACTTTTGAATATGCTCCCAACACAGCCAGAGAATTCCGAGTTGAATACGGATCCAACGCCAAGACGTGGAAGTCCTTCTTCGTTTGCTCGACAACGCATGCGTGAAATTGCAGCCAAGAACGCGCCTTTCGACGATCCGGACTCTCAAAGGGCGATATGTAAGTCGTTTATCTAAATGGACGTAAAGGCATAGACTAACGTGGTCACAGGGCTACGAGCACTCTCAAAAGTTTTCCCAGGCTATTTCTAATTCTGCTTTGATAAATATCATGGTCAGAAATCATCTCTTGCATTTGATGGGTCAGCATAGGTCAGGCGTTCATGTGATGGGCAGGGTTTTGGGATCTAGGCCGATCTGGTAAGGCCATTGATTATACGACTTTTTTCGGGTACATTGGTGCATTGGAAAGGCATTTAATGAGGCGTTGGTTGGATTTACGAGTATTGTATATACAGGGGCTCGTTGAGACGATAGGAGGTGCAGAGCAGTGGGCTAGCAATGGCATCCCATCTAATTACCTATGTGTTGTTCACAATATGCATCAATAAAGCATATATCCAAGCAATATACCATCACGATATGAAACAAAACGAATAGCACTATCACATGACCAAGATTTTTATATTGTAGATCAGACTATCGAGTGTTTTCAAGTAGTAGCTATTCCCCTGCATGCACCAATATATATTTGAAGGGTCGAATCGTTCATATTTCTCGGTCTAGGTACGCTCCAAACGCCAAACATAATCCAAGTCCAATGATCCAAAGTTCCTAGGTTCTGGTATATGGTCATAATGCACTGTTCAATTCCCTTCGCCACGCTTTCCTTTACCCTCCAGCAACGGCTCATTACGGACTCCGCCTCTAGCAAGTGCATCTCGAACGCGATCATTCTCGGCAGCACGAATTCTGCTTCTTGCATCCTCCAGACGTTCGACGCCTCGATCAATAGTCTCAATATGCACGCTCAGAGGGATTGGGGGTCCACTACCAATACCATTGCGGAGCACCTCAGGCTCAGCGACACGGTCACGCAAATCGCCGAGACCGGCTTGAATGCTCTCGAGTTCGAGGATAAGCGCGTTGACCTGTGCAACTGCTGAAGAGCGCTGTGCATCAACCTGGCGCAGAAGAGCCAGTTGGCGGGAGAGGCTATTGAGTTGGTTCGAGTTTGCGCCGACAAGTGTCCAGATATTCCAGAGGACGTTTTCACGACGAGATGCTGTATCGGCAGAGGAGCGAGAACTGATGTCGTAGATGAGCATCAGATGATCCTCGGCTTTTGTAAGCAGGCGCAGAACGGCCTGCGCTTCAAGGATAAGGGTCGCGATACGATCCGAGACAAGAGCCGTATGTTCAATATACTTGTCTAGGAGAACTCGCTCGTTGAAAATATGATCTGTAGTTGGCTGGAATGGGTGAAAGAGCCACGACGCCCAGCCAAGAATAGGTGAAGGTGAGGAAAGCGACTTCCCATCGTCTGTTTCTGGGGATAGAGTGTCGAGATAACGAGATGTCCAGCGATTGATGCTTATGACAGCATCAACAGCAGAGCCAACATGGGTGTTGAACTTCTGCAAGTCCGAAGACGTCTGCCTCGCCGTGTCGATGTAACCGTCGAACTCAAACAGCAACTCATCGCGAGCTTGTAGATCGCTGTGTCGCACAAGGCTGCGTAAATCTCGGATGGCCGTTTCGGATCTTTTCATCTCGAATGGGAGCGAGACACCATCAGAGCTCTTTTCAAGAACTTGCTCGAACTTTGACTGCACATTCATGAGATCATCGAACTCAACGGGTGAGCCATCACCTCCAGCAGGTACTATCGTATCCAGAGAAGGACAGAACGGAAGATTCAGTAGCGATGCGCCCGGGATACGGCAAAGAGGAGATAGGGATGCGGCGATAGAGCGAGTTGCCATGTTCTGTGCAATAATAAGACCACCAAAGCAAAGATAGATAGCCAGTAGAATCGCAAAAGGTTTCTGAGCGTAGCGGAATGCTAGCCCGATAACGTTGAGAAACCATCCAAGTGTGTTGTATATCGCTGCTGGGACGCTTTGAGCGATTTGATTTCCAACTGTTGGCGGTGGCTGTTCGCGGTATTGGCGGCGATGATATTCATCCTCGGTCTCATATCTTGCGCGCGCATTCCTCTGCTTAGGAGGACTCGAATGTGGTGGATTTCCTCTTCTCCTCACGCCTTCATTGCCACCATATCCTATTCCCAGTCCTCTTATCGTGCGCTCACTCCTACTACTGCTCTCACTCGCAGTATCGATGCGCGGCATGTGAAATTCTGGATCGGGTGATCGAAAGACTCGCTCTCCGCTAGCGCTCACACTTGCGCGCGAAAGACTCGGCCTGAACGGCTCTCGTAGAATGACCTGCTCGTCGTCTGGGTCTGCCCCAAAATCGCGAATGCTGTCCTGCGATGCGAAGCTAAGATTTCCTTGGGAAAACGGTTGTGAGGGTACGTTGCCGGAGGATGTAGGTGGTGATGATTCCCCAAGCGATGGGAGGATACTTGTGTCGAAACTGTCGTTCTCCCCTTCAACAAAGCGCCACGAGTCCTCGGGTCGAAGCTCACGCTGGCGCGAAGATCCCATGTTGTTCACCCTCGGCGCTCGAGTATGGCAGAGTCGCACACGAGCAGACGTTAAGGTCACGTCACCTCAGTTCAAGAAGTATACGAACTCGGCGTCCGGTCGCATCAGATAAGCGAGATGTATGGTGAAAGTGCCGTGTTTATAGTGTAGAATGTGAGATAACAATATGCGCCAAGTTAGATCGTGAAGCGCTGACTGGCGGCGCCCTTAGCGTAGGCAGGCGGAAGTTTTAGGAGCGGTGAGTCATCGGCAGTTGTGATGATCATTCACGGTGATTATCGACGGGAGTGCGCTTGATGTGCCAGGTCGTGAATGGGCGTCAAAATGAGGTTGAGGTTGTTAGGTTGTTGTCTTTATAAATGATGTAAGAGCAAGGTATGGTAGGCGAGGCGGCAAATGGACCTACACGGCCTAGGTACCCACCAAGTCATAAGGTACCTGCGGGGAAGGACAAGGACACTGGGGATGGAAGGAAAGGTAGATGATACTGAAGTTTAATATTTATTACACTACCTTTAACTCAGCTTCTTAGTTCAATTAACTCTATATTTAAGATTATGTTTGATATAAATTACAGTCCGCGGTTTGTTATGGCCTGTACTGATCAATCGATACCAGAAGACTACTACTAGCTTCTATCTTATCACCAAGTACCTATATTGTCGACCCTTGTCGCGCTGCCTAGCGCCGGTCAATAGTGGGGACATATAGAGGCTGACCGAGACCTTGTGGCCAATTTATTTTAAGTCTAGGGTATCAACGGTCACCATCTTAATTAGACGTCAATAAATAATAACCAACACCAACTTCTTTCCGGCTGTCAATTTACCAAGGCATTCATGGATATTACCGAATTTTCCTCGGTGGTCAAGTTTACTGTTTTTAGAAGCTACAATATTGCCAATTGAGCCCAAAAACATCCAGGTATTCGAGCCCCTTAGACAAAATTGACCAAGCAAGCATTTAAGCGTAAACCGACCTTCCACATCTCGACTATATCTCTTTTGTATCATCAATTTGGACGAGACTTAAGAATCCGGGTTAAATTCGCTAGCATTTCTCCTCCAGAGCAGGTCAAACTATTATCTAGTTATGTACATCCAACCAAGGACACATTGTCGTCACTTCTCTACTTTCACAGGAACTAAGCCTCCCGCCGGCTTGCCACCAAAACACCCTGCTTCCAAGTAAATATTCGAAACTGAACTTCCTGTTTCGGCTGTCATATCCGGGGCTGTCATGTCTTCGCCAGGAGCTTGAGTTAGATTTCCTACCCAAGCCACGTCTCTCGTCTCTGGCTCACATTGTAGCGAGTATGATGGCAGCCCCGACCAACCACCCATATGCTCTATTGTGGACGACCTGAGCCAGAGAGACTCTCCTTCGGCTGTAGACGTAGGCCTATCACCAAATGCCGAGATAGCTTGAGAAAGTTCCATATACGCATGCTCATGACCACCTCTGCCCAGTGTCTCCATGAAAATGTCAGACAACACCTTCGACCTGGGCCAAAATTCCCCAGACTTTTTCAGGAACTCTGCCAGATACAAAAATCTGGATCTGTAATCTGGCTGCCCTGCACAGTGGAGCACAGCATGACACAAAGGCGAGGCTGCTTGTTCCAAATCAAGTAGGCATGAAGGGGAGAACTTCTCTGGTACAAGCTGAGAGCCAAGAAGAGCCATCAGACGCAACGGTGCTTGGAGAGCCAGTGGCGACTGAGCGTTGTGTTCTGTAGCAACACTGTGAAGTAATGAAGCCGCGTAATGTTCATCCCAGTGCCCGTAGAGATGGGCCTGCATCCGGATCTCGAATCTTTGGAAAGATTTAGCCTTTTGGAAACGACTTTTTAGGGAGTAGTGACTTACCCAAAAGAGAACACCAACTGCAAGATAAACTGTGAGTAGCCGAACTAGCTCCTGAACGAGTCAAAGAACTTACCGCATGATATAGGATCATATCAAGCATACCATCTTCCCCAACGTGATATTTCTTCCAGTCATTGATTCTAAATCGCCAGGAATCGATACGCTGACTTGCATACTTGAGGTTGTACCGGGCTGCCTGGCTATAATCATGAAGAAACGGGGCCACATGAATATCGTATATGCGAATAAGATCAACGAAGTAGGCCCAAGAAGAGTACTCGCGAGAGAGGCCGAGGCGATCGTACTCTTCAAGAGTTATTGGGGCTGGAATATTCTAATGGAAAGTCAGCGTGAAGTGGCTACCTCGAACGAGAAATACGTACACAGGCCTGGTAGTCCCAATCCTCACATGGAAGTCCTACCACCAAACTGGGCCCACGAGGGTAGAGTGTTGAATGATACTGATTCTGTCGCAAACCAAGCAACATCTCGTGGGTATATAATCCCCAATATGCCCGGCGGCATGATTCAGCGAGGACTGGATCTGTTTCTCCCTCCGCGAACTCCTTGCTCTGAAGTCCCATACAAGAAGCCAGCGCCCAGGCTTTGTTGAACATACTTTGGCCAACATTAAAATGCAGTTTCCCGAACGCTGTGACAGAAAGACACAGAAGTGCCTGAACAGACCAGATTGTTAAGGAGAGGGTGCCATGCGACATCTGGTAGGCATTCTGTTGTAGCTGTGTGTTGTCGACCTTGTCCAAGTAAAGAGACCCAATGTAGGTAACTGTGGCAACGGAGAAACGCAAGTTTTCTGGTTGCGTTTTGCAGAGATCCTCCAGTTTCTTTCTTGGGGGTAGCCAAGAGTGGGCGACGTGAAAGTTGTTGTAGTAGAGGTCGAATGGATGTATAGTACTGCAAGGTGTGGAAGGTATCATTTGAGGGAAGGGAATGCCGGGCCCAGCAAGGCCTGGCAACGGTGTGCTCTCTGCAGTGTCATCTTGATCGTTCAAAAAAGCTTCTCCTTTCTTCATACTTGTCTTCTTTGTGTTTTGGAACCCTCGACGTGACTTGGTATAATGACACAGTTTGCCTTCTTTGCATCGAGTGCATGTCTCCCGGACCCCATCGCACCTTAAATGCTTAGAACGGCAAGGATCGCAAGCTGAAGAGACACGCTTCTGGGTTTTTGAGGTTCCCGTACTAACTTGTTTCTGACTCGAGTTGAGTTCAACCCCAGGTGAAACTTCGTCTCGTGGTGAACTTGCCATAGTTTGATCGACGAACCGGGCCTTGCAAGTGATGGCGAAAGGAGATCTCAAGACACCGTACAGTTTCGCTTTGTTGGCAAACACCAATGGTAGGGCCCAACAGGTAGGCTAGAATCTATAAAGGATGTGTTTTGGCACCAAACTAAGCTTGTTTGTCAAGAACCAACAGGTTGGACAGGTTTTGTGGCAAGTGCCGGAGCCATGGAATATATGCACGCATAGTAAGGAATTAGAAATGGAAAGAGGTGGATGGAACTACGAGGTCAATACAAATACATGGTACAGGTGCAACATTGTGGAGGCGTAGGGCAGAGAAGATGGTCGTCAGGCTTAAACAAAAGCAAATGATCCAACGCATCATGATTGGAAGAGGTGGGTAGTTGAGTTAGATTCAAATCTCAGAAGCATGTTGCAATACCTGACTCCTCCAGTCATGTTCGCCCAGGGAGGTATGTGGCGTGGATATATGTTCCCACTCAAGGACCAGGTAGAGGGAAGATCTGTCAGAAAACGGCCGCCTGCATCTCCATTTCGGCCATTATCCATTGGTAGTTATGGCAGCTGTGACTCAAGTGACCATGTTATTGGTCTCACGTTGTTAGGTTCGCATATCAAGAGAGTGAAGAGAGGTCAAGAATGGGCCGCTCCCGACTCGATGATGGCAACTCTGACACGAGAACCGGGTTGCTGGTGCTTCTAGCACTCGGGGATTTTCACAGAGACATACCAGACGGCGTACACGTGTTGTTCGATTATGCGTTGAAGGGTTGTCGTTAAAGTGAAGTCTAACCAGCAAAGGCAGGCTAGTCTATACTGTTGGATAGCTCTTGAACCGCCGCTCGGAGCGGGCCTTTCAAGGCTCCCGTCTCTCTTAAGACAGTAGGCAATATACATAGTCACAAGAGCAGCCACTGTCTCATCAGCTAGCAACCCGAGCTCTGATTTTTTGAATGGTATCCACAGAGGAGGAGATGTTTGGTCGCCGGCTGGAGGATTCACGTTTCTGACGTGTAAGAGGTCAACAAAAGAGTCGTGATGCAGATGCAACTGCAGCACAGCCAATATAAAAATTGCCAAAGGAACTCTGTGTAACACAGTGCCCATGTAGCTAGTCGTCAGTCCCAGCTCCCAGGTGTCTGGGACATACTTGGCAGATTTCAGCTATGGATGTACATATGTTTGAGGCTTGACCAGCGACCAGCAATCAATGGCGCTATGATATCTCCGATAGCCCTGTATGCAACCAGTAAGTGTGGCTTATCTTTCTCAGAGCCTGCTTAACGTTTAGTTTATCGACAATTTGTGATGCTCTAAGAACGAAGTGTCTCCGAGTTTCATGATTTGATGGAATCGGCCGAAGTTTGTTGGAGGAAATGTGCTTTCTGGAGGCACAGAAGTTTGGAGGCGGCTTGGGACGAGTTGAGCCGCACTTGCCATCTCAAGTTCTGTGTAAGGTAACTGCCATTCGAGCTATGACACCCTCTCCTCATTGGAGCAAGGGGGGAAAGAGAGGGTCCCGGCTTATGGCCCAGCCCCAGACGGGGACAGAGAGAGACACGCACAGTGGCTAAGGTAGGTTAGTATATAGGTAGGAATCCAAGCCAGCAAAAAGACTTCGGTAAATTCAGTATAAATTCAGGAGACCCTAGGCTAGTTAGTTTTGGCAACTCGCCGCAAGGTCAGAGGTTATCTCGCTCTCTGAAGAGTGGAAACAAGCGCCAAAGCAAGTCTCAATGAGCAAGGAGTAAGACAAGCGCGTGAAAATAAAAAGTCCCGTCCTCTACGGAGTACTCTTTTACGAGCAGGTACCTAGACTATGGGCCTGGGCAGAGGCACAAGGGAGGAACATGCACGCACGGTATGGTAAAGTAGCCGACAAGGCCTACCTAGGCACTGTAACACCTCGGCTCGGCTTCTGCTCAACAACCCCCGGCCCTGGCGTCATGGGGGGATTTTAGCATGGGCCCGCACAATCCCCAGATGAGATCCAATGCGATGCGCCGAGACGAGCTGAATGAACTGCGTGCTTCCTTTTTGCTTTTATCACCTACAACAAACGAATGCTCGCTCTACCCAGCTGTAACCGGACCAACCCACCACCAAATCGACCGATAGACTCCCAATCAAATACCCGAAACTCAACCAACGCCCTCATCTTCATGCGCATGCACCAGGTCAAATGACCGACTCGAGCTTCGTCCAAGCCCAACGCCGCGTCGCTGCGCGTCGCCAAACCCGTGAGGCCGAAGCTACTGCTCGCATCGCTGCACATCGGCAATCTTCTCGACCTAGAGCCAACCTCGAGCGCTTACCTTACCCCCTGAATCGCATAGGATCTGCGTGGGATGCTGTGTCGACAAGGGAGGGCACGCGCCCGGCATTTCGAGTAGGACAAGTCGATGCCGAACTACTCGATGTAGAGCTCTTGGACATTCTCAAGGACCAGGTTTGCGAGGGTCTCAAATATTTTGGTGGAGGGCATCTGCATGATGACTGGTCAGCCGAGATTATGTTGGCTCTGAGGGCGGTGCTTTTCAAGCTCACTGTCTGGGACCACGATGCCACATACGGAGCGGCTCTCCAAAACCTCAAATATACTGACGCCAGAAACGATGGGCTTATACTCAAAGCACCCTCAAAGGTGCAGAAATCACTCTATGGACTTGTCACAGTATTTGGAAACTATGCTTGGACGAGATGGGAGGACTGGCTTCTGGATCATGACGATGGTTACGACGAGCCAAGTCCCCGAGTAAAGCGACTATCGAAACTGACATCTACCCTCTCAACTGTTCACTCGGCAGCGGCATGTGTCTCATTTCTAGTCTTCTTACTGCATGGACGGTACCGAACCCTCCTTGATAGAATTCTCAGAATGAGACTTGCGCCACCCACAAGCCAAGTAAGCAGAGAGGTCTCATTCGAGTATCTCAACAGGCAGCTTGTCTGGCATGCCTTCACCGAGTTTTTGCTTTTCGTACTGCCCCTGATCGGCATCCAGCGATGGCGACGCTGGCTGACCAGGACATGGCGGAAAACAAAAGACATTATCAGAACGGGGCCTCAGGAAGAGGGCAAGGCCAATGGTGAATACGCATTCCTCCCTGAGAGAACATGCGCAATTTGCTACCAGGACCAGAATACTGCAACTTCTGAGAACGAAGTGATGGCAGCAGCAGCATCCAGTGGTGTTATTGGCTCAGCCCAGACAGACATAACCAACCCATATGAGACAATACCTTGTGGGTGTGTATACTGTTTCGTCTGCTTGGCTACTCGATTGGAGAGAGAAGAGGGCGAGGGCTGGACCTGTCTGCGTTGCGGTGAGCATGTCAATGAATGCAAGCCTTGGAGTGGTGACTTGGTTGAGCCGTCTGCAAAGCATGCTTCAGCCAAGACGGTGGCTTTCTCAGATGATATTACTGGGGGTGTGCTTGTAGAGGAGCAGGAGGATGATGAATCGTTCGTAGAGAGTCTGAGTACAGCCTCAGAGTGAGGGGTTATGGGAAGCGTTGATCTGCGGCGTTAATGGATATGTATGGATAGTTATATTTTGTAATATGAAGCGCAGCGAATGCGGTGTTGTTCCACTTTCTTCCATTTCTCATTACCAAGTTCTCCCACTCATAGTGCCACCGATAAAGGGTGTAGTAGTCGCTGCTACCTTGACTGCATTTACTGCCTCGAAGCCCTTAGAAAGGTATGCTTATGCGCTAGGAAAGCAAAGAAAACTCTTGATTAAGGAGTGACTGGATGAAAAAACGTAAAAAGATTTGGATTTTATGAAAGAGAATCTAAGCTGAAAGTCCACCCCAAGCTCTTTAAAAAGACCTGAAGGGACCCTGAAATGGCCAGCCCACATTTTCATCCTCTGAAGGCCACTAACAAGGGTAGCGCGTCATAGCAGGGGAGATGGAACCTTGGACCCCTGTTCTATTCCTACCATTGTCAGCCGAGATACGGACCAACATCAGCCCAATCTAATGCTTGGACAAAACAACACCAACTTCCAAATTCACGATACCGACATTTCAACATAATCATTCTTCTAATACTCGACGAATCCAATTACCGTGCCTTGGAGAACCCGAGACGCAATCCATCGACTTACTATACAGAATACGCCATAATATATAATCGAAGCCTTTCAATGTAGCCCGATATCACAACTCGATTACACCGACTCCCTCCCTTCATCCCATGCCCAGCTTCTTCCAGTTCACGCAGGGCACCGAGTCGCACGTCCGACCCAACGACTCGGCCCCTCTACTAGGCCGCTTCCGCGCTGTTCCTCCGCGTCCTGGCGTGGTATCTCGAAGGCGCAGTCAACTTGGCCTCTTGTCGAATACCGCAGACAACAGAGGCAGCGTACATATACTCGGATACGGTGCATTTTCTGCAGATGACGACGATACGGACAGTGATTATGACCTTGAGGATGATAGGAGCTTGTGGCAACGTCTTTGGCAACGATGGGTGTTGGATATTTGGGTTGATCCGAGACAGTCGGCGGTGAAGAGGGTCGTTGATAAGTGGTGGAGCCGGTATGCATTTTTGGTGTTGATGCCGGCCTTGTTGGTATGTGCTGGAGCTCCAATGAAACTACAAAGAACCAACTGACTCAAGAACAGGCTGTGGCGTGGTGTTCTATACCTTTTCCTCAGTATAGAATTCCCGACGACCATATCGGTGATGGGGACGAGGATAGACTCCCCGACGGATCTAAGACGCCTGGTCACGGAGCTGCTCGAGTCCAGGTCAACTTTTGGTTCTTTCTATTCGTCTACTATGGTTTCTACAACCTTACTGCTCTTATCTGGATCACAAAGGTGTTCAACCTTTACAGCCTCAACTGGTGGCCCCAATCTTTGGGTTTCCCGCTTACCGTCTCACTCATCGCCATCTTGTCCATTGCCGTCCCCATACCCATGTACTACAATGACAAGGCGCGTTATTTGCTCGTACACAATACAGCATGGATTTCATGGACCTTCATCATCATGGCCTTGCCTGTCACGATCGCCTTTATCATCCTCACGACTAATGAGCGGCACATCGGGCTTCGTCACTCGCTATCAGAAACTCAACGCATCTTTACCACATCCTGGTGGACCGGAGAGCCAGACACGTTCAACGGTAGGGACCGTCGGCGCCGGAATGTCACGGCTGATCTATTCGACGCCGACGCAACTCAAGTTGAACCCGAGCTGAGGCCACAGGGCGTTAGGATGCGCCGACTGTGGTTGCCAGCAAGCTTTGTACGATTCTTATGGTTCTGCGTTGCTCTGTTTATTGGCCTCATGGCATACGTGATCGGAGAGGCATACGCAGAGATTTACCTCCGAACCTTACCGCACAATAACTTGGAGACAGTAGTGTATGTCTATGGCTGGGTAGCAACGGTGCACCTCCTGGACGCGCTGAGCGGCTGGGTGCTAGGAATTCGAGAGGGTGAGCGTGTTGGAAGTTATCCTTTGAGCTGGATCTTTAAACTGTAAGCCTCGATCGGTGCAAATACTATTGTTTCCACTGCTGACACCACAGCCAGATACTTCATGTTGACCTACCAGATGTACGTTCGTGCGCTATATGCACGACTGCGTTCACCACAACAATTCATAACCCTTCAGATCTTGTCATCAACAGGTCTGGTTGTCATCACACCCATCATGATGACCTCCTTTGTGCACAAGCTCTTGACAATTCTTGGGCTGAACTCGCAAAGCTTTGGTTCATACCAAAAGCTCCAGACCCGCAATGTCTTTATCCGCTTTCTTGCCGAAAACGTCTCAATGGTTGCATTCCTTGGAAGTATTCTAGTACTGCACTTTGGAGCCAACAAAGACGTTTACCCATATTTCGCTTTCGATACGGAGGGAGAGGACTACAATTTTGGCCTCACTTTCTACGCCTCATCGGTAACCTGGGCGTGTGAGTTGGTAGCGAGCCTCGCCGTGCGAGGACTCATCCGACTATTCTTCCAAATCGATGTAGGCCTGGAGGGGAAGCTGGACTTGGCTGTCTGGCCAGAGTTGATGCCAACCTGTGTGGCAGTCATGCTGCACGTGCTGCAGAACATGCTATTTTCCATCATTCGACTACAATTTCAGTGAGTGGAGAAAGGATCTACTATGGTCTGGTGTGAGTGAGGACCGACAATCCAGGGGCTATTTTTCATAAAGGATTGATGAGTGAGAGGGTCGGAACGGCCCGAGAAAGGTTGCCGAGAGGTGCCGCCATTGAGATGGTGCACCCATTGACATTCGCACCCGCGCAACGAACATGAGTTGGGATGTTTGGCCTCTGCTTTGCTTTTTCTGTTTTTGTCACTATTAAATCTGTGAGTCGTTGTCTTGAGCTGTCTTTCACTGGAGCGACTTCTTTTGCATACTTTGCGATGGCCTTGGACTGGGGAAGTTGTGCTCTTGATCCAAGTTGATACCCATTAGAACGTTTCTAGAGAGTTTTGATACGTTTCATCTTTGTTACAACGCATTAGATACCACATACTGTTTGCCGACACGTTAGTCATTGCCGTTAATAGCAATTCCGAGTTGTAACTTCTGAAGTGGACCGAGATAGCGACCATTCCAGATCGTTAGGTCGACTTGTCTAGGTATGCAACTATATTGTTTCAGGACTTACGGGCTGACAATGATTGGGCGACGGAGTTCAAATAACCATTTCCCGTGCCCTGTGTTTCATAAAGTTTATCTGGCAGAAGCAAGCCTGGGTCATGATTGGGTCGGTGCAGCTTCCGTAGAGTAGCCCTTTTGAAACCCCATGTTGAAGATTGAGATACTTGCGTACCTTAGTGCCTGCTGTCTTTCATAACAAAGGCCATGATGTGCACTGTAGTAGCTACGGGATGCAGCAGCTCTTGAATTGCCTGAATCGCAGTCGGGCTGTCCCCAAACCGATCGCTCGTATTGTCTCGAAAGGAGTAGCTCAGATTGGCTGTGTGCTTATGTTGGTGCCTGCACAACAGTTCTACTGTCTTGTACCAGTGTGCGACGGACCCAGTTCTATCAACATCCATCCATGGCGACATCGCCCATCAAGAAAGATGGAGACACTTGTATCAAAATCTCGCGCCGAGCGGCCCGCAAGGGCGCCAACACAGAAACGCGCACCTGCGGCTAATGCAAGCTCCAACCAGTCTTTTCTTCGGAGAATGAGTACAACAAACGGCGGTGTACGATATTCAAATAATATCAACAACCGGTCAATATGGCAGAGGAAGGAGAACTGATGACGCGGCGATGAAGGGGCAGCCGGTCAGCGAATGCTGGAGGGGAGGATATGCAAGACATTGGGTGGAGAGCTGGGGAAGCATGAGGCACAGCATATAAAAAGGAACTACTACAACCACAACCACAACGCCAGATGGTGAGCGAAACCGATAAGGCAATGTATTCCGGAACGGTCAAGAGAGAAGAGGCGAGACACAAGAAGCAAAGCAGGCAGGCAGGTCGATGCAGAGGGCGGCACGAATGCAGCCGAGCATCGCATCGCATTACATTACATCGCATGACATCGCATGGCATCGCATTAAAGACGCAGAAGATTGCTGCATGTTTTTCAGGAAAGGAAACGAACCTGGTGGCCGGGATCAGGGCTGAAGGAAGAGATCGCAGCGCAGCACATGCGCTGGCTGGTGTGGTTTGAAATGGCTAGGTGTGATGTCGGGCACAAGCTCATGATTCGCGATAGCGACTTGCAGCGAGCTGAAGGGGTAATCCTCAACCGTCTTACATGTTGCTAGAGAGCTCAAGATGCATCCTATTTCGATGGGTCGCCAGCTAAAAAAGGACCATGTCCTATCTTATGCGGGTGTAGCGTAGTGTCGTGTAGTACCTACGCTTGACAAGATACTAGACATCTGCCTGGTCTGAGTGCGTATAGTGTGCCTCATCCTCAGCAGCAAGAATCCATATTGGGCACAGAAACGGTCTCAGCTATCAGCGTCTGTGGGGTTGCATTATAATCGGCATGAGAGAGATAACAATCGATCAGTCATGATTCAAAAGGCAGACGGGGTCTCGGTTGTGCAATAAAGACGAGATCAGCGCATTTCAACCCTTGATAGGCCTTGAACTTGTGTTATCTTGGCATGATATAACGTCGTTCGGGAGCCTGACGAACCCGAGCCAGTAAGCTCGGCCTAGTATGCCCTCGGTTTGGCCGTAATGGACACATCGAGATGCTCTCTGCCATTTTCAAAGATGGGAGCAGAATTGCGATATCGTCTTATTTAACAAGAATAATAGCATGTGTCGCGAGATCCTCTTATGTAACAACGTCTGCCTAAGGTGCAATGTAGATATGAACCCATGCAAGGAAACTTGATGTCGTTGCGTAGCAATGTGAATGGCACAGCTGCATACAAAGAGCGGCTGGGCGTGGGGAGAGCTTGATAGAGGGTTGCTAAGAAACACGGATTTGGCCATTTAAGAACGCCATGAATGAGAACATGCGATCAAAAGATAATAAGACTCCATAAGCCTTATTCTTTTGTCATGTATACTTCTCTGCAGATTATCATCGGCCAGAGACGGACCATGAGCGAAACAAAGCTCTCATGAGCCATGCATTTGGAGGCGCTATGGGACGATGGCTGGCATGGGTTTATGGCGCCGCCTCCGGTCTTGACCACGGAAACACAGTGGAACAACGTTACTTGAGCGGAGCCAGTGGATAAGTTGTAGCTAAAAGTTTTTCTAGAGGAACTCGTTCATAGATCGTATGTTGGGTATCCGTACATTGTTATGCATGTTAAATCAAGCGGGTAGAATTGCCAACTTCGAAACCTCCATGATACAGCTCCCGGAACGTATCACTACGAGAAACAGTGGTTCTCGAATGTACCTAGGAGAACTTCCTGCGAACTGATTACTAGGTAGTGGTGTGATGGTTGATGTGGTGAAAACGATGGACTAACTTAGTACTGAGATAACATCGTATCATGGAGACATTTGTGTTAGCCCGGACAGGCTACAGCTGCTTCGTCTTCGGCCTTGAGGGTTGTCCACCAAATGGAAGCGGGAATAAGCATGGCAGCCACTAAGAAACTACCTTAGACCAGTTGAAGAAGAAAGGGTGTCCAGAGACACCCATCGACGGTAACCTTGCCGCTGCTTCGATCCTTTGTTCGAGAGAATTGCCTAAAGAGGCAGTTCGTTGAACAACCTCCCTCCGCATTAGTATTCATCCCTTCTAAAACAGAAATAGGCTGAATCTGCCTCGATTCTTTGTTATAGAATCATCTTGGAGGTATAGTTCAGCGAGGATGATGCCAGGTTCAGACCTAAAGAGCTTGTATAAAGCTGTAATCAACACCTCATACTATGTATGCCAAACATACGGCAAGGACCCATTTCGTTTGCGGGAACCTGGACCTAGAAAAACAACTTGGAGGTAATACGGGCCAGTCTAGAATGTGCAACACATAGTTAACCCTCAAGGCTGGCCGAAGCTCCGCTGGGCTTACGTGACTTTGCTTCCACATGTGTACTGTATCTCAGTCTCTTTCCTTCAGGTTCCGTCAAAAGACTCGTTTCATAGCGAGCTTCAGCTGTCATGTTATTAACTGGGGTTTCCCACCCGTGAATGTCCGGGTGGCTGTAGATGGATGCCGGAATAAACCCAGCAGCGCATATAAGACCCAATTGAAGTTGAGATTCCCTTGAAGCCGCTCCGAGGGCATGACCTGAAACCACGGGGATGCTTATAGTTTGCATTGGGCCAAATTCTATCTGGAGCCATTGCCCGTCCATCCGAGGCTGGCGGTATGAAATGCGGTAGCGGGAGGTAAGGCAGTGAAGTAAGCCTGGAGCGAAGAATTCTAGCGCGCCCTCCAATGGACGCTAGGCTCGCAGCAGGCCCAATACTGGGGTAAGATAATTAATTGGATGCTAGGGTCTTGTTCAATCAAGGATAAAGGATCAAGGGACGACAATGGATCAAGGCAATCGAGTGAGCGTGCATAAGGCATGGAACTTGATAGAAATACCTGGCATAAATATTGATCTTGTACAGCCAAACTTGTATTCATGATGCTTACAACGAGCAAGCAAAAACAATGTACATTCGATGTACAAGGAACAATACAGACCAACCATCATTCAACGGGGTCCATTGTGTGGCGGTTAATATTGAGTTGGACTTGGTCCCGCCATTGAGTAAAAAAAGTACTTGAATGGTACGACCTGGCTGGCATCCATGACATGTACAGAACACAACAGCGGAGCTTTTGTGTTTGTCGATTTGTCGCAGCTGATGATACCGAGACTCTTGTCTGCAACAAAGAGACGCGTGGAAAACATACATACCGTACTCCAGTCACTCAGTTCTTGGCGGCAAACGCTCGTGAATCGCATCACAACAGAGATTCGTGTTCGCTCGGCAGCGTAAAGGTGAAGGCTGATTTGGCAAGTTGACTCATAGAGGTACAAAATATGACCATCCAATGAGAGTGTCGATCAAGGGTTCGAGCTGTCGATTAGCATCTAATACTGCATTGATGCTACATTGATACTGCAATCATGCATGCAAACCGAGGAGTATGCATTGCTTGTTTGTAAGAAAATGGCGTTTTGCATATCAGAATTCTCATGCAATCGTTGCGGTACTGTACCATTATGTCGACGGGACATACCTACTAACGAATGTTTCATGATGATACAACTGGCTGGCGGGGTACTACTCATGCTACCTATTTATCATTCTATACGACAGACGTGATTGCGCGTACTGGAACAAGCTGCAAACAGACGAGAACTTACTTCCTCGAAACAATGCTGCCTGGTAAGAGTTGCATTCTCCATTCGGACATGTCTGCTTGTCGATATCCAATTGCACCATTGGTGCTTGTTGAGTCATGTAGACTAATACCTTGAATCGTTGATATCTGACCTGAAGCTTGGACACCGAAAAAGCCCGCTTGACCGCTTGCTTGTCCATGGTTGATGATGATGGAAACCAGCTCTTGCTCCCAAAATCTCACTCTATCCATGTCTACTTGTTCGTCTGTCTCTGCTTGGCGAGATGCTTACCATTATCACATCAATTCGACAAAACAACCCCTAAGTCGAGGTGCCGATTATCACAGATAGCAACGGGTGGATATCAGCAAACACCCATCCACGGATCTGAGCCTCCCCACAATTTACTCCATGTTAGGCACTGCTGGGGCTTAATGGTGTGTGCTGGACCCAGAGAGCAAGAAAACTTCTTACCTTAAGCTGAGGTGCCAAAATTAACCAGTCTTTAGGCCTACTAGACAATACTAGTCCTAGCTCATCTTTTTGTCATCTGTTCCAAATTTTCTTGGCCCCTTGGGCTGGGTCCTGGGCGCTGGCGCTGGGCATTGATCACCAAAAGGCTTCTGTATCCGACTCAGCGGCCAGAATTTTTGCTGAGATCCATCGCTGCCATTGCTGAGAGAGTTTCGGAAAGGGAAAAAAAAGTTAACAAAATTTTCCCCTCCCCCACCTTGCATTTTCCATTTGCACCCCTTGGAAGGCTTCCAAATCAATGGGACCCTGTCGGGTTCCCCTCCCCCTCGCTCCCAATCGTTCAATCGTACCTGCCCGCCATTCCCCCACTAAGACCTCGCACGCCTGCGGCATGCCTAGGTTGCACCCCTCCTTCCTCATCGTCAATGCCACTGAAGTTGATGTGAGGTGCGCATCCGTCGCCGTCTTTCGGCAGCCCTGTCCTGGGTAGGTAGGTAGGCAGGTAGGTTCACAGCCAAAACAAAATTACCTTGGGGCCTTCCATTGTGCTTGTACCTGCCTCTTACTGTTTTGCCCGTCAGGTACTAAATCAGCCAAGTAACTCTCGTAGACGGAGCACGTACCTCGTTCGTACTCTCTTTCCGCCTACCACTAAACCACTGTAACTACTTCTTCCGACGCGGCTTGACCACCGACTACCTTACCTTCCTTACCTGAGGTGCCTACCAGGAAAAAAACCACTCGAGTGCTTGTGCCTGGCAACTGCCTCCGCTCACCCTTTCCCGACTTGCCTTGCCCTGTATCCCTCGTCTCTTTTCTCCTTCTCCCCTTATTCCTTCCTTCTTTTTACCGACCCTCCCACCCCTTCTTCTACCCTGCCTCTTCCCTCTCTCTCTCTCCTCCTCTCTTCTTCCCTCCACAATGAGCGCTCAAGAACCCCTCCCCTCTACCAACTCATCCTCAGCGATAAACAACACCACGTCTACCGCTGTCGCTAGCCAAGATGCCTCGGGACGACAGCCCTCCTCCTCCGCCGCCGGTTCCTCCGAACTCTCCGGTGCAAAGATAAGCCTGCGCAAGTCGCTGCGAAGCTTCCCCGACTTCCCCATCCCGGGTATCAACTTTGTCGATATTATGCCTCTCTTCGCCGACCCAACCGCCCATGCCACCCTTGTCGATGCTCTCGAACTTCAGATCGCCGAGGCTTTCCCCACCAAGCCTGATGTTATCGTAGGCCTTGACGCCCGTGGCTTTCTCTTCGGCCCTGGTCTTGCGCTCCGTCTCGGTGTTTCCTTTGCTGCTGTCCGCAAGCAGGGCAAGCTCCCTGGACCTTGTGCTACCGCTGAGTACGTGAAAGAGTACGGCAAGGATCTGTTCCAGATGCAGGAAGACGCCGTCCGTGAGGGCCAGAAGGTCCTCATTGTGGACGACATCATTGCTACGGGTGAGTTTATCTGTTTGCAAAGCAGTATGCATGAGGCGTATAGGACCTTAACTGACATGAATCATCAGGTGGTTCTGCAAAGGCTGCAGCTGAACTCGTCCAGCAGCTCAAGGGCGAGGTCATTGGATACTTGTTTATTCTTGAGATCCCTGGCCTAAACGGCCAAGAGAAGCTCGGCACTGCTCCTGTCAAGATTCTTCTTGAAGATGCTTAAGTGGCTGATGCCAGGCTTCCTCTATTTTCGATCCCACTTTCAGCGATAAAGCGATGCCGGGCCATAGATCGACTTGTGGTGTGCCTCATCGCGGCGCATTTGTGAGAATTTTTGTTAGACCTGGAGAGTCTGTTTCTGCTCTATGTTTTTGAAGTATTGGCGGCGGTAGTGACCAAATTTTACAGCAATTCACTTATTTTACTAAGTGAGATCTATATTGGTTGGCGTTTGTGGATGGCTTTTTCACGACTCAACAACAGCAAAAGTCTTTTCGGGTTCGCGCATATAGAATGGGGTTTTGGCGGTTACCTTGATATAGCCATATAAAGAAAGATCGCAAACTAATAATCATAAATGTCAGTTTTGTCTGCCCACCTTCTGGCTGCTTTGCCATCATGAGACAATAATTATGTGTCTTGCTAGAGTATCATACCACCTACAGCTAGGATTAGAATTCTCGAGATTATGAGTAGGTCAGGTTGTAAGTGTCAGGTTGAGCTTACAGGCAAGGCTTTGATTGCTAAACGTGTCATACAAAGAGACATCTACCTCTGTTTCCCTCAAAGCCTGAAGGTATCATACGCTATCAAAAACAGCAATATACAAAAATGACGATAAAAGCCACCAGAATAACTCCGAGACATGAATATGAACTCTATGCGTTCGTTATAAGACAATGGCGTTCTCTATCAACATCCCTTGACTCTCCACCACGTACTTGCGCCGCATGCCCACGCCCTTAGCCTCACCGAAACGTTCATAATCACCCTTGGCTCCACGCATGAGAACGAGAGGCACACCGTTGAGCCGCCCCATGCCTCGGGGTGTCACTTGCGCCGTAGTTAGCAGGGGGCGAACGATATCATCAGGGCCTTCTTCTGAATCATCGCCCTCGTCAATGACAATCACAAGTTGTAGTGTATGTGGCGATGCTGGGAAGCTAGGTATGCGCTCTAACTTTTCGCTGAAAGAGCAGCCGCCGCGACGAATGACAATTATCTGATGTTGGCGAGACGATGACTCGGGCAAGGGGGCACCACATGCTTCACCACCGAGGAAGACGGTTTTCCAAGGAAAGTTGGCGATGGGCTTGCGGGAGTTGTAGCTGGGTGACCCGACCATCGGCGTGTCGATAATGGGCGGCAGAGGAAAAGCGCCGGGGCCGGTAGATGTGTAAGCCGTCCAACGGAGGATAGTGGGGCCGGGACCATCCGTCTCCGTCTCCGGGAGATCGGTATATGCGGGTTCAAAGACGGAGCTCACGGCACGGAGAAGCGACTTGAGAAGTGATTCCGAAGGAAGAGCCGCATGGCTCGGAAGAATCTCACTGGATACATTGACACCCTGGGCGGGTGCCGGGGCACTGGCATTCGACTTCTCTAGTGTATCGAGGAGCAGGTCAATCTCAACGATATCCTTTCGTCGAATACAAGTAAATGCATCATCTTTGTAAGATCTCACATGCTCTGCATGAAAGAAGACACTCTCGTGACGACCAAGCTCTCTACTTGCGGCGTGTGTAATTCTCCATGATCGATCTGCGACCTTGCCGCCCTTTTGCTGTTCCAATTGAAGCCGCATGCCATCAAGGTTGCGGACCGTTGGTCCGTTGTGGCTGTACCACACGAGAGATGTCCCGAAACGAGACACAAGCGAGCTTGCCGTGTCACCGGGTGGAAACTCTATCCATGTCATGACGCGCTCGACGGGTGCGGCACACACGCCATCTTGTGGCAGCATCGTTGGCGGTAACGTCCATGGAAACATCGTGTGATTGGTTTTAGCTCTATATCTCATTACATGCCCTTTCTTTCGATCGAAGACTTCTACGGCTTCAAGGGGTCCGTGGACATTGGGAGTATTGTGCAAGTCGACGAATAGTGCGACACTGAAAAGGTCAGGACGGGCAGCCGTAGCTGAACCGGAAAGACCTGGAACTATAGGTACCGGGCATGAATGCGTGAAGCCCTCATCAATCGTGTCGTTCTTGGCTGCGACTCGTTTCGATAATGAGTGCCGCCGAGTCGGCTTCTGACGGCTGCGATTGGGTATAATAAGGGGGTGACCCTCTGTGGAAAAGACAAACGCAGCATCAACCTTGTTGAGAGCATGGTCTGGGTCGAAGAGGAGGTACATGTACTTTGTTGTTTCACCAAGGAAGAAGCTCTCCATGCGGTCAGAGAGCTCTCCTGTTCTGACATCTTGAAGACCAGCCCATCCACATGGAGCACGACATCGTCGCTCAATGTCTCTAAGAACCATCTCTCCGACATGCAAGTACCATGGGTCTTGTGTGGCACGGTATATATAATATGTTGACTCTATGAACTCGGGACGGCCTGGCCACCAACCGAGCCCCTGATCAACAGTGTTTTCGCGGACAGACCATCGCTCAGGCAAAGCAGCATACCGCGTCCAGAGAGCAGTATAAACAAGATTTGCCTCTACGGCTTCATCGACTTCGCCAGCCATAGCTAAGAGACCAGGATAGAAGGCACCCAAGCTATCAATCCACATAGTATATGGTTGCCCAGTTGTGCGATGATTATTCGAGTAGTAAGGGTAATGACTTCTGTCAGTGTACAAATATCGCTTGACAGAGGCGTGTGCCTGATGCCATGCATCCAAGAACGCCTCAGAGGTCTGTAGCTCAGTGGGCAGAGGAGGGTGGAGGACGTTGGGATCGAGCCACTCAGTGCTGCTCTGTCGGCTAGTGGTTGATTTGTTGGGCATGCCGTGTCCCGAAAGCAGGATATGGCTCTTCAAAGCATATTCGAAGAAGCTATCCATACCGGCACCAATTCCGGCGTGTGGCCCTATCCACTGCCCAGCCTCTGCGTCCAGACCGTTACCGACGAGTCCAATTTCACTCCTTCGTCCCCAGACTGCCCAAAAAGCCCTCTTGGCCGCTTGCTCGAATCGAACGTCTCCTGATAAACGACTGAGAACTGTGAACTCTAGGGTAAGACTTCCAGCGCCGGCACTGCAAGTCTCAGTGATCTCCCCCGAAGCAGCCTCAGGTTTGCCCTCCATGTGACGAAAGAGGGGCGAGTTGGTATAGAAAGGAATCCCATGTCGAAGATTGACTCGAGGATATGGAATGCCGGTGTCTGTGTAAAAGGCTGGGAGAAGCCTTTGTCCAAGATCAAGGGCCAGCCTTAAAAGTTGGCCATCGTATTTGAAACCATTCGGCCATGTTATAGGCGCAAGTTCAAGAGGGTCATCGGCCTGGGTCGCCCAGGCTGGCTGCACAGTATAACCGCTGATAGGCAGCTCCCCTATGGCAAAAAGATGCGCACTGAGAAGGCCACCCAGTCCACGTATTACGGTCTCAAAAACCTGAACCTTGCTGTCGAGGTCAAATCCAGTCGCTCGAATGCCCTGGCCCGAAACACCTGGTCGTCCATCGCCATAGTATCGCACAAAATCCGCTATTCCATCTTGGAAATCACTCAGAGCTTTCGACCCTGTCCCTGACGCATCTTCGGGTCCTCCAGCGAGGATCGCAAGTGTCGATAGACTATCAATAAGTGTAAGGGAGTAATTTCCTAGGGCATCGTTCAGACCGATATGGGCGGGATTTTCTCGATCTCGGGTCAGGGGCGAGCACGTCAAAGGTCGAAGCTGTAGGAAAAAAGACAGTCAGCTTTGAGCGGTGATCAGCTGCGGCACCAGACAAACCTCATCCTCAGGAAATGCATGTTTCATGTAATTGCCAAAGCCATGATAGAACATATCAACTGTTTGTTGGCGCAACCGCACAAGGTGGTCCCGCCGCATTGCTTGAGCCGTCCATGATAGTGAGGCCCAGATCAAGAGCTGCACCCAGACCAATAACATCATGCCTCCTGGCTCGAATAGCCAATGCCTAGGCCTCCGAGACATTGGCCAAGGGAAAATGGCGCTCGAGAGCTACTGGGCTCATCGAGGGAAGCCTAAGAACAGCGAAACCGACTGTAAACCATACAGTTAACATACGAAATGCCTTGAATACGACGCGCGACAGACGCTTGGCGTCGCGATTTGATAGTCTGGAAGAAACGAAACCCTCACGAATTCGTGGTGACAGTTGTTTCCTGTCATCCCTGCGCCACATGTGGCTGGGGCGTTGTGGCGGTTTGCGAACTGCGGTCCAATCAGATGCCGTGGTTAATGTAGGCTCTTTCCAAAACCAAGTCTCCGCGAAGTCAAATGTCTTGAGGGCTTCGACAGACCTGGAGGTTACTTATTCTTTACAGTTCTAATCTCATAACAGATTATCTTTGCTTCCCTTCCGTGCATGCATGTCAACAGTGCTTACATTTTCATACTCAATTTGATCATAGTAGCCTCGTCCCTTCCTATCTATCAGTCATCAAGATCACCTTCCTTGTCATTCGTCACCCTGAACCTCAATGCAACACCAGCACCAAGGTAACGACGAGCCAACAGCATCATTCATAAGCAGAAAACTCTCTCTCAGCACTAGTTGCCACATGTTTAAATGTTCACCCCTCTTGACTCCTTTGTTTCGACGCCTTCTCCGAAGACTTAATCTCACTAAATACAACCAAAATACGCGAAGCCCACACAAGTTTATGCTAAGATAAGAGGTCACGATGAGAACACCTCATGTGTGCCAGCACGTCACATCCCTGGCGCTAAGGCGAGAACAGGGAGGGTCCCTTGGATGAACGTCACTGTTGATCTAACCATATTGAAGCGTCAAGCGGCAATCGGCCAGCCGTCTGAAGCGCTGGCTGTAACTCAACGTTGGTTATGCCTTGAACTGCTCAGGCGATAAACGTTAAACGCGTTTCGAGTCGTCAAACCGTCATCTCCCATCACACCATCACGCGCAATAGAATCTCAAGCGCGGTTTGGCTGGCGTTGGCCCCCTTCGTCCGTGATCACTCGCTGGTGAACTTTCTGGCCCTCAATACTCAAGGCGCCTAGGGATCGAAACATACGCCTGTCCTGTCTGTGCTAAGGGAAACAGAATCAGATCAGTCCCCACTTGAGTTCCTTTGAGGATCCTCTGCTACAGGATAGATTCATTGTTAACGGCAAGCCACGCGGACTGCTAGTAACTCCTAGCGCGTCATCGGGATCTTCGTTTCCGCTGAGTCTTGACCTAAGCTATATCTGGTTACTATAGCAAGCCAAAGTCCCTGGACATGCGATGAGAGCGAAGTCCGACATGAAGATTCAGCTGCATTCTCTCTCAAATTACCTTGCTTCTAGTCTGGCAGCACTGCTGCAAAGCTCCGTCTCCACCATGCAGTCCCTACGGCATGACTCTACTGTTCAAGTAAGAACCCAGAAACGGCGATTTGCACAGCTTCCTATTGCAACTCAACGACATTGTGTTGTTCTACTGCCACAGCGCAGTTCAACCACGGTTAAGTTTTTACTCGGCTCTTTTTCAGAGTGCAATATAATCTGCTGGAGTGTCATGCTGAACAATCGCTGGTCCTTCCAACAATGGAAACGTGGAAGTACCCTCACCACGTTTCTTTAAGTCCCTGTAGTCTTGTCAAGGAGCCAGATCAACCATATCGTTAATTAGCAGGTCGGAATATCGAATCAGAACAGCTGAAAAATCGGGGTTTGATGCCTTGACAAGCCTTCCCATTCTGAAATGGAGAGCTTCGTCCTCCCAATCTTGACATACTTCTCAAGACCCGCTTGCTTCAACTGTCACAGCTCCGAGTGGTTTGACCTCTGCCATTTTTGGGAAGAATCTCTCCTGGGTTTATATTCTCTCAAGATAAACCTCTACAATAATTTCGCTGCCATTTTCCATCCTATTTCAACTGTGGTGGTCAAGCAAAGGCAGGCCGTCAGCCAGTTATTGGTCTCGTCTGAGGCTTGACATTGCCGAACTGTCAAACGGCGTGATCTGCATCGGGGGGCTAGAAACCTGGATCCCTGGCGGCTAGGTTAAGGGTGTCCGCTAATGGGGCCACTAGCTTAGGCTCAAGGGGGCCCCGTCAAGCTTGTCTCGACACCCTCCCGGCTTCCGAGGGCACCCTGAACCCTTGCCAACCTGAACCCAGTTACATGCAAGTTGCAGCGAGAATCAAATTTACTTGAAGCGCAATTTTCCAAACTGTCGGGTCTACACAAGACCAAGTTTGTCAATACGAGCTATGTGTTGTCTCACTCACGCTCCGCCCCCTTTCTCAGTCTTTCCAGGTCTTTCGCATTCCCCCCTTGCTTTCGTGGCAGCGAAACACGCCATATTGTCAATTCCAAAATCGCCAATCTTAAAAGTACCCAACCAGATATTGTCTCAAAAGTCTGACCCCAGATTCTGTGTGAAGCCACTCAAGTCACTTGACTTCCCGCTTGCCCACACAATTACCTCTCAAACTTGGCAATATCTTCAGCAGCATAGAAGACATAAATACATTCTACAAAAGTATTGGGGAGACGTGGCACGACGTGGAATTCTTTCTTGTGCAAAGATGCCGGGATATTCACAAAGCTCTATCTTGAACAATTCCTTGGGGTATATGGACTCTTATATGGAAAATACAAAAAAATGAGGGGCTCTTCGTTGGGAAGATGAAGTTGTCTATAATGCCATTCCCGAAAACAAGTCAGAGGGGTTTTCCTTTCACGACCCTCTGCGTCCTCCATACATCGTCTGTGTTGGGCTCAATCTCATCAAGGGTTGCATGCGATCGTTTTGTGGTGGCATAGCTCCAGGTTCCATCTTCATTTGTTGGTCCCACATATGCGCGCTCATCATGTGGCCTCCAGGGCCATCTTCTTCCATCTTGATATTGGGAAGGCCATGCACCTGGTTAATAACCTCATCTTCATGAGTGTTGTGGGATCCGACGCTCATCATCTCGTCGTGTTCATCACCGCGTCCAGTGCGCTTCCTTGGTTGAACCGATCTGCGTCGTCTTCTAATGTTTATATCCCCATAGGACTCCATGTAAATTCCCTCCTCAAGCTTTAGATCGTTGACGACTTTGACTTCTATGTCGCTGGCGTTCAATCGCATATTTCGGGAACCCCCTAATTCGTGGAAGGTGTCAAGAATCATCTGATAGCGATTTTTCTCGACGATCTTGAAAGCCTCCCGAAGCAAGTCCTCCTAAGAACAGTTAGCGAAGCTCTCCAGGGTCTGAAACCAGAATGACTTACATCTCTGGTCAACCAGTCAATGTACTTGGATCGTCCTCGTTTGAATTTCATCTGAAGCATTTCCTTACCGGGGCACTTCTGGAAACGACTCTTATAGTCGCTCTGGATGCTCTCCCACATATCCTGACCCTTTTGGTTGCGGTGCTCCCAGCGAGATTCGAATATGCAGCGCTCCTCATCGGGACAGGTACTCTTGAGTGTTGGTGGGACCTCTTCTCCAAAGCAATTCTTGTGCTCGTCTACAGGCTCTTCAGCAGCTGCACTTCTAGAGGCTCCTGGCCTCTTGGTTGTGCGCTTTTTGACGCGGCCAGGGGCGTGTAGGGCAGATTTTCGACGAGGGGATCCAGTCATAGAGCGTGGAACATCTGAAGGTAATCCGTGCAGTCCTGTATCTTCTGGGCTTCTTCGACGGTACGGAGGTGGATGATGCTCGGCCAGCAGAGGAGCAGGCGCCATTTCGCGATGATGAATGCCCATTGGAATATGATGGTTGTCCCTCATCATCATGTGGTCTTGGTGCTCAACAGGAGGCGCCATATTGACGTAATAAGGGTTACTCATAGGTTGTGGTTCCGGTCCATTTGAGACACCAAAGGCTCCCATATAGGGCTCTGGGGGTCCGGGGGTTCGACGTCCATCGTGGACATAATTGGCATGAAGGAATTCCCCTCCAGCCACCGGGGCTTGAGAGGTCATGGGCGAACTCGCTTGTGGGGATTGGCTATTAACGTCAAATTGTCCTGCCCACTGCTGCTGCTGGTGATACATTCTGGAACTCCCAGGAGGGCTAGGGTGTTGATTAGGTGTGCTTGGAGGCGGAGGATATTGCGATGCAATTTTTGACACGCCGTGCAAAGGAGGAGATCCCACGACTGAGATGGGAGTTAAGAGATTTGGATCGCACTGGCCAGAAATGCTGTTGAAAGGTGAAGAAACCTGCAAGAACAAGCGTCAGTTTTACAAAAGGACCATTGGGGCCAGAGCTTCGGATCTATAACAGCGCTTTAAAAGACTCTGCCAAGTTCACCTCCACTCCGGACGAAGCTCGACTTACAGATGAGTAGGATGTCAGATCGTGGTAAGGGGAAGTCTCAGTTGTTGGAATTGAGTCGTGTAAACTGGGAGCTCCCGAAAGACCATCCGGCTGGGTTAGACCTGGGGCAATATACTGCTGCTCGACCATGATCATGTGGGTATCAAGTTGGGGGATTGGACAATCGCAGTCCAAATCGGTTGGTTTATGGTATAGGCGGGGCTGAATAACAGAAATGGTTGCGTCTGTGAGTGGTGGGGAGCTGTTGATGCTGTGGCTGCAAGTTCAAGATTCAGACCGAGACTGATAATGGCACATTTATGACCAGAGACCAAGAAACTTCAAGAAGGCATCAAGACCTGGCGAGGCAGATATGGAAGAACAAGGTGCAAGACGATTCAGCCTCTTCTGGCCGCGGCCGCTTTTTGAAGACCTGGGGGTCAAAGATCGAGGCCAAGAGAGTGCAGGGGCAGGAAGGATGAGTTGAAGGGAAACAGAGCCTTGTGGGGTCATAGACGGGCCGGCCGCTTTGTATAAATGGTGTTTGGAGATGAAGAGCAGTGGAGTGCAGATCGTTGGAGTGTATGTAGGTTTGATGTACATGGAGGTCAGCCTGAGGGACAGCAGCAACGAAGTACCAGGACCTTTGGAAGAGCCGTTCTTTTGGCAAGCCCGGGAAGATATGAACGAGCCAGAGACAGGCCTCGGTGCCAGGGGCAAATGGGGGAAGGACTGGGGGTGTCGAACAGAGGGATCAAACCCCAAGTACAGTATGGGTACGGCCTGGCATTGCCTTGAACCTAGGAAGTGGAGGGCTCAAGCTGTGAGGGCTCGGGGCTCAATATCCTCCGCCATGCCAAGGTACTGGAGCTGTCGTGCATAACAATAGCCGCCGAGGGGTCTAAAGCAGCGAACGAAACGAGTTGGAAATAGAGGAAGACTAATGGCAGAACAGAGGACGTGCATGGTATGCCCGTGGAGATGACACTGGTATGGCTTAAAGGATGGAGGGGAATTATCGCGACCATCGCGGCTTCAAGGGTGTGTGTAGAGTGGGAGTGGCGTTGGATTTGGCTTTTACTTTGGCGTGAATATGGGTGTGGGCATGTAAAACGAGTGAATATGGGGCGGGGGGTGTTTGTTTGGGGTGTTCTACCATCCCCTCCATCCATCACATCCAGCTTCAGTGCGTCCATTATGGGTGTGAGACGATGGGATGGGATGGGAAAATGGATTGAAAACAACACCGAAAAGAGTCGGATGTTTCTTCGGAAGCTCTCTCGATTTCACCAGACCGTCACTCTTTCGTCAGTCAGGGATGCTTGGAACTTTTTCCACCAGGCAAATCCCCCCTTCACACGACCACCGTCTCGCATACGGTCTGGAGCAGTCTTCTATCCGACAGTCTGGATAGAGTATGTAATGGCAATCTCTGGCTATCAGTCTAGGAAGTGGTGAGGAGATTACGACTCAACTCGACTTGACTCAATTCTCATCCCACACGGAGCCGACCTGTGAGGTCGGCGTTGGATCAACAATGACAGAGGAGAATACAGCACGACATTGAATAGCAAGACAGGAGGCCATTCAGAACCGCAACTATGATATATTGTGTCAGGCCAAAGACATCATGAGCTATGGCTGCACCGTCAATCGTGTACATACTGAAACGGAGGGTTGACACGAGTAGCCAAAAGAGAGACGGATGCCCCGAGAGGGAAAGGCGAGACAAGCTGAAGAGCAATTATTAGGTCTTTGCCAAACTAAAAGGCCAGGCTGAGCTAACGGGGACGAGAAATCAGTAATGCCCGAAGAGAACGAAAAGAACGGGGACCTGGGGCCTAAACCTGGACCTTGACAATAGACGATAACATGGGCCATCGACCACTGACCAGGTACGCAAAAGAGAAAATATGTGAGCGATAGGGAACGCAGCAAGGTGGGGACAAGAGTGGCCAAGGACCCTTTGTGTCTGGTCTGTCTGTAAAGAGGGAAGAGACAATCAGAAAGGTGGGAAGCTGGGAAGCTGGACCGGGTTGCGCTACCTGAAGGCAGTCCATGGGCCGTGCTTCTGATGAGTTTCTCATCACCTTCTTCGTAGACATGAGTCAGTGAGTTAACAAGTGACAAATCCATCTTGGGTTTGGTCTGACCAAGTTATCAGAGCTGGGACGACAACAATGTATGACGGACAACAACAAGGGCTGTCAGCAGGAACAGATACAGGTACAGGAACGCGGGAACTCATAATCCTGTGCGGGCCGTTTGGCGTCCATCGATCTGAGGATCGGCAGCTCTGAGAGAAGTGGTGCGCCAGTGACGTCCCATACGGTACTGGGATGTTAGTGGAGGAGGAGGGCGGAATACAGAAAGTCAAGACATGAGAGAATAAGAAAAGACGCGATGATCTAAAGTGGGAGCAGGGGTCTGCCTGGGGAGCGCATTTGGGGCTGGGTGAGGCCTGGCCGGGCCAAGCCAGGCCAACACAGCACAGCCAAATAGCTCAGCCGACATAGAAGAAAAAGGGTACAGAACGGATTTTACCCTATTACTGCTTTGCTTCTTAGTCTCGAAGCTATTTTGTTTTCCTTGTCAATAAGCAGCGAAAACAAGAGCGAAAGCGGAACGGCGTCGGAGACGGAAACGGAGATGGGCGACGAAAGGGCCCAAAAAAGACGACATGACAGAACACAGAATGACCATGCCTGCAACAGCTTAGGCAGATCCCAGCGACTCCACCACTTTGCTTGGCACTCGCCGGCAGATTGCCTGCCTTGTCATTGTCATTGTCATGTGTGGGTGGTAGAGAAGTATTGAGCGGAGCATTGCATTGCATTACACTATGTACATTGTATGGCTTGCGCACATGCTGAAGATTCTGTCAGTCAACTAACCATCCATGAAACAGTTCCAGGTCTGTAATATCGGTCGGTTGGATGCTAAGGTGTCCTTTGGCGCAACGACAAGAAGGAAATCTACAACCAACAACAAGCTTGATATTATACGCGCGCTACCTGGGACCATGATAGGACCGCGTGTAGCGGGAGGCCGTTGAGATGTGAACCTCGCCGCAAAATGGACGGTAGTGTTAGCCTTAAAAGGTCGCCTCGTGCCCCCCCTGGGGTCATAAATTAACGACGTTCTACCGCGATACCTTGATCAGAGGCTTTGACTATACGTATGTACATACTGTACAGGACGGTACGGTACAGTACCTAACCGTTTACCTTATGGTTCCCCACAGGTGGCTTGTCCTGTCGTGCCTCGTCGACTCTTCCCCTAGTCCGCGGATGCCAGCCGGCCTGAGCAAAAGCCGAGCAATGACGCCGCTGCACAGCATCAGCAAGCAACGTTCAGACAAGTCAATTATGTATTGACAGAAAATAGAGGGCTCGCTTCAACTAAGATGAGCTTTTTTAATTAATTATCCTTCAGCTACTGCAGGGCTCGTCTTGGACGGAGAAAAAGCAACGGGGATTATGATACTCTGAAGCCGACAATACCCCGGTTACCTGACTCAATCAGTCTCAGCTCCAACTCGATTCAGTTTCGAGGCTGGCTGAGCATGGTCATACATACACTACAGTACCACAACTGACGCAGTGTCTACACATCACGATTCATACTGTGCGTATTTAGAATGGCAGAGAGCAATGACCACGAAGACACGACTAATTGTCTAATAGCAAGTTTAAGCCCACTTGCCCTGCTCAATATGCAACCCATAACATAACATGGCATGCGCCTCGCGGCGCTTGAGAGATGGCAGGGGTATCGGAGTTAGAGGGTGGCCCGCCCTGGTGCAGAAATACGGCCCCGCTGCCGGCCATTCAGCAATCCGTGCCGCAAGCTAGTGATGACGCTAAAAAGCTTAGCTTACCAGACTGTCGGGACCACGCTAAGCAGGCATCAACCCCTGTTAGGTTACTCGTCTTCCCAAAGAAGCATGGACCGAGCAGGGGATGTCCTTGTTTTATAGCGGGGACAATGCGCTGCCATTGGTGGCCCATATGATCAGCCCTTGCTCATGCCTGATGATTGCAATTGTGGCCAATGGGTGAAGGCTCCGGGCTCGCACGCTTTGCTGAATACGGTATAGCGAGTATGCGCGCGTTTACCATGCGGTTGGCTGTCATTGGACAGCGGCTTGACTGCAAGCGAAGGTCCTGCCAACTCAACGCTGCTGCCCTGGGCCTGACTTTCCGTGTCTGGTCCCTGCACGCCCCCCCCCCTTGCTCCTTACACATTGATTGCGCCTCTGATTTCCTACCTCACATCATCCATCAGAATCAATCAAACCCTCTTCATTCCACCAGCTTCGTTCGGCCTTCTTGTCCCGACAATCCATCACCGATTTACTCACCGATTTTTCGTTGGCCTTTCTCTTCCCTATTCTGCGTTGCAATGGGAGCAACCTTCCCCACATCCCAATCAAAAGGCTCCATTGCCTCTCTCTCTTTTCCCATAAAGTTAGACTACGTTTTGACAAATTCATTATGAGATGCTGAGAGACATAGCCTGAGATTGAACTAACCTTATACTACTCCAGCATATACAATTGGAGTCTTGCCGATTCCTATCGGTTGGATGTGCCATATGTTACCTCCAGCATTTATATGGATGGCTCACTTGCTATCAGTCTATCACAAGCCAAGTGCCGCCCTGGACGGCTTAAGCCCCTGGGCATCGTCTCCCTCGCTTGTGCGCTATAGGTAGCTCATCTGTTATTAACGCTTAGCAATTAACTTAGCTGCCAACGTCGCCCCCATCGCACGCCGCTGCCGCCAGATCTGGGGTTTTGGTTTGAGGGTTCCTGCAGATCCATTCTCGGATCTAGCTAACGTCGCGGATGTCAAAGATAACACAGCCTTGTCACGCCATGTGTCCATATGGTATGGTCACTGATATTCTGCCTAAAATAATTTCTACACTGCATCGCGGGCTTCAAGGCAGTGAAAACGCTCCGCCCTGCTCCACCGTTTCATCAAGCTTGGCCTTGTGGGTTTCAGCATTGGCTTTGCCTCTTACCCGTGATTATAGGTCCTTGGAATGCGGTTGAATTTCAGCGAGCAGGCATGTCTTGCCAAAGACTTCTTGCTCTTGGTTCTCAAGAATCAAGAGCCCCCTTATCTGGTTATGTCCGTCCTAGCGTGGTGTCACTGGTACTCTTGATTTTGTTTCCGGTTTCAAACTTCTCCATCTCATTTACCCAACTGCCGGGACTCTTAACGCGTACATACTTTGGCCTGAATGGGAAAGTTTTGCGGGAGATTGCTCGATTCACCGGCTTTTTCGATGCGCATCTGACTCGTTAATGTCCACTCTAAGCGCTCTTGTCGCGTCAGGTTAGATGATCGCCCCCTACCACTTACAACACACCAAGCATATCGAAACTACCGAGGCATGTTTGCTAAGGTGTTTCTAACGAGCATGGGAGTGTTTGCCGCGAGTATTCCGCCTTGTTCGCAGGTTTAGCCGCGTTTTTGACGTCTCATATTTCAACTCAAAAGTTCGTATATGTCGGTCCATAGGGTCGCATTTCTGTCCGACCCGCTCCCCCTTCTCCCAGTCATATTTCGAATCACACGCATGCTCATGCAGAGTGGGCGGTACCAGACTTTCGGGACCAGATAACGTGTTTGTTGCTCGTACGTTGCGAGCAGAAGAGGCAGGTGATGACACGGTTCATCAGCGTTGAGACAACCATCCATTACAGGTGTGGTGCCGTACATATCCGTCCGTCTGCAATGAATGGCGGCCCCCCCGCTGTGACATGGCTCTCGCTGGGGTGCACCTTGCCAATGCCAGGCTTGACATTCATTTCTCAAGCCTTGAGCCCTGGCAGAAAGACGTTTTCGATTTGTTGCTAGGCTGAATTTTAGCGTTGCCTTCCGTAGCCAGCACAGGCACAAGGCGACGCCCCCAAACCCCTCCCTCGTCTTTTCTTAGCTTGGCAACCCATCTCATCTTATCATCTATCGGGCGATCATCGTTAATGAGGAATAAAACACACACCCTCGTCAGAAGTCAGAAGCCAATCTCGTGGGGTTCCGCACCCATCTTTTGCCCTGATTGCGCATGTCTACGGCCCGACGCCTCGACTTGTTTACATCAAGGTCAATTGCAGAGCATGTCATTCAGCGTCAATACACTCACCCACGGCGCAGACCTGCGGCATGCGCTACGTAGTAACGAGAACAAGGGGATGTCCGATTCCCCTCCATGCTGCGATGGCACTTATGTTGTTCTGCTCGGCCAGGGTACGTGCGCTCTCATACATCATCTTGTAACCGCAATGCTTGGATACGCCCGCAACAAGCAGACCCGACATCCTTTTTTGGATGTCAATAGGATTCTTTGCACCTCTGCCAAGTGAGCAGCTGATTGTGGCTACCTATTGTTCTTTACATGGACCAAGTCCTAGCTCACAACTGTCATGTCTCCAGCTTGCTCTATTTGGCTTAGCAGCATTGTTGTTCTGTGCTCCCAGAAGACCAAATCTCCTAAGGCTAGTCGTCGGCTTTGCCGTTACGTGAATAGCTAGAACTTATTTGCCTGAACTTTGTGTTATAAAGGCGCCAAAACGTGCGCAGCTATCGGCCGCCTCTGCACTAGGACAAACACTCGCCCCAAAGTTCTATCATGGCTTCTAGCCTGTATTGAATGTTTCTCTTCATATCAAAAAAACTGAGTTAGAGACTTTTGTGGGATTTTCTCATATCACAGCCTACTGCCATATCAGCCCCCTCCTTGATGCTTACCGAGAAAGCCGAACACATGGCCTACTCGGAGGAAAGCAAGACAGTCTCGAATCAGCTACCTTGTCCAACCTGAAGGGAACTCTTACCAGTTACTTCATTTATATGCTTCACCGACAGCTGCTTGCTCGCTGTAGCACTGGCTCCATGTTGGCCTGGAACGTTGGTCTACTGGCATGCCTCTCTCTCCAGTCACTGGCGACGGGGACCCAGAATTCCTGGCCGTTTGATCATTTCAAACATCTTTCCTCTTGTGTCTCTATGCATATAGCATGAAGTTACAGTGACGGTATCGTTTTCCAGGGCCTGAAATTCAAGAAACACCAAAGTACTCGGCAAAGAGCCTTGAAAATTGCAATGCAATTCTTAACACCAAATAGCCTCAGCAACGTGATCTTTTTTCTCTCTATCAAGTCTAGGCCTCTATAGATATAGGGCCTTACGGACCTGAGTCTATCCACATATTTGACAAGTCTCCAGTTTCTTCTGACCAGGGGTTGATTCATGCCCTCGTTGGGAGCAGGATATTTCTCTTTAATTTCAGGCTCTAAAAAGAGAGAATCACGGTACTGACTTAAGCCAACTTAAGGATTCATGGGGCCTGTGCTCTGAATGTAGGATCATGGTTGGTATTTTCTCCATCTCGAGATGGTGTTCTTGAAGGGAAATTGGAGGACGAGGCCACTTTTCGGAATTGGCGGCACACAGGCAGAAAATACAGCAGTTGCTTGCAACTATGGTCAAGAGAATAGAACTTTCAGGGCGGGTTGGCGCGTGACTCCCGGCACTTGAAAGCGCCGTCTAACGGCTTGCCGAGTCTTGCATTCTTTAGTGAAGCAAGCTGCGTGGAACTGGGCTGGGCTGGGCTCGGATTGCTCTACTACAGGCAGGAAGGCTTATCCTAGCGTAGATCGATGGCCAGTTTCATGAGCGGACACAGGATGCAAGCACTGGATGGGGCTGGGAGGGGGCGTGTTGTTTGTTGTTGGTTGTGCCTCTGTTGGTTGTGTTTTCTCAGAGTCAGTCAGAAGAGAGAATGACCGCCAGGGACCAAACTCGACGTGGTTCTCTGCCAGGGTCCGCTACAGCCTTGAAGAGTAAGTGGCTCGTCTTCCGTTCAGATACTAATAGTGGTTTCGTTCTCCAGATGCCCTTGTTTCTCGTCTATGAATGCTCACTGTGTCGACTTGGATCATCGGCCGCTACCCTCAGCATCCCTGCAATGGAATATCAATAGAGAAATCAGGATTTGAAAAGATTATCCGGAGCCGGCACTGCTCAGTTTCTAGAATGTTTGGCCCAAGCATTACCCGCATTGCTTGCTTTACATAGCCTACTGAGGATGCCTCGTCGAAGTGAATTCGACACAAACAATAATGGGCCATCATCGTTGAGAGTAAGTTTTCAGCCAACTCTTGTCGTCTGGGAGGCGCTTAATCCAGGTATTTGGTTTGTCTTCTGCCGCGCACCAAGGCCCCCAGCCGTTTCCGTTTCATGCGGTCATGGGTCTGCAGAATAGGCCAAACAGGGCATTGCCGGCCTGAAAATGCGGCCATATACTTCACTTGACAATATAGGTCATGTCATCTCTGCTGCGAGGCGTTATTCCAACTCTATAGTTGATGAATGGATTGCCTGACTGCCGAGACTTTCTGAGCTTTGCGGAAATAGTCGATATACTGTACTGCCCTGACGAGGCGTTTTCCGGGCAAGGCAATGTTCCGAATCACGAAGGCGGACAAGGAATGCATTCATCTTGGCTCTCTGAGGCATGGCCGTTACCGACTCCAAGGGCTTGTCACTCGTGGAATTCATGCTCAAGCCAGCATCTATTCAATCGATATTAGCTACTATTGACTTGATGTCATTGACGCCCAAAACTGTCTCTTTTGCATTCTTGAAACCCAATGGTACCTTTTACCCGTCAAGAACACCACTGGAAACGCCACGGCAACTTCATTTCGGATGGATGAGGAATTCGGAAATAAAGTGAAGGCAAACGGCTGTGGCGTAGATTATTCTATTGTTCCTTGCTCTCTACCGCACGTCGAATCAGGGCCATCGTCACGCAACCGACAATAGACTTGTCGACGCCGGGAAACGCCAAATTTGACCACAAATTCTTGGCGAGGGCTTCGGGGATTCTACAATGGCATTCACTGTCCTCAACCGTATCGCCACACTAGCTCGATGGATGGGGCAGATGCGACTGACGGCTGCGAATCAACCTCCAAGAGCCGGGGTCCTTGGTTGATGAGCTGCATGCATCTTCGGCGATTGCCTCTCCAGGCTGACATCGGTGAGCCGAGTCATATATCGGTTTAAAGTTAATTAGATTGATCTACAGGTACTGTTTGTGTGAAACATCGCAGCAGGCAGAGGCAGAAGTGCAGCTCCAGTTCTCATCCTCGTGCTTCGGCTTCAGTTATGGTGCCCCATAGGGTTCTGAGAGGGCACATAGTGGTACGTGCCATTGAGACGAGAACGACAGAATGCTCCGATCCCTGTCCTCGCTGGCCCTGGACCTGGTTATTGCTGTCTGTCGCTTGTCAACGTCAATGTCACCGTAACTTCAATTAGACTCGGCTCACGGATCAAGTCCCCGCGTCTCCGTTTCCCTGCAACCTCGCCTTCGCCATGGTATCCATATACGTTATGAATGTGAAATGGCATGGGTCAGAGACGACTTCTAACTCGCTTAGCCAAATGCCTCGGCCTAATGGGGGCATGTATTTCTGCCTGGGAATCTCCATGGGCTATCAGGTCTCTGTTCGAAATTTGCCCAAGTTGCAAAAGTGCCTCCGAGCTTTGTCTCGATACACGAGAATGGAAACTGTACAAACTGGTAGACATCATGAGAACCAGTAAATTATTGGCTTTGCTGATCCTAATATTCATCAAAGAAAGTACTTGCTCTTACCATGGGTCAAAACGAGCCAACTTTAAGGCACGATACGGTGTGTCTTGTGGCGAGGTCACATTCTAGTGATCTTTTGTAGAATCAATACCTTTTCACATTATATGGCTTGAGCAATAATATCTGTATCCCCTGGAAGGACATAGACAACAAGAATGATGATTATTGCTTGTCTTTATTGAACTCTTAACATCTCGTCATACTGCATAATTACACGTAGACTGTCTTTTACCACTTCCAACTTCCATTTTATTTCTCAACAAGCTCATCCCGGCATGGAAACACAGTAGTTGAGCAGATCCTCCCTGGCTCAAACAGTCTCAAGATTAATCACGATGCAAACAGTGCGAAACCCAAGATCAGAAAAGAAAATAAACCCGTGCGAAGACCTAGTGTCAGCAAAAGAGCAGGCTCGCTTCAGTGGGAGAAGGAAGAAAAGTTCTTGCCGCTGGCTTATGATGCTCCGTTACAGTGCCGAACCTCACGCCAGTTTTAAAAGGAAAAATTGCTCTCAAGACTATGCATGTCTAATGCACCTCTCACTCATCGTACCAATGTTGTTGATCACGTTCCTAGGCGCCTTCCAAGGGAGGCACGTATGAGTAGTTAAAGTCAAGTAGACCGTCCAACATCCAGTGCTGGGGGTCGAAGAAGTCGTAGTTGGCCGCATCTCCGTAACTGACACCAGCCATCATACTATGAGCTGACGATACAGCTGAGAGTCCCGTGGCCCCCGGTGTCAGGGCGCCGTTCGAGTTGGGGTTGCTGTTGTGAGTGTTGTTGGTACTGAGCAGACTCGAAGGCGGGAGGGTGTGAGACGGTACGAGAGTGCTGTCCATGTGTGTTGATGATGCTGAAGACTCATTAGCCGAATCTGGATTTGTCGGTTGTTTGGCAGCTGTTGTCTGTATTAGCATTCTTGCAATATTTGCACAAGACAAATCAAGACATGCTCTACTCAGGGACCTTCACCAAAACATAGGGAGAGAGGGGATCACCTACAGTCTATAGTACCTCGCCCCGATGCCTGGAAGTCCTCCCTCCACCTCCAGACTGAATCGAATACAAGGCTCATGCTGTGACGACATCGAACCTTGAGCTGGAGGCTGTCATCCATCTGGATCGGCGAGTTGTCGTTATTGTTGAAGTTATGTTGATTGTGTTCGAGTCGAGCGCCGTTCCACATCTGCACCATGAGTTCAGCCAAACGCCACTGAAGATCATTGTGAACAACACTGGTAGCCCGGATAGCCCGGATCGTCTGATGAAAGAGGGTTCGACCTCGCTGGAAGTCTATAGTCTTCGAAAAGAACGACCTCATGAGCTTGAGAAGGGCAAAGCCGGCTGCAACCATCATCTGTCCGATGTAGTTACTGCAGTGAAGAAGTAAGTGTCCGCCGACGCCGTCCCGGGGACTAGTGGCTTGATCAACTTCGAGAATTTCGTCGAGAAAAGCGACAGTGGCTCGCCATAGGCCCATCAGATCATCCATATAGCCTGGGGTCTTACTGGAATCGAAGAAACCGGCCAAGCGCATGTGAAGAGCTGCTGCCCGGAGATGCAATGAGACAATGGGGCCCAGCCCCTGTGAAAGGATAGAAGCATTCAACTCTGCGTAATCTCGACGATAGACACGCATCAGCATTGCCCGGTGTTCATCTCCTGCAACGCCACGGGGATCGCTAGCGTTGCTGTACATCTCCTTCGATACCTTGTCACAGAATCTCTCAATCTGTAGCCGCGCCTCTAAATCTCGTGATAGTTGGAAAGCACTCTCTTCTCCGGCTCGTGAGGCCAGAGTCCAGTCATAAAGAGTTGATGCTGGCTGGCCGTAGCCAGTTCCAACAGACTGCGCAACAATGTTACAAACCGCCCACGTTGTCACACGGTCATTGAGTTGTTCCTTGTTCAACTCAACCGACACCCTAGAAAAGTCTTGGATATTATTGGGCCGGTGCAGACCTATTCCAGTAGCTGTTTTCATCATTACTCCACACAAAATGTGCGTAGGGTCGGACGAAGTCGTACTTGTGGGTAGTGGCCATGTGCACAGCAGACACATGGCCTTGACCACGTAGTAGTTGCTCGGGACTTCTCCTATCGTTGACCACAAGAAACGTGTCAGAGGTCCCGAGAGATTGTTGAGCAGATCGTTTGTGCTTGGTGGATTGTATCGTCGGGCAGCAACAGAGATAATGGACCAGAAGAGGAGGGGATGCTGTTGGTAGAAGAGATCAGGTGCCTGTGAAGGGTTGAGGAAGGGTAGGAATTGATGGTAGAAAGCCCAGAACTGTCGGAAGAGGTTGTTGACATCTTCTTCCGTTAGCTTGACGTTTTCTAGTTCGTGTGAATATCGTGGCACGTTGTAGTTCCCGCCGCGCTTGAGATGAAGCAGGGACGAGACAGCTTCGTCAGAACCCATTAAAGAAGGATTTCGGGTGTGAGTGTGAGTATAGGTAGGGTTACTCGCAGCAATGGGAGAGTCCATATCGTCATCTGCTTCTGGAGTGAAGCCCTGAGACTTTGCGTGAGCAAGACTGCGACGCAGTCGATCGATCTCCTTCTCCATTTCGGCGTGCTTGGATCTTTTGCCTACTCTCTTGAAGTTTGATTCAATTTTGCACTCTAGTTTCAGGCGATTGCACCGAGAGCAACTTTGGAAAGGGTCTTGCACCACGTCGCATCGGAGCTATTGGAAAATTCTGTTCAGTACAATGGTATCTAGACGGTCTGTTCTCGGAGGTTGACTCACCTTTTGCTGTCGACACTCGTTGCAGGCCCTTTTGACGCCAGGCTGGCGCTTCTTCTCCTGCTCAGCATCGTGATCGTCAAGATTACTGCCTGGGCTACTTTCAATGCCAACCATGCTGCTCCTCTTGCGCTTGTTGGTGCCATTGCTGTTCCCATGGCCATGACCATGGCGGGAGCTGACAGGGCTCGTAGGACTCATCGAGGCCGCCCCACCAGCCATCATGGAACCGTCCATAGGGACGATGCCCTGAGCCGGAGGCCCGGAGGAAGAACGCGACGGGATGATGCGAGGATGCAGCGGCGCCGAGACGGACACGGACACGGGCAATCAAAGGATCGGAGGCTTCGAAAAGCAAATACCCGGAGTTCGTTGACCGGCCGGTGCCGGTGTCGGTGTTGAGAGTTGATATGGATATTTCGGGTCGCGGCGCTGAGTGGGCGCGTCGTGTGTTGGCAAAGACAATGCGCGTGAGCAAAGGCCGACTACGGAGGAGAGGGGTTTGTTTGTTAGGGAGAAGATTGCTTTTCGCTGGTTTCAAGGTGCGAAAAAAGGCGACTCGAATGTGAGTGGCTAATTGGCCTGGCCAATTACCAGCTTTTTTCACCGTCCTTCCGTGAAAAGAGTAATTCGCTTGACAATCTTAACTGGGAAGGTGCAGCAAGGTACAGAAACGGTACTCTTTCACCGTTGTTGCCTCATGCAACGACTTTTGAGCGACCTGACAAACTGGAGACGAGCGGGGCAGGCCTAGAAAATTATCCCTACGGCGGGGATTGAAGTCTCTGATTGGCGGGTCATCAACACTCACGTGATGTATGCATTATTCAGCCGAGGCCTATGATCATGATGATATGGGGCCCAACTCAAAGATATGGCAATTGGATATACTCAAATGAGGTCCTGAAAGAAGAATATGCTGCGCGACGATTTGGAACTCAGGTAATTTCGTAAAAATGTTTGGTTGGCGATACAAGGCTTGGACGCTGAGTACTACCTATGTAATGTGATCATCTCGTATTTATGAGTTCCACCATCTCATCACATGATGCTGACAAGAGTGTAACCAAAAGAAAGAAGAGACAAGAGGGAACTACTGTTGATGACCTTCTCATATTATAGATAAACTATTTTATTCCTTCCGGTAGTGGTATCTACAAGTCGAGAAGAGAAAAGTGTGACGATGTGCTGAGTAGTATATCTTGGTATTGCATTGAATCCGAACCGGCCCTTTCATCATCTAAACCTCAACTTCTTCTAGGGATGAAACCACTGCAAACTGTCATCTCTAACTGTAATGGTAATTTGAAATCACATAATGGTGATAGTACCTTGGAATCCGTCCATCAAGTCGCAAATGCTATTTGTCCTTCCAATGAAGGGCATGAGCTGCTAAGCCAATCAGGCTCAACCACTATACACTGAATGCTCTGAGCGCATCCTGCTAAAAACATATCTCCCTCCCTGCCTTACTTGCGTCAGATAATCAATCATCTTTGCTTTTTGCATAAAAACCACTTATCTTTTCTTCACACATTGTTCTTCATCAACAATCATAATCACCCTTCCTCAAACACTTCATCATGTCTGAAACTGACAAGCCTCGTCAGTCGGTCAAGCGTCAGCTCAAACCCGCTCCCCAACGCCCTGGCCAAGATGTGCATTGTCCGCGATTCAAAGCAGAGGTCCACTTTGTAATTCCAGGATCGATGCCAGAAATCGGTGGGTTGATCAAGGGAATAGTGTTGGTTGTTGATGAGACACGGTTCTGACGCTCTGTGTCTGTAGAAACTCTTCGCATTCGAACAACGGATGTTTCTCAGCCTTTCCTGGATCCAAATTCGATGCAACAGTCATGATGCGTTTTATTACATACCTGCTGGACATGCGTTATTCAAACTTGGCTGATACATAACTGATACCCTCTTACAAATCTGAAAGCGCAGTCTACATTTCCAGGCTCGACCCTGCATTTCTGTTTCGGGCCGCCCAAGTCGTGGACCCTGGCCTGATGGACATCAAAAGCCAGCAATATTTTAAAGGCGAGGCGGGAAATATCCGTTAGTGATCGGCTCTTCCTGTTCCTTTCCGAAACCTTCCACGGTCCTTATAAGTGAACATCGTTCAAATATTCCAAATTATCGGGAATGCCAATGCAATTGGAGTCACTTCCCACGCTAGACAAGCCTCGGACATGGCTACTTGATCTATCTACGCCATGCTACTTGTCAAATGGCGATCTCCAGTCCAAACCCGGTGAAAGTGCCGAACAACACCACAATTCAGGATCCCCCTCTTATTCCGCGGGTCGCCCACACTCAATATGCGGGGCTGTGTACTAGTGTCTAGGGGATCCTACTCCTCCTTCTGTGCGTCTCTTACCTCTTTCTTCCAAGTGGAGGAGCCGATCCGCATCACTAAGCTATCCCACATGCACTGCTATATGCTAAGGATGCATAGTAGACTACAATGTACCAGTAGCAAGTTACGTTCTTTTCATGGGCTTTCTCTCGTCGAAACCGCCTATATAAACAGTCATCCTGCCCGACTGTCGCCCCATCCAGCCTGACTACAATATCACCTACTCTCTAATCTGAAACTTGATACCCTCCCTGTCTTCATCATGGCGACCAAGCTTCATACTGTGCCTTTCCTCATCAACGGCAGCGATCACACCAGTGAAAGGGCTGTTGATGTCGTGTCTCCCGCCAGCGGCGAGGTCGTCCACCGCTACCACAGTGCTGACGTCAAGGATGCCAATGCTGCTGTCGAGGCTGCTGCTGAGGCTTTCAAGTCATGGCGCAAGACAAGGCCTAGTGAGCGCCGGGATCTCTTTCTCAAGGCCGCCGAGATTATGGAAAAGCGACGTGATGAGCTGCGCAAGTACTCCATGTCAGAGACTGGCAGCGATGCTACCTGGGCCGATTTCGATATCAGCACAGGCATTAGCCATCTGAAGGAAGTTGCCGGTCGTATAGGAACACTGGAGGGCGCCATTCCCACTGTGTCGGATCCCAACACAACCGCTCTCGTCTTGAGAGAGCCTTATGGTGTCGTTGTAGCAATTGCGCCATGGTACGTTTCTCGTACCCGGATGAGTCTCAGGAGTGACTAACATGTCAATCCAGGAACGCCCCTTATATTCTCGGCACAAGATCTGTTGTTTTCCCCATGGCCGCTGGTAACACAGTGGTCTTCAAGGCCAGTGAGGTTTCTCCTCGAACACTCTGGGCTATTGCCGATGTTTTCAGAGAGGCAGGACTCCCTGATGGTGTCCTTAACGTCATCTTTCACGAGAGAGCCAATGCTGCAGCAGTCACCGCCGCATTGATTGAGCACCCTGAAGTCAAGAAGATCAACTTCACTGGCAGCACACCTGTTGGCCGTATCATCGGTAAACTTGCAGGCGAGAACCTCAAACCTGTTATATTGGAGTTGGGTGGCAAGGCCCCAGCTATCGTATGGGAGGATGCGGACCTCGATCTCGCCGCGCTGCAATGCACCCTTGGAGCGTTCATGAACTCGGGGCAAGTCTGCATGTCTACCGAAAGGATCCTTGTGCACAAGAATGTCAAGGACGAGTTTGAGAAGAAGCTGTCAGCAACCATCGAACAAGTCTTCTCCTCTAAGGCGGACGCACCTGTTCTTGTGGCATCGGCTCCTGTTGAAAAGAACAAGGCCTTGATCAAGGATGCCATTTCTAAGGGTGCCTCCCTGGTTCACGGAAACCCTGATGTCGAAGAGTCAAGCAAGACCCGTATGAGACCAATTGTTGTGAGAGATGTCACCACAGAAATGGACATTTATAAGTCGGAGTCCTTTGGCCCTACAGTTTCTCTGATGGCTATTGAGACGGAGGAGGAGGCCATCAAGATCGCCAACGATACCGAGTACGGCTTGAGCTCTGCTGTTTTCACATCTGACCTCCAGAGAGGCCTCCGAATTGCTCGCGAGATCGAGACAGGTGCTGTCCATATCAACAATATGAGTATTCACGATGAGAGCGGTCTGCCTCATGGAGGAGCAAAGGCTAGTGGATATGGCCGTTTTGGTGCATCTGCTGGTCTTGACGAGTGGACTCGCACGAAGAACATTACCTTTAGGAATTAAATGACGGAATGATTATAATACCAAATAGCGCAATATGAAAGAATAGTTTATGTCAATTGTAATTGGTGTGGTAGTGAAACAGTGAGGGTTAAGTCAGTGAGTCCCATTAGTGCTAGTCGATTGAGGCTCCAACCAGCAACAAGACGATGCTGCCACAATACTTGTGTATTTCCCCTTATTCCGGAGGCATAATCCAATATCATTATAACGTTCATATGAGAACGCTGCAACTATAAGCGTTATAACGCCCTAAGTTCATGTACAAATTGGTTCATGATACCTTGGTGCAGGGTAGCTGGAACATGTATCCTTACATAATCGGCCAATCCGCGATAAGTGGAAAATTTCCCATTATCCAGTTCAAGACCCCAAAACGCCGTCATAACGCAGCCTTTAACCATCACAACGTCTTAATTAAACCAAACCGCCCAACCACCTCCTCCAACACCGCCAAAATGAGTTTCCTCGGAATGGGTCGACCTCAGCCTACATCGGAGCAAAAGATTGCTGCCGTTGAGAGCGAGATGCGCATGATGGCCGACACCTACAACCGGTAAGCCTCAACGCTCAACAAGCACACGCATTGATACTAAATTGTGATGTCACAGTCTTCAGCAGTCTTGCCAGAAGAAGTGCGTTCCTAACGACTACCGTGAGGGTGAGCTCAACAAGGGCGAGTCCGTCTGCCTCGACCGCTGCACAGCCAAGTTCCTCGATACATCCATGAAGGTCAGCGAGATCATGCAGCAGCAGGGCCAGGCTCTCGGAGGCGGCCAGCAGGCCGGTGGTGGCATGTTCTAAGCGTGATGAGCGAAACGCGAACATTTTACGACCTCAACAGACCATTTAGAGGACGGGCCGCAAATAGGCTGGGGTTATGAATTGAAGCTTTGTACGATTACTCGGGAGAATGGATAGATATTGGGTCTGAATCGATATCTGGCGCTTGCATCACGAAATGATGACCGACGGTGCAACGGGAGATGTTGCTGTATAATATATGCCTGTACATGAACGAATCCAGGTCAGGCCAGAGATGACGCTTTGGTATATGGATAACTAGATTAAGTTTATTCAGTATGACCCTAAAAAATGCCTTGTACTCAGGGGTGTGCTATGCTATGTCTGATATGATATCGATGTCCCAAAACTCCGTGCTGATGACCTTTTAGGGGAATATCATCCCCAAGAAAACGCTCTTTACCCAACATCACCCCCTGGATCAAGACGGCGACCTTGTAATATCTGGACCTGTCCCGATCCCCGTGACAGTTCTGAACATCCAGTGAAGCCACCCTTCGGTCTCAAGCTCGGCCTTCAAAGCCTCAGCTCTCTTCTCCATATCCTCCACCTGCCTCTCAAAAGTAACAATGCCATCTTCGACATCGACCACTTTTTGTAATAGAGCATTGATTTCATAGTCGAGACGAGCTACGAGCGCCTCAACCTCCTTAAGGCCCTCCAAGAGGTGAGACCGCTCCTCAGCAAGGAGCTCATGAGAAGTTATACGTATACGCTGGCATGCCTCGTTCAGCTGGTAGTAGAGTGCATGCATTTCGTCCTTGTCTTTTGCGTAGCGTTCATCGAGAGCCTCAACTGCACTGATCTTTTCCGTGACCCATGGCTCAATACGGTGCTTCATTTCCTCCAAGCATTGATTAAAATGCTGAGCTAGGTCGTTGAAGGCTTCGATATTGGCAAGACCATCCGCTACATCTGACACGTCGATGAGGGGTTCCCACTGCAATACTGCCTCTTCAGCATCGCCAAATGACATTCGTCGTGGCCAACGATTTTCGTTGAGAACGGTCATGTGTGGGCACTGTGATAACTGAATACTGTGTCGTCGCGAGAGCCCCCTTTTCGATAGATCATCATTGAGTTCTGCATCCAGAACAGGCCCTTGGAGGTCATGCTCATCAACAAGAGATCCAACAGCGGAGGGTGCTTTAGACAACACATCCTTACGCACTTCCACCCCAATATCAAATAACTCCCCATCTTGCTCGCGCTTTTGTGCTTCCACGGGAGCTGAGGCCGGCTGCTTAATGTCAACTGTCGAGGTGGACGCAAAGTGCGAAAGCTGTGGGAAACCTGCTGCCCCTTCCGCGTCTGCTCGTTTCATCGCGGCTAGATACTCCTGCGGTTTGTTGTTCCATGTGAAGGCTCTGCCCACTCCTTGTGTGGGCGCTGGTGGTTGTGTAATTCCTGGTGTGAGCCCCTGACTTGAACTTCTGGGGCCCGATTCTAAAAAGTCATCTCTCGTTGAAACCGAAGGTCGACTGGTGTGACCACGTAAGCCTCCCCCAACGACATCCTTGATACGTCCAAAACCAGACCTAGCGTCGTTCATTTTCCCAGCGACACCTTTGAAGATATTCTTCCGCGAAGCCTCCTTATCACCTGATCCATCAGCGACACTAACGGCGGAACCAGGTGGGTGGCCCGAGTAAACATCAGGAGTCTCGTCCAGTCGCTTCGCATCTAGTTCGTTCTCGGCAGGCGCTGAATGTACGCGTTTCGGGTTTGGATTCGCTTCTTCCTCTTTCCAAGGTACCGCGCTGCTCAATTCTGGACTGTGATGTGGTAGCTCAGCGACGCTTCTCCGAGGCTTGCCATGCCAGAGCCATTTGGCCCGTTCGCCATATGCTAAGCTAGCAAAAGTGCCAATGTCGAGTGTCTCGATATCAGCCAGTCCTCCTTTGTCTTTTCCTGACACCATTCCCATTACAAGCTCACCCCTCTTACCTCCGACTTCTGTCAGTGTTGACTTCACAGCCCTCTGTACACCCCAAATTTCGCCAGCAGCAGCCTTGGCAGACACAGTGTAGAGCTTGAGAAGAGTTTGACGGTCCAGCCTTCGCGTCTTCTCGAGCTTTTGTGATTTTTGGAAGTGACCAATACCACGCTTAGTGTTTTCGAGGTCAAATACATCCTTTGACACCGGGGCTCCGTACCAATGGAGACGATTTCGAGCACCCATGAACATGCCCAGTAATGCCGCTACCGTACTGGGGCCTAATATGCCATCGGTAGGCTCAAAATTATAGTGTTCAGCACCAATTTCGATCCACCAGTTGTTGATAGCCATTTCTGTCTTGTCGCAAAGCAGCCCATCGATGTATTGGTGCCCCAGCTTGTCAAACATGTATAATGTGACTTGACAAAGCTTGATGAGTTCGACTACAGCTTGCGGAACAGGTACTCGATCGCTCGTCCTGTAGAGCTGCAAGAACTTGAGCTGCGTTGCTTCAGTTGGATCTGACAGAGTCATGCCTGATCGCCCAGAACATCCTAATCGTTTCAAATCCTCATTGACAATGAACGAGGTGCGATATTTTCGGATATCACCCTCAGGTACCATAATAACGGTAAGGGCCGAAGGGAAATTACTCAGATTAGTAACCATAAGCTCTCCAAGCTCAGTCTCCTTGGGCCGCGCATGTGAATCCTGGAGTTGATCAAAGTAGAAGCGTAGCCTTGGAGGCCAAAGACTCTCGTCTATTGGAACAGAGAGCACACCTACAACGACCGAGTGTTTTTCGTCTCCAGTATAAGTGACGATCAGGAGTGTTGGTGGTTTTCGAGAACACGCCCATTGTTCGACTAGGTACGACTCGTATCCGCGTAAAATGCCACGGCGCTCGACAACGACAACGTTGCTGCCTTCCTCGAGATACCTGATGCTGTGTTAGCCTTGGAAGCTCCAGGAGTGTTTGTTCGCGACGTACCGAAAGGCGAAAGGATCGGCAAAGACAAGATTTTTGCGCCTCGGCGAGGGTAGAGGTTGAGAATCCGCAGCTTCATTGTATGCGGAAACCTCTAACGGAGGGATACCGTTGGGGGGACTTTCTCGCGTGGTGCTAGAGTTGGAGGTGGTCGCTGTACGGGCGACAGACCCCTTGGCGGTGGTGCCTGTCGAGAGTTCATCGTCGACTCGAAGTCGAGGATCTGGAAATCTGAAAGCCATGGTGTCGTCATTGGCCCGTGTATTTGATAGACGCAGTCTCGAGCTTCATCCTCACCCGTGGTGAGCGAGGAGTAGCAAGAGGACGTCTCTAGTAGTTTCGTTTAGGCGCGCGTGTCTTTGGAGGCCTTTTTTCGGTGTTGAACAGGTCTGAGAGGCAACTAACATTACAGGGCCTTCATGTGATGCAATAGCTCCCAGGTTAGCTCTCGGTACCTGCTTCAAGTACCTATCGCAGACGCAGCCGAAGACTTTACAAGCTAAAGGCGGGGCACTAATTCCCAGAGGCCCCACGTGAATCCCTGGGGGAAGACTGGGGTCACTCGACACTTTCGTCGTCACTTGCTATATGAGGAGGATGATTCAATATGTGATAGTTGTTGTGGTAAGTCGAAGAGGAGACAACAGCTGCATATGTAGATTGTAATTAAGGTGAAGCTGTTGTCAAAGCGTAAGGTAGCCAAAATCTACTCTCGTTTAATTGGCCTTCATTAAGCGGGAGAGCGAGACCGGTCCCCTTTAGCAGCAAAGCCTCGGTATTCCCCTTATCGATAGCGATAATGTACCCGCCTCCCTCTTATCTACTTACCTCAGGTACCTAAGCTCGGATCGTTCCGTCACCGTTGAATCCGCAAACGACATCAACATTCAACACAACCGGCATTTTGACGTCCACCCGTGGAATATCCTAGCTATTGGATGAGCCCATGACTCTCTTTGGCTTTGGAAGCTTCACTTCGCGCTAAAAATAACTCTCGGTCTTGATCATATCTTCTACATCTGATTCAAAAACCCACATAGTCCCCAGCCATGGCGGAAGCTGATAACGATCATGTCTCGCCCTTTGCACCACTCATGGTTGAGCTGGCTCGTATGAGGAACAGAACACTCAAAACCGTGGTCGATGATGTAGATAAAGTCATTGACCTTCTTACTAATGCTCGTGAGAAGATTGCTCAAGGTGAGCTGGCTTTCCTCCGATACTATCAACAACTAACCACTGTAATAGAGCAAGACGCCACTCGAACTGGCATGGCCATGATGACATTGCAAAATCCAGTCAAAGCCCGCTTCGAACGAATCAACGTAGACCTAAAGGATATCACCAAAGCGCAGAAGTCCTTTGGAAAGGCCCTTGACAAGGTTTGCCAATAACCTCTAGCTTTTGATGGCAACGACATCTGACTGACCGACACAGGCTCTTCCTCACCGAGAACTCCCTATGGAGACTGATGCTATGGCGGACCACCCGCGACTCATCAACCGTGCGATAGCCATGCATCTTCTTCGCGAAGGTCAATTTTCTGTCGCCTCGACATTTCTCAAAGAAGCCACAGATCACCCTCCCGGCCGCAAAGCCCATACCATTTCACAAACAGACGAGGATGGCGATGATGATATGGAAAGCGAGGATGACTTAGAAGATGAAATGGCAGGTCTACATTCAGAGCATTTACAAAACAAGTTTGCGGAAATGTATAGCATCCTTTCGCAGCTCAAGGACCATAATCTCCTACCCGCCATCAACTGGGCCCACGCAAACGGCGTCCATCTCGAGGCCAGGGGAAGCACACTCGAATTTGAGCTTATAAAGCTTCAATATGTCTGGCTGTTCAAAGGCCCATCTGTCAACGGTCTTCCTGACGAACCTGCAACTAATGGACTCGGCGGAGCGATTAACTATGCTCGCCAGAACTTCCCTCGTTTCCAGAACCGTCATTTGCTAGAGATACAACAACTCTCCAGCGCTGTGGTATTCGCCCCTAACCTGGCAAAATCGCCTTACAGCCATATATTCGAGACAGATTCAGCGTTCGAGGACGTAGCCATGTCGTTTACTCGCGAATTCTGCTCACTACTTGGCCTATCGGCGGAATCACCCCTCTATATCGCCGTCACAGCAGGCTCTATCGCTCTTCCACGCCTGATCAAGTATACAACTTATATGCGGGAGAAGAAGACAGAATGGACGACAGAGAACGAACTTGCCTTCGCAACACCCTTGCCCGAGTTTATGATTTATCATCCCATCTTTGTCTGCCCCGTCAGTAAAGAGCAGACGACTCAAGACAATCCTCCCATGATGCTCAGTTGCGGTCATGTTCTCTGCCGCGAGTCTCTGAACAACATAGTGAAAGCAGCACGGTACAAGTGTCCTTACTGCCCAACAGAAGGTCACCTTAAGGATGCCATTCAGATCAGACTATAACATACTCTCCCTGCTAGCATTATTACATGCATGGTCATGTTACGTATCACAGCGCACTGCCACATTGGGCAAGGTGGATTGGCGTTTATTATCTTGAACGAGTCCAGCAAGGACTCTGCTTCGGCTTTGGTTCAAAATCAAGAATGGAAAGCGGGCGTTTTGGCATTTTGTTTTAGAATTGTACCTGTTGGGATATTTCCCTTGCCTCCTAGACCGACACGTCGATCTTTTCTCCAGCATAAGCCATGAAACATGCAACGTCCTAGCTACACTTTTGTCTCGCATCAGGCTTCACAGAGTTGAAACCAGTGAGTGTATTGAGTCAGAGTCCTGATGGTTTCATGACGTGATTCACATATGGACAGTCTCATAGACCACACAAGCACGGGCCATTTTGTATATGCCTGATTTCACTATTCAATTCCTATCGGATTATCTGATCATGAGAACCCGCAATCCAATTGATCAGGGGACAAAGTAAAAGTAACAAAAGAACTATGTATCAGCTCCTGGATCTCATTCCATGTGGTGGAGCATTGAACGCCTAATATGGTTGGGTCTAACATAGGAAACAAAAAACAACCAAAGTAAATAGAATAAAAAAGTCCAAGCAAGTTTCCGACACCATGGGATATCACTTCGTCGCCTTCTGTTCACGCCGCACCCGTTTGGTCACCGTCCATCCTGAGCCCGCCCTTTGTGACTGGTGCCATAGACAAGGGAAAAATTTTGTATCCTTTCGTAAATTCGTGTCTTTGTACAATGATGCCTCCAAAATATTGTTTTTGAAGAATCATGACTTGCGAGGGGCCGCTTAATCAATGGTCATTCGGCTGGGAATTTGAGGCTTGACATCCTGCATGTTGATTGAGTTGATATCAGGCTTCTCCTCGACCTTGCGCTTTCGAGACAAGGACTGCAGATGGGGCTTCAGGCCCTTGCCAAAGTTTCGCATGCACACGATGGCGTTGGTAATGGTGAGAAGGATGAGAAGAATGGTGATGACAGCAAATGCAGTCAATGATCGACGAACGGCTTCGTAACTATCTCGGTGTCCAGGCTGATAGATTCGTACAAGCTTGAAGATAAAATAGCTTAGACCTCCGAGATAGAGGATGATGATGCAGACCATGCCGATCTTGTTCTCTCGTCGGGTGAAGAAAGCGGCAGCGAGAAGGATGAGGATGGTAATGGGGATGGTGACGATGGTTAGGGCGAATTCAGGGTCATCCTTGTCAGCAACAACGACAACGAATTGAACGATGAAGCCTAGGAAGAAGAAGAAATCGAACTTGAGCAGAGCGATGTAGATCTGATCCGAGTTAGCCATTGACCAAGGAGTCTGGATGAAAGAGTGCAGCATACCTGGTAGTGAAGGAATCGCTTCTTCATGCGATAATCGGCACCAATGTTCTTGAGAATATCCCACGCATACTCCTGGTAAATCTTCCACGAAAGGAAGCCCATAACGAGGGTAGCAAGAGCGATGATGGCAGGAATAGCCACCAGATAAGGCTTCACATCGTGCCAAAGCTCGGCAGCAGTCATGCCACGCTTGAGAGCATTGTTCTGCTCGAGAATATCAAAGGCCTCGGAAATTTGATCAACTTGGATAGTCGTGTAAACCATAAGTGCCAGGTTAGAGAAGCAGACACCAATGACTTGAATGGTGTTCTTTTGTCGGAGAGCATCCCAGACGACGACCAGGGTGTAAAGGAAACCAAAGATGAAAAGCGTCAAGAAAGTCGGGATAGTCTTGTACTGAGATTGAACCTTGGGAGCGCTGATATGGGTGCCAAGGTTGACCTGGAACTTGCCGAACACATAGCTAGATAAGGGGTCAGCAAGAGGCACGGATGCCGAAAGATACGGAGATGACGTACGCCTCAAAGCAAATGCACAGAATGGCCTGGAGAAGAGAGACGGCCATGAAAGAGGCAGGCCATCTGCTCTTCATGAAATCGATCTTGCCATTCTTCATACTCTGCGCAGGAAGCGAAGGGGTGAGGCCTTCTCTATAGGCGAAGCCCTGGTTGTATGCGGGTTCAACTCCAGCGTCGGCAAAGTTGGGCTGGGCGAAGGCGGCAGGCTGAGGAATAGGCTGTGGAGACGGGACTGGAGAAGGAGCGTAACTGTTGTCTCCGTAGGAGTTGTTGTATGAATGGCCTCCGTATCCGAAGCCGGTGTCAGCTCCAAGGAGCGATTTGCGAGATTCTAGCCGGGTAGCCACGGTGGACATGGAATGACTCCGACCGGGAGTCACGGGGAAATAGTCGAAGTGATGAAAATACTCGTCGATATCGCTCGACGGACGATGATGAAAAGTTGCTGTTGTTGATTGAAGAAAATTCGACTGCGACAGACAGTAAAGACGCGGTGGTTCGGTTGGGGCGGTCGTGTCTATATTAAGGTACAGGGTGCTTTGCTCACGCGGATGAGGTGGCCACGGGTACCGAGGTGAGCAAGTGCACTACAGTACAGAACAGTAGTCGAATAAAGTTATACGAAAATTGGACAAAAAAAGGAGTCGCGCGACGAGGAAAAGCGGAAGAGAAGCGAGAGACGGAGTCGCGATTACGAGGGATTTGTTGTCGAGTTAATTGGTGGCTGAAAACGGCCTGACCAGGGAAATAATGGATATTGTCGTTGTTGAGAAGAGAGAAATGAGATGAAAGGAAAAAGAAGAAGAGCCCAAGCGTTTGTAGTAAGAGGATGTCAGCTTTAGTTTAGTCAAGAGAGAGGCAGAACAGATGGGAGTGAGTTCCTTGACCTCCATAAGATTGGGTCGCTGAAACAGCCCAAGCAGGGGGGGTGAGAAGAGAGGGCGGGCTAACTTAAAGAGCACCTAACCATGGACGGGCAGAGAAAGCCTGGGGCGGGCGAACCCAGCCCAAGGTACTCCGTAAAGTACTAGGTAAGGTCAGCCATATGGAAGTCCGCCAAGCCCAGGGTGGCAGGGCACAGGACTCCGGGGGTTCAGGCGTTCTTTTTTCGCCTAGGTACTCTTTCTGGGGTGCCCAGCCCGTAGCGATAACTGATGGAACTCCACTGGCAGTGAGGTGGAGTGCCCTGACCTGGGCTTTTCGTCGCTACCAGATCCTGAATTGGAGGTGGGTTCCTTGATTTCTGGAGACAGGATTTGGCCAGAGTGGACGGTTTTGCTGCAACTAGCATGTCTCAGACTACCTAATGTTGCTACTGTTTACGTCGGATGAGGCAGTCTTGTCTTGTCTTGTCTTGTCTTGTATAGTCTTGCGATAATTTTACTATCATGAATTCCGATTTCAGATGCTATGACGCATACGGCCAAGAACGACGTGCTTGATGAACATCTCATGCAGCCCCTCGTGTTACTGTATGGTCCGTACATACTAACTGATCTTTACTGCACATTTGACGGACGGGTGGGGTCTGAAATGAGTTGGATGGAACCGTAAAGACGGGACGCAGCATCCCGCCTCCAACGGCGGATTGGCTTAGCTTTCCACTAACGTTGTGCCTGTGGATGAACTCAATCAGCCTTGGGAGGGATCCCACAACACACTTGCAGAACTGCCGGAGTCAACGAAGGCAGTGCTGGCCATTCACTGGATGGTGTCTCTGGATTTGATTAATATGCCGGTCTCAGAATAAAAGATCACATCATCGCACTCCTCCTTGCCATGCATCGATCGGCATGACATAACTAATACTTTGCTGGGCTATGTTGATGAGGGAACGGATGCAGATTGAGATGGAGGACTGCGGCAGTGCAGTCATGCATAGGTAGTCCCCACTGTTAGTGCACATCCCAGCCATCCACTGAAATGACATATAAACTCACCAGCTAGCGTAACAATTAATACTCTGTCTGCACCATGCAATGGAAATGTCCGTCGGACTCAGCCCATTCGTATAGCCACCTCACCCTTCTGATGGTCTCTCTCTCTGCCATCCATCTTGATTTAAGGTTACGGACCCTCTGAACTGGGATAACGTGATAAAATGAGGCCGCTCCCTTATGCATGCATCCATTGTTGCAAATGAATTAATCAGTTTCTGTATAAAACAAACAAATCAAAGAAACAGTAATTAAATGGCGGGTGATCGATCGTCTAGACTAAGTATATCTGATCATGAGTCCGATTCACCACTAACCGTATTTTCCTGCTTTTTAGCTGTCTATCAAATTCCCTGCCATTCCACGATATGCAGCCATCATCAATCAATATTCAGCCACTGTCAAACCATCCATTCCTTTATTCCCTACCTAATTAGCCAGCACAAATTCATTGATCTCAAGTCAACTCGTGCTTCGCTATGTACATCGCTATAATTATCACCTCAGTCATGATCGCTGACCATATGGCAAAAAGCCAAGGATATCTCGTGTTCCTGGCAAAACACCTTGCAGTGGTAATCTCTACCGATCCACAGAGGAGAGTTCCATAAATAAACCTGCAGTCGGTCCATTGAATAAATATAGTACGTGTATCCATCCAATCCCGTCCTTTTTGGGGCAATCAGAGAGTCGCGTTAGAGGCATGTCAGCGGAGGAAAACCCCCTTCCATGTTAATTGAAGCGTCGTCATCACCCAAGTATAGACAGATAGACAGATGTACACTTCTCACACATAGTAATAATAGATCACATATGCAATCCTCTTGTATTGGCCCGTCCACACTTCCTATATGCCAGACTTCCTCAATGGTGTGAACTCAAGTTCCAATTCAACATTATAGTTAGTAGCTAGAGGGGTCTGTCTGGTAGGGCTGGCAGAGCCTCCAGCTAAACTCTGTCCCCAGCCGTTGAGGCCCGCTATCGACCTAGAATCGAGGCTGTGTCGCCGTTGGAATGATATGCATTCTATTCAGTCAGTTGAATTTGGGCACCCTTAATCTTCAACGGCCGGAAACCTTGTCCGTTCGCCTGCGTAAATATTGATCATGGATAATCCACCACTCGCGATATCGTCAGGGTCTGAGGCTACTCCACGCCACTCCATGGAATGAACTGATAGTACGAACTACAATACTGCCCTTTAACCAAGATCTAAATACAAATCAGCTGAGTTATCTTAAATTGAATACTCTTCCTTCCAAAATGCTCACATTGTACCCAGTGTTTGTACTGGTTATGTGCACCAATTCTTTTTATTAAAAAATTAGAATATTATCTATCCGTACACCGGGAGATATACATGTATTTAACTCGCTTAAAGGAAGTCAAGATCCCATGAACCCCATCCATATCCCAGTACTGCCTCTTCATTAACTCCCCCAATACTTGAATCTGCTCCATTCAACCATAGCGAATTGGTCGACGACTGTTGCGTGGCTCCGATCTGCCCCATTCTTTCAACCTCTTGAGTCTCTTGTGCATACTCGATCGACTGGAAGCATGTCGCTTTACCCAAGAACTGATGTAGCAGCCCTGTGAAACTAGCGATGCACTGCTTGACGAGCTCTTCTATAGTCTCGCCATAGTACGCAGTGGCCATACCCCCTTGTCCTGTCAACACGCCAGCAAACTGCTGCATGATGCGAGCTGCTTCTTGTGCCACTGTCCATCCCTCTGGAAACGCTTCGAGAAGCGTGATTAGTAGCACTACTTCTTCCCGTGCCGATGATGATGCCCCATCAGCCCTATACGATGCTACGAAATCATGCATCAACAACAGACATACTGGCAATAACCGACTCAGGGATACTCTGTTTAATGGTAGTTGCCGTTGTTGAAGGAGCGCTGAGTTGGCTTGGAGTTGCTTCTGAGCAAACTCAAGCTGTTCCTGACGAGTAACAGCTGCTGCAGAGCTATTGAAGTGGTTCGGAAAGTAGAGAAGAATTAACAAGTGGTAATACTGAGCACTCAACCAGGTGATGCTACTGTGGATAGGCAGATTATCTGCTTCCATGGGCGACATGAGGCACCCATTGCTGTACCAGTCCTCGATTTCAGACCTCAAACTATTCAGTACCGTACGCCTATCTGCGGGAGCTAGGCGTGCAGTTTCAGAGTTTTGTTGTAGGTGTACCGCGTGAAGAATTCGATATTCGAGTTGCCGGAGCTGGATGACGTGCCGACTAGTCTGCAGGTTCCGAGCATACACAGCTCGGTCCGGACTGGCAAACTCTTCCACCGTCAGTCCCGGGAGCGGCACATTAGCATGCTCATCTGTAAAAGCGGCTGGTAATCCTTGGGACGCCGACATCATACGGTCAAGGACGAAGATACTCCAGTAAAGTCGATGTCTGAGTTCGGTCTCCACTGCCGTACGTGGCTGCTCATCTGGTCTGGTCAGACCGATGACCATGGCTTGTCGTGCGGCAATACCGACGACGAAGTAGGCTGAGGTTGCTACTGGATCAAACAAAGAGTATAACCCTAACAAGATGAGAATCTGTACAGACTCGATGGTCTCGTTCGAGAGACACTCTTGTATGATGTCTGGGTATACCACATCGAACCGACGTGCCGTATCACTGGGGATCTGCCCAGCCCGTACCAGCGACGTGCATCCAATGGCCATGACGAGATACAATAGAGTCATGGGGGGATCCTGATCAGCTGGAGACGCATCGCCCAGAAGTTCAAGATCTCGCCGTATTCGAGTTTGATCGACAAATGGATATGCCCTGTTGACGTGACGAAAGAAGGCATCGACAAAGCGACTGGGGGCAATGTCAGGAGGGAGGGCTTGTCTTGCAATCAATCTTCGTTTTGTTACTGATCCGTCTGTTGACTCTCCATAAGATAAACGACTGCTCGTGGTTCGCACACTACCAGGATCACTTTCCTCCAGGCGCATATCAACACTCTGTCGCCCAGTTGAGGGGTGGTCTTGTCCACGCATAGAGGGAATAGAGCCTATGGTCTCCAAAGGAGAAGCCATCTGACCTGGCACTCGCGATAGAGGTGATGATACTGTCCCCGAAGCTGCGATATTACCAATACCGCTCCGTGGCCCATGGCCTAGTGCAATACCCAGGTCGGATCCTGTCTCGATACCTTCTATCACATCTTGTCGACCTGGCGGAAGGATAGTCTGTTCAATGTATTGGCTCAGCCATTGCACTCGAGAGCGCAGCTGATGGACTTGCGCCTCAGCATTGGCAACAGGGTTAGTATAGGAACACCTCTGACCAGCGCTGGCACAGAGAGAGCAGACTGGAAATGTGCGACTGCACTTCTTTTTGAAGCTGCGACACCTATCACAGGCCGGGGCTATAGGCCTCCCAGTCGCGCTCCGGCCCGCGACGACCGTTTGAGATTGCTTTTGCTGATCCTGCCGCCGAGCCTGCGCCTCTCCCTGGGGCGTATCCTGCTGCTGCAGCCGCTGGTCAGGAGATACCGGTGGTGAAGCGGACCGGGCCCGACCGACGTCCCTCGGGGATGGAGACACCCTGCGGAGGCGGAAACGGTGGATCGAAGCCTTCATATCAGATGCAGATGCCATTTTGGGCAATTGGCGTCGTCAAGAGTAGCGAGTGGCATGGCAATAAATGGAGACGAGAGCGTTATCAATATACGATTGATATCGCGACTGTACAAGAATGTATGTAGAGGTTTTGAGATTGCACGTCATTTACAAAAGGATAAGCATTGAAAAGAAAGACATTCAATCACCTCATTCGCTGATAAGATGAGTCTTCAGAACAGCAGATAAAGATACGCCATCGTGCCTATTGTTGATGGATGTTGATGGAGGTGGACCAAATTGCGTGCTTGCACGAGGTTGAGGTGCTATTCCTTCAATGGGCAGGGCCCTCACCTACGTTCGTTAGTGAGAATTCGCGGAACCGCAGGGACAAAAAGTCTAATAGACCCTGATGAGTTATAGGCGTGAATACAGAGATTTCAGGAACTGTGATATGAAGGTATCGCGAATTCACATATTGAATCAAGTTGAATTGTCTCATCAGGTAAGGTACTTAGACATGTCTCAACGACTGGCAGCGCCGGGGCCTCCGATGCCCGGAGTCGGGGTCGCGCGGAGGCCGACCGGGATTACCTAAAGAGGCAACCATACTCACTGAGACAATCATTCGACAGTGCCGAGCGGATGAGGCTATTGTGCGGGATCCATCGGCAGCGTCTTTTGTCATTAATCGAATGAGACGAGGAGCCGTTCATGGGAAGAGGACTGAGCTGCTGAGAGTATTATATATCACCTTGCACATCCCACATCGTTATCGAATGCCTACATCCCACTATTGCCAGAGCTATTTTGTGTAATTACTCACATTGTTACATCACTGTGACTTGAGCCTACGTGTGTCTTATCGTTTCAGGAAAGCCATATCTGGGCCCAGTGTTCAAACGTCGACCTGGAGATAGAGAAAGAATGGCGTTGGCGGATAAACTCGACGTTCGTCGCATCGCCATCATCGGTGCTGGCCCAAGTGGCCTCGCAGCGGCCAGGTAATCACTGATACCACTTACACATACACCCAAGTCACTGACTCTCACTCTAGATACCTTCTTGCAGAGAAAAGGTTCTCCAAAATACGAGTCTTTGAGCAGCGTGCCACACCAGGAGGTGTTTGGAACTATACACCCCTAGCCCGAGAACAAGGCTTTTCAGTCCCGAGAACCCAGCCTAGTTTCACCCCAGATCAAGCCCTGTGGCCTAACGACAATGGCGATGTTGAGTTTATGTCACCCATCTACGACCTCCTCGAGACAAACATTCCCCATTCCCTCATGAGATACTCTGATAAGGAGTTTCCTCAAGGCTCATCACTGTTTCCCCGACATAGCGTTGTGCTACAGTACCTGAAGGAATATGCCCAGGAAATCAACCCTCATATCTCATACCAGACACAGGTGTTGAATATTGAGAAACCTGGTCCAAGCCGTTCTCAGCCCTGGACGGTTGAGGTGCTTGATCTCAAAGCCAACAAGGTCATCAAAGATGAGTATGACGCTGTTGTAGTGGCGAGTGGTCACTATAATGATCCATTCATTCCCGATATTCCTGGCCTCGTCGACTTTGATAAAGCATACCCAGGGGCTATATCACATTCCAAGTTCTATCGACGCCCCAATGACTTCAAGGATAAGGTAAGGATAGGATGCTTGTTGGCCCTACAGAACGTTGACTAACAATTTTCCAGAAAGTCATTGTTGTCGGAAACTCTGCCTCTGGAGTCGACGTGAGTGCGCAACTGTCTATTGTTGCAAAGCAGCCCATCTTTGTTTCTGAAAAGGAGAAGCCCACCGTGATACCACCAGCCAAGGAGCCATGGGCCGCTGGCGTCCCCGAGATTGTCGAGTTTCTCCCTTCTCAACGTGGTGTTCGCTTCGCTAACGGCCAGGTCGAGAACGACATTGATGCTGTCATATTCTGCACTGGTTTCCACTACTCGTATCCCTTCTTGAAGTCTCTTGACCCAACTGTAGTTGTACCTAGAGGAGGCCATGCAGCACATCTCTGGGAGCAGATTCTCTACACTGCGGATCCTACTTTATCATTTCTCAGTGTTCCACAGCGAATTGTTCCATTCCCTATTGCTGAAGCACAGAGTGCACTAATTGCTCGCATCTGGTCTGGGCGCTTGAACCCCCCTTCAGAAGCTGCTATGGAAGCCTGGGTACAGGAGCAACACGAAAAGAAGGGAGAAGGCAAGGCAATCCATGTCATGGCGTTCCCAGAAGATGTCGACTACATCAACCGTTTGTACGAACTGAGCAAAAACGCGACCAAGGCCCCTGGGCTCGGCCTTGAGAATGATGGCGAGGGCAAGAGACCGCCTTACTGGGGACTAGATAAGCGATGGGTGAGGGAGAGAGTACCTAAAATTAAGTTGGCAAGCAGAGCAGCGGGTGATAAGAGACATGAACTGAGGACATTGGAAGATCTCGGATTTGATTATGAGGAGTGGAAGAGGACGGTCGAAGAGGGGGAGAAGTTATTTTAGACTCGATCCCATGAATTCCTTTTGCGATTACCAATCGCTTGAATCAGCCCAAGCCTGCCTGGCCTAAGCCGTCGTGGAGATAGTCCTCGTTATGAATTCCTTAAATCATAGACTAATTACTTCAACGATACAGCTTGGGGCCCTTACAACACCGAGTGGTTCTTCACAATTACAGTTTACATATAATTTCGGTAGTATTTCTCGAAATAAATTCATTAGCAGCAGTCTATTTACAAACGCTCGTATGTTTTATATCCAATAATAAGTGCTCATGTACCGAAAAGCAGTGTCGTTTCATGACTGCGGGTATGTTGAAATATCCTTAATAACACAAGAACAACATAAAACGCCATTTTAGTTGTCCGTCGTCTTTTCGTTACCTGTCGTGACACCCTCTGCGGCATCAACTTCCTCCTTCTCATCATCGCGTTGCTTTAGTGATTTGAGACCTGTCTTGTGCTCCTTATGTTCCTTACTGAGGTTGACTTGCTTGATCATCAGGCTGATGATGAGCGATAGGCCTGCAAAGCATGCATAGACGATGTACATTGTTTGCAGACTCTTCCAGAAAGCTGTCTTGGCGACCCTGCCATCGTGGCCCGTCAAGGAGCCAACGAGCTCGACGCTGCCTGCTGCGTTGGAACCGGAGAGTCTATCTGCGAGTTCGGAACCGAGTTCTTCCTTTAGTCTAGGGTACTGGCTTTCCATCTTGTTGTTGAAAATGACACCTCCTACAACAACGGAGATTGATGTGCCCAACTGACGGATGAAGGAGAAGCATGAGGTTGCAGAACCAATGTCTCGAGGCTCAACATTTGTCTGGAGTGCAATCAGAGGAGCCTGGAAGTTAGGGCCAATACCGATGCCGGCGATGATCTGGAAAATGATAATCTTGGCCCAGTTGGCGCGCGGTTCAAGATTGATAAACAGACCGAAGCCAATGACGGTAATGATCAAGCCCAAAACGATAACGAGCTTGTAGTTGCCTGTCTTCTTGATGTAGACTCCAGCACCAGCCGACACAAACGACAGGGAGAGCACATATGGGAGCAAATAAACACCAGAGAGCAACGAAGATGCGCCGAGGACTCCCTGGTAGTAGAGTGGAAGCCAGTAGCTGCCTGACATGAAGACGAATGCGTGAGTGAAACCAACTCCATAAGATGCAACACTGTTTTGTGTGTGAAAGAGGCGAATAGGGAGAACGGGAAACTTGGCGACTTTCCACTCGTATACGAGAAAGAGACCAACGACGAAGATGCCAAAGACGATGAGGCAAATTGTCGTAGCCGAGTCCCAGGGGAAAGAAACACCACCAAGCTCAAGTCCGAGCAACCACATAATGGTACCGCCAATGATGAGAATACTGCCAGGCCAGTCCAATGCCAATAGACCCTCTTTCACCGGTGTCCGTGGGTTGTGGAGCTTCAGGACGAAGACAAGGATAACGATGGCAACGGCTGAAATGGGGAGGTTGATGTAGAAACACCATCGCCAGGTGACCTGGCTAGTGAAAACACCACCGAGAATAGGGCCAACCGCAGATGCTAAAGCCCAGACCATACCCAAGATACCAAAATACATTCCACGGTTTCGCATAGAGAAAAGGTCGCTAATGGCGATATTCGGCAGGACGATGAGACCACCTCCGCCAATGCCTTGAATGGCACGCGAAGCGATGAGCATTGGCATACCATTGCTAACAGCACACAGCAGAGATCCAATCCAGAAGATGACAGCCGCAGCGAGAAGAACAGGCTTGCGACCAAAGATATCTGAGATCTTGCCCCATGTCGGCACGAATGCGGCGTTGCCCAACAGATATGCACTTCCTATCCAGATGTAACCCTGACTAGAGTGAAACTCGTTGGCAATAGTAGGAACGGCCGTGGTAATAATGGTCGTATCCAAAGCGGCAAGGAAGAGGGCAAGACATAGAGCGCCAACTACCAAGATGGTCTCCGACTTGGTCCGTCCGGCCTCGGGGTCACCGGCCTCAGGTGCTCCGGGAGATGGGTTACTGCCGGCCGGTGTCGTCTCCGCTCCCTCGGAAGTTGGTTCGGCGGCTGGAGGGTCTTGGGAGTGTCCATTCGCTGCATATGCCCCGTCTTGTTCAACATCAAGAGTACTATCTGAGCTAGTCCTCCGCTCCGGTGTTGGTGGTGAAGCGGCCATTGTTGTGCAAGAAAGCCCAAAAGGCTAGATGAAAAGATGAAGCCCCTACTTCTCTTCACCAATTTGAAATGGTTGAATGAAAGTCGTCGACGTAGTAGCTGTAAAGATCCTTGTCCGGAAGCCGGCGTTGACCGCAACGGTGATTGCTAATCAGGAACCTGTAGTTTTCTCAATACGGTTATATTTGGCTTGGTTACTCTGCGTTCAGTCTACGATTTTCATATGAGGATCCTGGTCAAAAAGGGGAAAAAAGAGATTGAGTTGAGTTGAGTTGAGTTGAGTTGTTGATGTAGTCAAGTCCATTGTGATCCTTTCTCCGAAAACGGGGACCACGTACGCAATAACCATGGCCGCCGTATTCATTAATTAAATCCGAGGCGCGAGGGCGAGGCCAGGAACTTTTTCGAGCAATTCGGCAAAAGGAGCCGTCTGGTCTCTCTTGGAGGGTGGAGAAATAATTCCATTGCAGTGAAATAAGAGCGTCAACGACATTCAAGACCCCAAGAACAAGGGTGTGTGTGGAGTCCGAGTATTATTGCCGGGGCATAGTTCCGTACACTTTTACGTACTCGCCTCCAAGATGATCCTTCGGCTTATTTGTTGTATGTATCCTACGTATGTAAGCGTTAGCTTGAGGAGGCTGCTATGTAATTGCTCTTCGGAATGACTCTTCTGTTCCTGTGCGTGTCTGGTGATCACCTTGCTTTGACTAGGCATCGGAAACTAATTTGATTTCTCTCTTGTTCACCTAGCTTGAGACTTGTCCAGGATGAGTTAGAATGAACTCCTCGGAATTGCATGACTAACAGTGTGAGTTCCTGATATGATTTATTCGTATCCCTTATTCGTAATGAGCTGACGTCCTTGAATGAGACGGCATCAAACCAGCATCCATTCTAGCATCGAGCATTTTGGGGCGAATTTACGTCGGAGGATATCATTCGATACAGCTGTGCCCAATATCGAATGAGGCCGTCGATACAATCGAACGTCTGTTTACCCAAGTGTTACAGGAGCAACACCAGCATATCGCAGGGCACAAACAATAAGCGAATATATGATGATATTTGTACACGGCCCCTAAACGCCAAGAACAATGTTTTGACGCTGATAATATCTCTGCCTATTTTACATTTTTGTCCGACAGCAAATCTCAAGTCGTCCTGTTTGAGTACTTGATACACCCATTAGAAGATCTTTGTGATGCTTTCTCTCGAGATGACACTGTTTTGTCGTTCATCTCGCTTGACTCTGAAGAAACTGTCACAGAAATCGCTACACCTCATATGTCGCAAAAAGTCCTCGTCATGAGTAATCACAATGAGCTGGAAATTGCTCTGTGCCTGTCGGGCCTTGATGATCATATGGAGACTCTCCGCCAGACTCTTGATATTGTCGCGATCCAAGTTTGTGGTGGGCTCATCGAGTGCGATCAGGCCACAGTTGACGCCGAAAGACTCAGCCAGAGCCAGGCGAATGATGATAGACGCGAGAACCTTTTGTCCAGCAGAGCATCGACCGCGCATGTCCATCTCAGTGTCCTGCTTCACCATGCAGAGTCGGTAGTTGTAGCTGCGTTTGCCTGTGTTTGACTCATTGTCTGAGCGGATGAGAATAGTATCAATGTCTGTTCCTTGGTAGGTGCTCTGCCACAGTTCGCCAGCAATGCGATTCACTTCGGCCATCTTCATGGAGTGAAATTGCATCACAGCTTTGTCCACGGCCGAGCTACACTGCGCCAAATCTTCGATAGCAGCCTTGGTCGTTTCCACGCGAATGTGCGACTCGCGATACTTTCTCTTGGCGTCCTTATAGTCCATTTCCCACTCTTGAAGGAGTCTCCCAAGTTCTTCATCTTTAGTTTTCATAGATCCCATAACAGAGCCTCGCTCAGCAAGAAGGCGGTTATAGTGGTTCTCTTGCATGCGAGCTTCAGCCTGGAGGCGTTCGTAATCCTCATCTGCATTGCGGTCTTCCAACTCAGCAATCTCTTGACGGATAACGTCGATCGTGCGAAGGTTCTTGCGGTAGTTCAAGTTGTCTTTGATGTTTTTCTTCTTGCGGTCTCCATTGTCAATGTCCTGCTTGAGCTTGTTCGTGCGAACAGTAAGGTCTGTGACCTCCTTTTCAGTACTCGCAATTGCCTTCTCAAGTGTGGCAATAGATCGTTCATTAGATGCCAGATTAGAGGGTCCTCCTCGGTCGATATAATCTTGAATATCAGCATCCATCATTTTCATCTCGTTGACAGAGTTGGCTACGGCATCACGGGCCTCAGCAATGACTTGCTCCTTGGCCCGGCCGCGTCTTAGGACTTCATCACGGGCAGACCTTGCTTCAGTAATGCTGGGCTCAATGGTCTCTAACTCCTCGTCAGCTCGCTGGATGACGTTTCGTTGATGCGAAGCCTCTTCTTTCAGTGCCTGGATCTGATTCTGGAGGTCCTGCTTCTTGTCTAATTGGCCCGCTGCTCGACTGATCTTGTTTCTTAGCTCGCTCTTTTCAAGCTCAAGAGAGTTGAGCTGGTCTTTTGTGCGCTGGCGATCCGTAGTCAACTTCGCGATGCGATTTTTCAGGTTCCTCATCTGGTCCGATAGGCCAGCTTGAAGCTCATGAATCTCGTCGGGACTTCGAGTAACGCCACCTGACATTTGCTGAGACATGATACGGTCAACCTGGTTCTCAGACTCTGCAATATCCTTGACAGTTTGTGCAATGCTGAGGACAGTCTTTGACATATCTTCCAGGTCTTTCTGCTTCTCTTCCTCAGCCGACAAGACGGATCCTTGTTCTTCCACTTGTCTCTCAAGGGCATCAAACTCTGCTTCGGCAACCTTGCACTCTTCTCGAAGACTAGGCAGTTCGGCAGTCAACCGCTCATACGTATCATAAGATCCCCTGACGGACCGTAGCTTTTCCAAGTTTGCGACAGTATCCTTGAGGTCTTTCTCTGTATCAATTTTGCCTCTTGGGTCAAGGTGTTTGTCGATCCTTTTGCTCAAGCGCTCCATGCTTGCAGCTTGGTTGTCATCAAAATGGCGATCACAGAGTTGGCACTTGCGTTTAGTATCAAGCAAGCGCTTGCATTTTGTATAGTAGTCCACGAGAGCGTCGAAGAGGCTCAGCTCATTCCTGAGCTCTTCTACCTGTGACTCAGTGACCTCGATTTCCTCTTTGTAATCCTCAACGGTAGCATGATCGCGAACGGCAAGAAGAGCACTGACGACCTGCTGTTGGCAAGTAGCCGCCTCCTTGGATTTCTTCTCGTGGGACTCCTTAGAAGTTCTCAACTTGAATTCCACTTTCTGTTGTTTTTGGCGGATTTGTTCACGGCGCTTCTGGGCCTCACTGACAACCTTGCTCTGGTCCTTAATCAATGCCTGAAATTTAGAATCGAGTGTTTCCGGCTGCCAGTCACTACCAAGAATTTTATCGAGCTTCGGCTTCCAGGTGCTTGTCAAGGTATCAAGCTTGCGCTTGCGGTCAGCAAGTTCCTTTTTCCTGTAGTCAAGCTGGGCTCGCTCAGACGCTAGACGAGTGCATTCTACAAGTTCCCGGCCTAGCTTATCGTTCTCGTTCTCGAGCTGATGCAGCTTATCGTTCTCGTCAGAGATTTGGCGGTCCCAATCGGCGTTCTCAAAGGTCTTCTGGGATGTCTGAAATCTACTTTCAAGGTCTTGCATCTGCCCATCAAGTACAGCCTTGGCACCCTCATCCACGTCTATCTGACTTGACTCGTTCTGGAGCACCGAAGTGCGTTTTTCAATAGCGCCCATTCGTTGTTTCGCGGACACGCGGTCTTGTGTGCGAGCAGCTTTACGGCCTTCAAGCTCAGTGATGACGCCAGTGGCCCGGTCGAGCTCAGCGGAGTTGTCTTTCTGCAAGCGCTCCAGGTCCCGTTTCTTCTCGCTCAGAAGTTTTTGAAGTCTGTCATTAAAGGATTTCACATGGTGATCCGATAGATCGCCGTCAAAGCCCGAGAAGCCGTAAGACTGGGCGGCTTCCTGAATGGTTTCCATGCGTATCTTCAATTGACGCTCGTACTTGTCTTTGTCCGATTGGTGTTTGCCCTGTTCGGAAAGCTTGGCAGAAAGATCCTTTCGTGATTTTCCTAATTCGGTCTGCAACTCGTTATACTGTGCTTTGTTCTGGTCGGCCTCATCCTGAAGATGCTGCATACGGTCTTCGTAATGTGCTAGGTCACCCTCGAGTTTTCCGTCATCATCGGGCAATTCGTCGATAGTGGCCTTCAATTCTTTGACAGCCTCTTCTCTGTACTCAAGCTGTTCGCGCTTGGTGTTGAGGTTCTGCACAATTGCAAGGTGGCTATTCGCAGTTTCTCGGATGTTTCGGATCTTGTCTTGCGTTTCCTCCATTTCGGAACTGATAGACTCACAAGTTTCTCGAGATCCCTCAATTTCGGCTTGCAGGGCTTTCATCCTCTTCTCGGCCCTGTCACCGCGATCCTTGTTCACCTTGTTATGAGCCTCGTCATTCTGAAGCTTGCCGAGCTGCTCGACCTGTTTCTTTCGGAGGACCTTGAGGTTGTCGATGGCTTTCGTATATTTCATGGCCTCGAATATCTCGTCAAATCGTTTCTTTAAGGCAGCAGGTTCACTCAATGGCCAGAGGGATTCGTCTTGATGGCAGAAAATGACAGCATCAAGAATTGCAGGAGAAACACCGAGACGCTCTGGAATCATTTCATCTAGCTGAGCTTGCCGAGTAGAAGTTGTTGTTCGCTCTCCATTATTGACTACAACTAGGGAGCAGTCTAGGGTTTTCTGAGAGCGGGTGGTCTTCTTGACGGTAAGTTGTAAACTTCGAGTAGCGACATGTTGACGGTCATTGATCGATCGAAATTGGAGTTTGACCTGGGCCATAACCTCCTTCTCACCACAAAGCTACATTATGTTAGCATCAAGATCTGCTTGATCTGCTTCTGAGGAAATGCGCATGTTGGCACCTTTGGATCATGAATGAAAGCGCCGCCCTTGCTGTTAGGCGGCAGCTCGCCGGTCGTGGCATATTTTAGACACTCAATGATCGTTGTCTTTCCCGATCCATTGTAGCCGACAATGAGAGTCAGAGGGGTATTGAACTGGATAGCCTCACGGACTGAGGGGCTGAAGGACCGCACACCCGAGATCGAAAGCTTGTCAATTCTGGACATGGTGACTACTACCTCATCAGGGGAACGCGGTAGCGGCAGTGTCGATTACGTAGACTAAAACATTGACTACTAAGAAAAGCTGCAGTTCACAAGTCACAACAACGTCGAGGCCTTGAATAAGGTAGACAACAAGTGTCGCTCGTTAGCGTGGATCGGGCAGCTGAAGTCAAATTGGCGGGTAACGCGACGTTAGATACGAAGACGCGTTGAGAGGTTCGAAAGCTAGGAACAGTCGATGCGTAAGCACGTGGTTGGCTGGTTTAGCCGGAGTTCTCGCGACTTCACTGTGAAGAGAAGATGGAAAGTACCATGATCCGATCCAAATCTACCTTAGGTAGGTAGCACCCATCCTGCCTGCGGCCCTGCGGACATGACTTGTTCACTAATCATTTCTCCAAAAATGGCCAGTTTTGAAAAGCTGTTTGAGCCAACAATTCTACACTCCAGCATTGTTTCGACGTTTGCGAAAGTGTTTCATTTTTTTCATTCTCTCATTGGCAAGTACAAATTTGTGACGTTTCATCAATTGACGAGATCGACTAGAAGATTACGTCTTTTCAACGTCAGCAGATCATCAAGTGGCAAGTCTCCAGAGACCCCTAAAATCAAGACCTCCAAAATCCCTGGGCCAAAACACAAGCAAACCCACACCAGGCCCTGGCGCCACTCCGCTTCGGGTCTGTACTATCTAGACCCGAGACCCCTTACATCTGGAGCGACATTGCTTGATGATTTTCCCTGAGAGCCAGAGAGCCTAATAAGGGCCTCGAAGGGTCTAGAGAGCTGCAGAAGCAACGAAATACAGACATTTTAGCAGAAGACAAGAAAATTTAGGGCCCCTGTTCTAAGTGACAGAAATATTTAGGTAAGTTTAGTATATTTTGGTTGGTCTTTAGACCAGTTAATCTTGGCACCCTAGGTTCATGTCAGAGGTTTTCTTGTATCCTTGGGCACTTAAGCAGTTCAATAGCGTATTTTTCTTTTTGGTGATAGTAGTTGTGCCATGACGGTGACATATTTTTGTTTTCCTTGCATGAAAAACTGAGAAAACAGCAGACTTTAGATGAGGCGACAAATTTGGGAAGGATTTGCTTACGAGGATCGGCTGACGAGACCTGCAGACGTGCATCCTACTATGTGGTTTTGTACAAGACATGGCATTTTTCTCTTCGCCTCTTGGGCATCTCTTGTTCCCCGATGCCATTTTCTTTCCCGATATCTCGATCACAAGTCTCTCCAACGAAACCCCGTAGCTGCCTGCCCCGCGATGATCCCCCTGAATGTCAAACTAATTAGACATCATGAATGCCCACGAGAATCGATATTTCTCCTTCGAGGCGCCTCGAATGAGAAGCGACAAATATTGGTCAGCCACTGTGGATGGTGACCTACCTTGACGCTTGGCTTGCGCTACTGCCGCTGGACCCTTTACGCTGGATCCCGCTAAGGCGATCCAAGGGTGCGCTAAAACGGACTACGCCGATGCAGTCAACCAATAGATCCGGCTGGAGAAACTCCTGTGAGAAATCAGCCCGCTTTTACCGGGGCATAACCTCCGGAACACAGGCTTAATTGTTGGACAAGTTCCCATGAGGCTAAAGACAAGAACAGGGGGTGTTGCCGAGCAGTGCAGATTGGGCCCCCGGACACAAGAGGTGGCGTTTCATGCCCCGTTCAATCCAAGGCAGCCCAAATTCCCATGTGTGAAAGAATCCAATTCTCCAAAAGTGCCATGTTCTACAGTGGCTAACTCCCTGATAGTCCCTGGCCACACCTGTTTTGCTGAGCTGCCCAGTCTGCCATGGCAGTCTATGGACTGATTGAGAGGGACACACACACACCACAAGCCTGTTTGCTGCCCTGTCATCAGACCCAAGCAAGGGGAAACAATTAAAAGTCGCTCTCAACCTCTGTCTCTGTTGTGAACCTAAGGATCTGCACCTTTCAAAGCGATCCTGAGTCTCGCCTTGACTCAGAAAGCGGGCCATTCTTTGTTATCCTAAGACGCTACTTTAAACCGTGGTGTAGGTAGGTGACATGACAGATGGATATGTGCTTGCTGATATCTCTTCTCATCTTGCCCCGTCACAGCAAGTTTATCCAAAACCTTTCACGATCTTGCCTCTCACATGTCCTAAACCTTCTTGCTATACCAGGCGTCCCATCTCTCTGAGTTCTGTCAGACAGGTAACTCCAATCTGTGCCCGTGCCCACGCAACATCTCTCATGCCTTGTTTTCTTTCAGGCCCCTTCAGCGCTGCCTCTTCATTTGATTTCATCACGCCAACGGCATTTTCAATTTCTGCTGTTGTTTCTAACATTTTGTAGGCGGCTAATAGGGACCCCTTCAACTTCTTTACCACTTTGTTCCTGGCCGGTTACTCGATGCTCTTTGCTGTTCATTATCTCACTGGATATTAGAGAGGGGAAGCTCGACATCCATTTCTACGTTTCGAGTTAGATGTTGAGCTCAAGAATTTGCCATCGCCATACCCAAAAACAAAATTGAAGGATAAAACGCACCGATACGACCCCGGGATACCTTATTACCTCCCGGGCATATCTTTTCGTTTTTCCCCCCCAGAATTTCTCATGGTACTCAAGCCATCGAAACAATATTTCAATTGGACAACTCATCCCAGCTCTTATCGCTACCGCTGTCGCATCCACTGAGTCGAGCGCTGAAGAGACCACCAAGGGCCACGCCCAAGGCCACTGGAATTGCCCTTTCCGGGTTCTCGCCCATGCAGCTTTGAATACTCGACTGCCACATGAATGAATGCGCCGCAACCATGTCCCACGGACCACCTCCACCACCACCTCCGCCCCAGGGCGCCCCTCATCCGAACAACTTCAACAATTTCTACGGTTTCAACCTCGATATTGGTTCTCTCCCCGACATGACGGGTGGCCAGGTCAATTACCACTCCCCTCCCCGCGACGCCGACGCCGACGCCGGGGCTGCGGCCCTATCTATAGCGCCCCCCCCATCGGCCAAGGCCAACGCAACCTTGATCTTCGATCATTTCGGCTAACCCGATTTTGTAGATGGGCGCTGATGGTCAGGACAACGATCTTATGGCCATGCTCGATAATAGTATGCTCGGTGGCATAACAGACATTCCAATGAACCTCGAATCCGCAGATGACTCCAACATGAGCGGCTCTTTTGTCAATGGGCAATCGACCACTGAAGAGTCTGTCGCGAGAGCTGAAAATCAATTCAACACAGCAGCCAACAATGTTCCTGGCGCCGGGCCCCTCCCCGCTGGCGCCTTCGCTCAGATGAATCTCGCTGGCGCCAGCACCCTCACTGAGTTCACCAAGCGAAGAAATTGGCCCGCCAAGGTCGTGGAAGAGCTCAGAGACTTTTTACAGATTCTCGATGCCAACGGTCGCATCAAGTACGCATCACCTAGCATTCTTCAGGTCACTGGATACAGTGTAGAGGAGATCCAAGATGTGTTCCTGAAAGACCTGATCCACCCAGATGACCAAGGTGTTTTTGTCGCAGAACTCAACGAATCCATCGCATCAGGCAACCCGCTACGGCTTTTTTACCGTTTCAAAAAGAAGGACGCCGAGTACGCAATATTTGAAACTGTCGGCCATGCTCACATTGCTGGCGCCAAGTTTGCCCCCAATCCAAATAACCAGTCGCCCTTCTGCCAGGCCGTGTTCATGATGGCGCGACCCTATCCCACCAAAAACGCTGGACTTTTAGACTCGTTCCTTGAGCATAAGATCGAAAATGAAAGACTAAAGCGCCGTATCGCCGAGCTACGCCGTGAAGAGGAGGCCGAAAATGATGAGGCGCAAAAGCAGTGGCTGCAGAGTCAATCGGGTCGGTCAGACATGACACCATCCGAGGGAACCGGTGTCTCTTCGGGAACCTTTTACCGTCCGGGTAGCGAAAGAGGAATGACAGAGGCCGACCGAGCAGCTCTCAATAAAGCTCTTACACGCGAGAATCTCGAAGGCTCAGTCGCAGGCGGTCGGCAGGATTCGCTGAAGGATAAGATGGCTCGTTACGAAGGAGCATCGCACACAGACACGATTGAGATGTTGACGGGATTGCGATACATTGAGGGCGAACGAAGCCGGGGAATTACGACTGGTAATGCTAGCCCGACCCTGATCAAGGGCGATGCAGGAATTGCCATTCCGATGGAGCGGGACCCTCGAACCGGCGATAAAAAGAAGAAGCTCAAGACGTCTGAGGAATATGTGTGTACGGACTGTGGTAAGTGATTTTTGTTGCCGTAAGTGGCCTGTTTCAACAATACTAATATAACACAGGCACCCTGGATTCACCGGAATGGAGAAAGGGACCCCAAGGACCGAAGACATTATGCAACGCGTGCGGTTTACGTTGGGCCAAGAGGGAGAAGAAGAGAACCAGCACCAGCCATCCTCCTACGGTGGATCAATCTGTATGATCACGAGGCGACGAAATGGCTTCCAAGGATTTATCGACCTACCGGCCTGTAAGGTACATGACACGACCGAAATGAGGGCCGCAAGTAGCAGTGTTTGCCATGATATAAGACGAGCTGGCTAGAGACACGGTGCCTGGGGCACGACGGAGTTTGGGCTGAAATTGCTGATTTGGATGGCGAAAAGCGGGATACACGAGACGCTCACAGCCGGTTGTTTATTTGATTACTTTCTCTTTGCAAACTCACGACTGAACTGGATATTTGATTTGTCACGACTGGGACTACAACAGATACCTGGAGCGTAGGGAGCATTTGGACAGACATAGCTGACGTGCGCGCCCTTGATGCGCCACGAATATGAATTGACGCATTGTTTGTAGTGACTGTCGTGACTAAAAGATGCAACGACATGAAACCCCATTTCCCTTCTGGCTACAGTCCCTAACCTACCGTATTCAGTGTTGGTCAATACAGTCAGTCAGGGTCTTGTTTCCATACGTGACGATGTATGTAGTTGAGCTGAAGCTATGATCCATGGCAGCTGAAATAAGCAATAGCTAATGCTACAGGTCCCACTAAAGACCGAATGGATTGCGTAGGTCATGACAAGCTCCCCATAATTATGAGGGGAGCTGTAGCTTGTACAGCTGGGTCCACGTCAGACACTTCGAGGGCAATCACAGCAAAGTATTGGATGGATAATACGGCATAAGGCACCCAACACACGGTGATACACTCTGGTAGAGGGTCAAGTAACAGTAGATGCCTTATTAATTGAGCTGATTGGACGTCTGTTCTCCGAGCTCAAAGTACACAGAGCACCTGAGACTTGAACCCCTCCCTACCTATTTCAACTCAATCCTTTGCATCATCAACCTCTCTCTCATATACACTTCCCTCTCGAAACTAAACAAACTCTCAATACAAACCCATTCTCCATCCTCTCAAACTACAATCGCAATCATGGATAAGCTCATCAACGCCGCTAAGGACTACCTTGATGACGACAAGGACAAGCGTCAAGGTATGTTAATGTCAACGTCCTCTTATTACCCCGCCAAGAATCCATGATGCCCCTCATACGACCTCAGACCGTCGAGGGGGTTTAAAGCATCAGTTCGCCGTTGTTTTACAGATCTCGGCATTTCAACCACAACTCAAACTTCAGGTGGCTTCAGCTAATTGATATTCTTTCTAGAACACCAGCAGCAAGGACACGGACAGCAGCAGGGCTACGGAGGCCAAGACCAGGGCTATGGCCAACAGCAAGGCTATGGACAACAAGAGGGCCAGTATGGCCAGCAACAGCAGTACCCTCCTGCTGGTGGCATCCGTTAGTTATTAACACAGGCTTCCACTCGAGCGAGCGAATCTAACAATACACAGAGTCTCAGGGTGGCGGTGGCTTTTCCAGCTTCCTTGGGGGAAACGTCGACTTTGATAATGCCAAGGAGGAAGCCCATCAGAAAGCCGGATCTTCTGGTGACAAGGACCTCTTTGGAAGCATTCTAGGATCTCTGGGACAGAAACAGAACAAGCTTGCTGACGAGGACCTTGATGAGGAGGGTAAGTAATAGATTTCTGTCCGATGAGCAAGACACACGCTGATGACATATGACCATCAGATGCCATCAAGCAGCACAAGAACACCTACAACGACGACGACTCCCAGCAAGACAGCAAGAGTCTGGGTACCGCTGCTGCTATGCAAGCTCTCAAGATGTTTACCCAGGGCCAGGGCCAAAGCAGCACTGGTGCCAACAGTCAGACAGCGTTCTTGGGACTTGCCTTGGCCGAGGCCAGTAAGGTTAGTTTTGATGTACAGCACACGTATAAGTCAACGTCTAATATGAATTTATAGCTCTTTGACAACAAGGCCGCATCAGGCAAGGTATCTGAGGGCACGAGCAAGGAGAGCGTCATCCAGCAGGCTGGTGAAGTCGCTTTCAAGATGTACCTCAAGAACCAGGCCGGTGCTGGTGGACAGCAGGGTGGTGCTTCTGGTCTTATGAGTCTTGCTTCTAAGTTCCTGGCTAAATAGGCCCAATAGTTGCTACGACATGTAGTCATATGAGGGTGTGGGCGCTAAGCGACACCCTTGATCACCACAAGCTGAATAACAATTAAAAGACTCCATGTTCCATTTTCATTTTGCGATGTAAGTGAAAAACAGCGAATCATCATCTTAATACAACGTGTTTATGCCTTCTGCTTAGCCAGATCCACAACATCCAACCACTCATCAGGTCGACGGCGGCCAGACTCTGTAGCGTTATGCAGATATTCTTCTGTCTCTGCTGCCCAAGCTAGGAGCTGCTCCTCGCTACCCCATTCTCCTGTAGCCATCAAGCCAATAGAGAGCTTACCCTCACCCTGATCCGGATCTACGTATCCCACAGGAGCTGAAACCGCAGGTGTGCCGGTCAAGTTGGCCAAAAAGACGTAGAGCATGTTTCGAATAGTCGTGTTGGTATCACTCATGCCGTAGGCCTGGTCACCGGGGACAATAGGCCATCCGATCAGGGGACTTGTAGGTGTCATGATAAGAAGGCCAGGGTGTTTCTGGAATAAGTAGGCGAGATGTTGCATGATGAGCTCTCGTAAAGCGCCATATTTGAGCATATCAGCTGCAGGAGTCCTGGTACCGACAGACATCACGACTTTATTAGCGGGCCCTACCAGAGAGAGCCAGTCAGCGGGATTGGGAGTTCGTCGGCGGGCTGACTCGGCCATTTCAGTGATACAGACAACACTGTGTGCAAGTTGCGCCTCGGGGATGTATGGGATAGTGATGTCGATGATCTCATAACTGCACTTGTTGGCGAGGTAATTGACCGCCCTGTCACAGACCTCCTTGACACGGGGGTCAGCCTTGTTCCACCAGTCACGGTAGATTCCCATGACCTTCTTCTGGCCCTTCGGCGGTGGGTCAGAGCGAGCAAAACGGCTCTGGATATGACAATCTGGGTTTGGCTGGGACATGACGCGGTAGGCAATAGTCAAGTCTGAGACAGTAGCGGCGATAGGGCCGGTGATACACATGGTGTTATTCATAAACATAGTTCTGTTATGTGTGGTCTTGAGTCCGTAGACGCCATTGAAAGTGGGAGGGATGCGGATACTGCCTCCCGCGTCAGTGCCAACGGCGATGGGGACAACACCAGCTGAGACAGTGGATGCGCCTCCAGAGGAGGAACCGCCAGGATAGTAGGATTTGTTGAGCCAGTTAGTGGGTGTTCCTTGTGCAGCCTGGATTTGTCAGTGGTGTCTTGTACAAGGGGGCCTATGCGTACATTGCATCCGCTGGTGTCTGATCAAGGTCAGTAATTGCATTAGAAAGACGTTGTATATAGACTCACCGGAGCCAAGCTCATGCATTGCATTCTTTCCAATGACTACAGCACCGGCTTCCTGGAGTTTCTTCACTGGCCACGACGATGCTTTCTGCTCCTTGAAGGTTTCAATGGAGGGGTCATATTTCATACCAATGTGGTTATGAAAACCCTTAGCATCAGTATCATCCTTGACACCAATAGGTACGCCGTCCAATACACCCAGTGGCTTGCCAGCGGCATAACGCTCGGTTGATGCTTTGGCAGCCTCGAGGACTAGGTGATCTTTGCCGTGGTTATCAACCCAGCCATCAGAATACTTTCCATCTGGTCTGGAGATTTGGGGGAGGAGAGCTTCAGCGACTTGAAGAGGTGTCACTTGACCTAACTTGTACATCTCATGGTAGTCACTAGCCGTGTAGTAGCGTGCTTTGGAATCTGCATACTGGGACTTGAGAAGCGTGGGTTCAAAGTCAAGCATAGGCTCTGTAGGGCCCAGGGGAGTTACGGTAGGCTGAGGATGTTAGCCATGTGGGATTTGGTATGAAGTAATGACCATTTACATGAAACCTGTAGGGAACATCATCAAGAGCAGGAATATCTTTGATAGTGCCAAAGTGGGCATTGTCCCAGAAATATTGCTGAAGGAACCCAACTTTGGCGATGCTACAAGACTTTAGCTTTGGTAAGGATATGAGCCACAGGGTATAAAACTCACAGATTAGCACCAACTACGAGAGGAATGCCTCGAAATGTAGGGTTGTTTTCGACTGTGGGATTGTATGTAGCTGCTGGAGCCTCAACAGGCTTGGGATAGTCGGCAAAGTCGGAGGGGGCCATGGTGGAAGATCCGGGCCCGCGATTGTGTTAGTCTGAGGAAAGATTCTGGGGTAAGGAGACCCGTAGAGTTTATATAAATGGCAGAAGCAGAAGGACAAAGAGTTATGCCCCAATAGAGCAGGTCTGGAGATAAATAAGAGGTTCAACTCTTTCCTAAGCTAAGCTGAGCTTAGGCTGCATCTGCTGTTTACGACCCCTAGAACGCCAACCTAGGCTACCCCACACGAGGTTCATGAATAAGATGCCATTTGCCGAGGCTCGTAAAAGATCGATCATGAAGAGAAACTAGGGAAAGTATTCGGGAACAATCTATTTTTTGCTTGGAGCAGTCTGTTTTTCGATACGGAAAGACCAATCACACCGACTCCAGCGGAATTCAATTCGCTGGACCGCGATTCGTCCATCAGGTGGATTAGACGCCATCACAAGCGATATGGCGTCCATTATCTGGAGTAACTAATCCTTGCACAATTGAAAACACAAGCATTTACGCGTCTGACACAGAATTCATCCAGATCAAAGTGTCGGGTCGGTCAAACAAGACGAACAACCAACCAATTGAATAAATGATTAAAACAATAAAGTGCCCAGGCAAGATGAGCAGCATCTAAAGACCATGTGGTTGCCTTACGTCATCCCAAACTACTAGGTACCTCACTAGGTAGGTCTCCCTTTAGTGCGTTTAGTGCCCCGCGTCACAGCATCGCATCACATGGCATCTTTGTCACTCCTCACCCGATAAGCTGAGACTCCAACAGCAACAGACACCGTGACCGTGGCCGTGACCGTTTTCTTTTGATTTGATCTCATAACTCTCCATGGCCTTGCTTTCTAAATCTTTCGCCTAACAAAAGACTCATCCATGGTCAGCAACCTACAGTCTACAAAGCTCTCCTAGGAGCTCAGCTCTTACACAGCTCAACCCCTCCAGGGATAGCTTCGCGATAAGCTACTTAGTATCTACAATATCATCGCCATCAACATGTCACTCTTTACCGCACAGCTTTATCCTGGCCGAGCACTAGGCTTCCTAGGTATGGTAACAACATCAGAAGACTTAGTAACATCTATTGACGTATTTGTAGTCCTCGGTGCAACTCTTCACGATGTCCTTACCCGTCTTAAAGCTGAACCCCAACGCTTCCCGAAGATCGAGCTACTTTACTCCCCTGACCGACCTGTCACCGAACCCGTTGGCGTCGAACTCCCTGGGAATGGTATACGATTAAGATTTGACGGCCCCGAACAGCGTCTGCGCCTTGTCGAGGTTACCGACTTTACCAAGAATCACATTACCTTCAAAGAGCGAGATCTTGTAAAACCATCTGCTGGTACCCCTGGGTCTCCTTCACCAGGCGACTCGACATCAGGTCCGACTTTCCGACACATATACCATAAACTCCTCGGCCCTACGTACGCCGGTGAATTTATTCCGCCATCTAGTGGACACGATAATGGCATCTATGTCCTGTCCTATCCTGGTGTTGCCTTTAACTTCGCACTTAATCCTTCCGAGTATTCGCCCGTGAAAGACGTAGTGTCGACTTTCGCATCGGCATCTAGTCAAGTCGCAACCTCGATGGCTATCTTTAGTGGTGATTCCTGGGCCGATGCTAGACCGACTCTTTGGACTGCGATTTTGCCCAGCATCAAGTCAACCACCGTGATTCCTCGAGGTAAAGATATCTACCCCGACGAAATTTCGCTTGTTCGATTACATGGAGCTGGAAAGATTCAGCTTTTCAGGAAATGGACCAGCAACTCTTTCTGGATCACCCTTGGCGAGACCACACCTCAAGATCTCCTCATGGAGTTGGGGCCTCCGAATGCCATTTATCGCAAGAATGATCAGAAAATGGTTATTCATAAGATGCGTACCGCAAGCAACGCCAAAGGTCGTCCAGATGCTGCTGATATAGGCCGACCTGAAGATCTCACCGATACAGATCAGTCTTCCATGCACGAGGGGTCTGATGCGTCCGACAATGAAGAAGTTGTCGATGATCAGATCGGTCTTAACACAAACGGCGAATGCTTTTATAATTATTTCTATCTTGGGTTCGACATATTAATATCGACTCGTGTACCCCCGTCACAAACTCCTCCTGGTAGCTTAGGCAGTGAAGCAGGGGGTCAGAACGGCATCATATCCCATTCTCCCGATCGATTAGTAGCCACAAAGCTGGTGCTACATGGTAACATACCTGGCTCATACGAATTCAATCGTCATCGCCGTTGTCGCTGGGAAATTGCTTACCTAGACTCTCTAAATGATGGCAACGGACCGACAGATTCGGAAACGTCTTTCCCACAAATAGAGGACCGTATGAATGCTGCATGGGCATCTGCATTCCCACGAAATGACTCTCAGCAAAGACAACGCGGCATGGTTCTTAATCGTGGCTGGGGCGATAGTCCAGGTAGTAGTTGTGAGTTCTTGGGAGGGTGGGAGGAGAGCGGCGCAAGGAGAGCAGAAACAAACGGTGATTCCACGACCACGCTGTATGGATTCCCAGGGCTGGTATTTGAAGTTTTGAAGAATGGGCATGTCAACACTGTCACAGTGTTTTGATCTAGGGCGTCACATATGGATTTTGTTTGGGGGGAGTTAGTATATGGTGTTTGGGAAGAGTCGATATGATGGCTCATTTTCGTTTGCTTCGATACCTTTGTGCATATGATCTTAGATTTCCTGTGAATTTGTATTGACAGGTTGTTATTCTTGTATTGTTCTTTGCTACGTTGCCATTGTCTATGCAATTTGATGAACGAGGCATGAGATGCGGGAAAGTGCATCAAGGGAGGTAAGAGCTTCCACAACTACATGGCTCAGTGCACTGCCTTGATTCACTGCCAACCTCGACTCTCTTCACTCTCGCTTCCCCTCGCCAGTTTATATAAATTTCTACAGCAAACATTTCTCTTCTTCGTTCGCAACCAAGAAATCACCATGTCGCCCACAGAAAAGGAAAACACTACAGAGCCAGTCGACAAAGAAGCCATCCGCAAGTTGATCAACGAGCTCGAGGGCAAACTCGAAGCTCTATACACCCTCAGCGACGAGATCAACAGAGGTATTCTCGAGAGCAAAGATGCGCTCGAAAGCCTCCGCGAGAAGCGCGTCAAGCTTATCAGAGCGCGATTGGACCAGACCTTCCAGCAGTGGAACATCGGGTCTCTGACTAGCAACCATCAACCGTATGTTACCCTTGACTTCTGCGAATCCGATGCTGAGTGCGGTTTTTAGTTCAACCCAGAACCAGGGTCAGAATCAGAGTCAGAATCCGGGTCTCGGCCCTGTTCAAGGATCGAGCCAGGCGCCGACTCTAGCTGGGATCAACCAACAAGGGCAGTTCGGTTTGCCATGGTAGATACTAGATTGGTCGGTATGTGAACCATTTATCTTTTGTGACACAATAACGAGGCTCTTGCTAATGTTGAATTGAAGGAAACTCAGTCAACAAACTTTCTAGTAAGAAGATGGTGGATCAGACTATGAGCCAGTGAGCCAGTATATTGCGTTATAGCATAGGAGGAATAGGCCATTATCAGCCTTATATAAATCACACTCCGAGATCACGAGATACTTATCGATATTCCCGTAGTATGGGGCCCTGAAGTGTATGTTGTACTCCTATTTTTCATCTACTGCAAGTTGACCTTTCACGGTGCCCAAAGTAACTGGAAAGGCACAACTATTGTGAAGAGATCCCCGTCAGTAAGGCTATAGCCTCGGTATTCAAGTTATGTTGTTCTTCTGCAGTCAATGTTTTCATTTATTGCGCTGGATCAACTGAGTTGTGCATGATCTTGGGCATCTTAGATAGGATCTGGGGCATGAAAGAATTTCTCGGTGTCCTTACAAATCTGACTCCAGTGTTGTATAGAGATTGACTCACAACATATTTATGCAGGCAGCCCGTGGCATCCAAGAGCTGACTGTAATGAACCCCTAATAAGTAATATGAACTCAAGGTAACTGCAGTTAATTATATTGACTTGAAAGTTAGGTGTGGTCGCCGAAGGTCATAGGGCCTTTAGCACTTTGAAAGCAATAGAAGAAGAGCGAGTACATTTCCGAGTGCAACATATGACTAACAACTACATCAACTGCTAAGAATCAATAATGCACCATCTTTATAAATCGCAAGGGTGAACTTTGTCAAGGTTTCTGCTAAACTGTTCTTATACACAAGCTTTTGCAAAGACGAGTCTCTGTGACTGCCGTTCAAGCCATCTATTCCTACATCGTACACGCTACACCAGGTATCATCATGCTCCTTTTCCTCCTATCCGTTCCCATATCATGCGTATTTCATGACTCTCTACCATTCGTCGACCTCTCCCTTCTTGGGTTTTTGTACCCGCACAACCTTGTCACAGTTGAGCAAACATAGAGGATCGAAGGCCTTCTTGATCTGCAATGACTGTTAGCAAGCTGCTCATTTCAATATATGGGCAATATTTCTTACCTGTCGCATAGCGTCAACTGTAGACTCGCCAAGCTCATGGGGGAGATAATCCCGCTTGACAAGTCCAACACCGTGCTCACCCGTCACGGTACCCTCCATCTCAACAGCCTTCTTGACCATGCGATGCACAACAGCCTCGGCCTTTGCACGCTGAGCATCGTTGTACAGCAGAATGGTGTGGAAGTTGCCATCACCGACATGTCCTACGATGGAAGCAAACAGGCCACTCTTTGCCATATCCTCTTTGGTCTCCTCGATCAGATCTGGTAGCTTGCTCATGGGTACAGCAACATCACCTGTCCACACGTGGTCACCGGGCTTCTTGACAGCTGTAGTACTCCAGAGAGCCTCTTTTCGTGCACTCCACAGCTCGTCCTGCTCTTCTTGGCTCTTAGCAAACTCAAAGGTCTTGCTGCCAGCCTGCTTAGCCAGCCCCTGCACTTGGGCAACCTGCTCCTTGACACCGGCAGGAGTCCCAGCGAACTTGAAAAAGAGTGTTGCTGCCTCTGTCCAAGCTCGCGATGTCATGCCCGCATCGTTGATGCACTTCATCTGGTTGTCGTCGAGAATCTCGACAGCAGCAACGGGGATGCCCTGGGCCACGACCTTGCTCACACAAGTAGCAGCATGACGGATCGAGGGGAAACTGCACACAGCGACGCTGGTAGACTCAGGCTTGACGGTGACCTTGAGAGTAGCCTCAGTCACGAGGCCAAGGGTACCCTCGGAACCGATGAACAGCTTGGTGAGATCGTAGCCAGCAGAGCTCTTGCGAGGTCGCTGCCGGGTCTTGATGACAGTACCATCAGCAAGAACGACAGTCAAGCTGAGAACCCACTCGCGCATAGTACCATAGCGATAGGCGTTGGTGCCACTGCACCCAGTGCCAATCATACCTCCAATCATAGCACCAGGGCCAGGGTCGGGAGGGAAGAAGAGACCCTCATGCCCCAGGTGGTCATTTAGAGCTTCCCAGCCCATGGCAGGCTGGACAACAACATCTAGATCCTCTTTGTGAAGATTGATAATCTTGTTCATACGGCCAAAGTCGATGGAGATGCCCTTGCGGGTAGGTGTAAAGTGACCTTCGAGACTGGTACCGCCGCTATAGCCTGTAACGGGAATCTTGCGCTTATGGCAGACCTTCATAATCTCAGACACCTCTTCAGTGCTAGAGGGATAGACAACGCAAAAGGGACGGTCTTCGGGGCCAGCCTGATGAGAGGACCAGCTGGACGTAGCATGGTGTTCGAGGTCGTTCTCGGCGGTGCTGACATTTTCTTGGCCGACAATCTTGACAAAGTCGGCCCAGGCAGCCTGCATGTTCTCGAGCTTCGTGTTGTGCTTGGGAGCTTTGGATTTGTTGAGGGGTAGTGTCGACGTGGGCTCGGGGTCTCTTGGCCAATATGTACCAAGCCAGTATGAGATACCAACGCCCGAGAGGAAGACTATCATTTGTTGGACTTCTGGTCTTTAAAACGAGGGATTGAACGTACCAAATGTCACCATCCAGTTCCTTGTAGGGTCTGTCATGTTGCGCCACTCCTCGTACTTCTCTCGCTGCTCCCGCTCACGCCTTAATCGAGATCCAATACTGCCCATGACCTGTCCTTGGAATGTCCTTCCCACCTTTGTCTCGTTACTCTGTCGGCGGGGGTTTTCTTATTCGGCCTCTCAGGCTCGATCTCGGTAGCGTAAGAGCGGGAGAAAGAAGCAGGTAGCCTCGTAGTTCGACAACTAGCTGTGGTGGGTGTCCGCAAGCTCCGGAGAGCAGCACGCTGAGTGCGCAATTGAAGAGAAGCCATGACGATGTAGCTTGTGCGCGGGCAGAGGTTGAGAGTCAGCAGCAGGAATAATTAATATGTATAGGTCGTAAAAGGGTGTAGAGGAGCTGGTCGAAGCTGTAGGAGTGTGTCGGGATAGGAATTGGCCGACGAGGAGACGTCGATGCCGAGCTTAAGTGTTGAAGTCGACGGCAATGGGAAAATTGTTAGGACGGAGTTGGAATACCGCACTATAATTCCCGAACCCCACACCACGGGGCCTTGTTTCGGACGTCTTCAGGCCCTGGGATCGGCTTCGATTAGATCTGCTACGGCGTGGAGGCTTTTGTCTAATTCTCATTGGTTGTGTTATTCTATTTCCTCTTATACTTGCCTTTTCCGTTATTGTTTCCTCGGTATAATTCAGCAGTCGCGCTGTGCAATGTCCGTCTTCTCATATCTACGATCCCGATCCGCACCGGCCGGGCCCGGAGCTTCTCACTCAGTCTTGGAAGATAGGATCTATCGATGGCTGAATAACTGACCAAAGTGGATGCTCAATGTGATTTCAAGGATCAATATTGACTATAGAGGGGGCACTTTGAAGAGCAATTATCACATCAAAGCACGTCACCGCCGGCCTCGGCCAGTTTCACTATCATGTATTACCAATCCTGTTCCAATGAACCTCGAATCAAGTCTTTATTCTGTATTATATGTTCTGAAGCAGTGAATGCTTTCACGTATCCATACAATGAATTACAATAGCCGAGACGTCAGATCTTCGGAGGTTGGCCACCGCCGTTGATGAACGTCTCAGCCGCATTCCCCAAAAAATATCGCGGAGACCAAGTCCGCTCTCTCAATGCTTCCATCCCGACGCCCAGAAAACTGTCAAGCCTGCCAATCATATGCTGTGTATTGTCCCGAAACTCCGTCCGCCCGTCCTATTGTTGTTGTCATTGTTATCATAAGTACCATGGTAGCTCTTCGCATTCAAAGGTACACGAAGTGATCATATGCTGCCGTGTTGCACAAGCTGAACAGTAAAAGTCGGCGTTCCACTCTGCATATGGTCAAAATATGCTGCCAACTCATCATCTCCTTGTATCTGAAGGGGTAATTCGTTGCCCTTGGGGTCCTTAATGATGCCCTCGATACGAACACACATCGCCCCGGGAAACTTGGCAACCGCGACCTGTCGTAGCTCCTGGATTGATTGTGAAGACATTGTAGATATCCACAGGCTGGTATTGGCTGGATATGTCGAAGTAGGGTGCAATCGCATGAATACTGCAAAAGATGATGGCACGGCAGGTACTGAAGGCACAGGGGAGAACATTGTATTGGACGCCGATGCCGAGAATGGGTGCTGCACGTATTGCTGCTGCATATAGTTTGCCTGTGGTTGATTCCCTAAGTACATCGATGAGCTGTACTGAGCGTCCATGGGCACGGTGTTGGTAGTGGACGAGCCCAGCATTCTATGGGGTTGGGGTAGGACAGCCTGAGAAGTGGGCATGCCCAGAGCCGGTAATTGTACCTGTCCTGGCCGTTGTGGTGCTGGTGGCTGTCCGGGTGTTGTATAGGCAATACGTGAGACGACTGGCTCATGGACAGGCTCATACCCGTTGTCATCCATGGGCTGGTCTATCATCGGATGCGCAGGTGAACTGGACCCTGGGGCTCCCCTCTCCGACATTCCGAAGGCATGGGGTTTGTCTATCGCTCTTTGGGCTTGTTGTTGATATATGCTTGGTTGGGCCTCGGTGAGTTGCGGGTCCTGAACAGTATCTCGTGGTTTGTCATTCTGAGACTTGCGCTTTGGTGACTCCTTCTGCTTAGGAGCTTTGCCACTCTTGGTGGTCTTGGATCTCTTCTCGTCGCGTCTTCTCTTGATCACATCTCGAGCGACGATCTCGACTGCCTTGACTTTTCGGCGAGATGATTCATCGTTTCCATGAAGGGGGATTGCCCTCATCCGTTCTGACTTCTCGAGCCATCGCTTCTTCAGTTCTTCCCATTGCTCTGGGGTTCCATCAGTTTTACATGTAAACTTTGCATCGCATAGAACTTCATGCAAAGCAGCGCGGATTTCATGAGACTCTTCTGGGTTGAGACCTAGCTCATTCTTTGCATCGACGAGAGTCATTCTGGTATCCTGGTTGCGTAGACGCTTGGTCACGTCAGTGCAAATAACGTCCAAGGCAAGCTGCTTTCTCTCAAGGTCCTCTTTGGAAAGCCACAAGGCCTGTTGTAGATGTGGTCGCTCATGGATCAGGCGGTTCTTAACATAGTCCCATCTTCCTGGTCCAGCTTGGGTTTTCTTGACGATGGACTCTTCTTGACAGATTCGAGCAAAACACTCGCGAGCCTCTGCATAAGTGGTCGCATCGAGACCGAGGGCTTGTTTGGAATCGTTCAGGGTCATTTCAGATGGGAAACGGACAATGTGTTCTGATTCAGTGAGATGTTGACGATTCCTTCGGCTTTGTCTTTTGCTAATCTTGCGTGGTTTGGGTGTTGTTGGGACAGAGATGGAATCTTCTTGCGTTGAGTTTTCAGGAGCATATATTGTTGGCTGGTCAAGATCTCTGGGTTCTTGGTCAGGCAGTGGAATGGTCACGTCTCTGTCGTCTAGTGAAGTATCATCCTCGAGATTCTCATCGTCAGGCTCAGCATCACCACCAGATCTTGCTCGGTCACCATTTCGAACTCTAAGAAGCCATCGATTGCGGGCACGCACTCTCATGAGTTCACGGGAATTGATGTCAAAGCCATCCTCATCAGTAAGGATTCGTAGCATTTCACTTTGAGGGACATTTCTCTTCCATAGCTCATGGACGCGATTCACAAGTCGATCATCCTTGTGTTTTAGTCTTTGTTTTGTAGGAAACTTCCATCGACTAAACTGAACTTGAAAAGCGCGTTTGCTGAAATAGGTCGTGTAAGTCAAGTCGAGAAGAGCGGTCACTTACACTGAGCGAGCACTTACCTCGGGGTGAACTGGTAAACATTCTTCATGTGCACCATGATATCCTCGAGGGACCGACGTTCATTGATATAGAGTTGATAGCACACATCTTTGTGTGGTTCCCATTGATAGACCATGATTCAATACTCGAGACAGCATAGTCTCTCTCGCGTTTGCGTCTTTGGTCAGAACGGCTCAACTAAAACTTGGAGCTTGTGGAGAGACTTTTGCATTGGTGGTTAATCTGGGCTTCCGGAGTTTTTTTTTTTGGCTGGTCAACCAAGGATTAGTCATGTGTGTACGGTGTGTTTAGTGGAGAATGCACTGTACGTGCTAATAATTGCTTGATGATGAACTTGTAATAAGCGATGTTATTTAGATATGATGATTGAATATGCAAAAGGTCCAAATACTGCATGAGTGGCCTCAGTGTACGATTCATGGATTAATATTTAATGAGAAGTAAAAATACCAACAGGATACAACACTTAACGATAACTTTGAAACCCATTTGTACCTTAACGGCTATATTGGACTTTAGAATAAACACCTTTAGAATAAAGATGTGAGAACAGCCGAGGGCAATGGTCGAATAGATAGCTTAGAATGATCCCGCTCACATTTTCTAAGTGGAAATGATCTGAATAAATGCTCTTTTTGGTTCTCATCAAGACAACAGGAGGCGGAATTTAAGCCGCTTGACGATGACACTGACGATCTTGAACTAATAAGGCCAATACACTTTCATGTGATACTGGCATTCACATGCTCTCTCATTATCATTCCTCTTTCATTCATTTTCACAATCTTCTTTACTTACTTGAGAAGCTAGGAACTATATACAACACCGGGGATAATCAAGCGACACTCACTCGACACTTCTGCGCTTATTTAGATTGCACCTCGGCTCAACCTTGTAAGTCAAGAGACGCTGTCACCATTCCGCGGCTCAACTGAAGAAGCCCAATCAATCCGTCGCACTCTAAATCAACATCGTCCTGGCCTCAGCTTCACTCATTCATACCATACTTCGTTTATTACTCACAATACCAAGAATCGCAATGGCATCGCCTTGGCTTCCCGACAGCTATGCAACCCTCAACCTCCCAGCCCTACAGCTCTTCCATCATCCCCCCTCTTCCAAAGAAGTGACACATGTCATAGTCATAAAGCTTCACCGTCCTGAAGCCCGTAATGCATTCACCGACACAATGGCGGCTTCGCTCTCCCATGCGCTCAACACACTCTCTGTTGATCCTCGCGTTCGCGCTATAGTTCTCACTTCGTCGGATCCAAAGAATCGCATGTACTGCGCTGGTATGGACTTCAATGAGGAGCATGCGTTGGGCAAAGACGCTGCTGATCATCGCGACTCCGGCGGCATTGTCACTTTACCCATGTATCGATGCAACAAGCCTGTCATCGTCGCCATCAATGGCTCTGCTGTTGGCGTGGGTATCACAATGACTCTCGGCGCCAACATCCGCGTTGTGAGCCGCGACGCCCAGATTGGCTTTGTGTTTGGTCGCCGTGGCTTCAGCATGGAGGCATGCAGCAGTTTCTTTCTCCCACGCCTCATCGGAACCAGCCGTGCACTTCACCTCACCACCACTGGCGCTGTCTACCCTGCCACCCACAAGCTCTTTGACGGTCTCTTCAGCGAGATTGTTGCACCTGAAGAGGTTCTTCCCACAGCGCTCAAGATCGCGGATGAGATAGCGGCCAATGTAAGTGGTGTTTCCGCGCGGGTAATGAAGGACATGATCTACAGGGGTGCCTCGTCGCCTGAGGAGGCGCATCTACTTGAGAGCAAGATATTTTGGGACTTGTTCACAGGTAAGGATGCGAAAGAGGGAATGAATAGCTTCTTAGAGAAGAGGAAGCCGGATTTCACGGGAACTATGGACAAGAACGCGCCCAAAATCTACCCTTGGTGGACGCCCGTTGATATTGCCAGGCCAAAGCTGTAGTGATTCACTGCTGGAAACGTGTCTATTGCTGTATTTTAGGATCACTTTGATATCTATGCCTCACAAATTGTACTCCCTTTGTTTTGGTGCAAACTCATCACCAAACTTCTACAGAATACTGCTTCGTGATGCCCACAAATGCATTTCTCCTCATTCCTTAGTGAGACAAATATCTGCATTCATCTCCAGCAATAACGCTCTGTCTCATAACCCCAGATTAACGTCTCCATAGATAGGACTCGAGCAATGATTTAGCGCTGAACCATCAAAAAGAGGTCATAAGATCCATGCCTTTAAGACCCTTGTCTAACTAAATCCTCCCCACACTTAGGATCTCCGTTAAGCCGACCCACTCTCTGCCAAAGGCCGCAAACGAACGTCATGTGCAATTGATCGATGTCATGTGAAAGGGAAGCAGAGGAGGCAAAGCTGAGCCACTCTGATACACACGTACGATGGATTCGCCTTCTTCTTGGCCCGACACTCGAGTCACTATAATTGGGGGCTGTGCCACTTCACAGGATGTTTGCCAAGAGAGGGAGGAGACGTAACGTTAACGTGAGTGAGGCAAATTGCCGGCCATGTCTGTTCATGTTTTGATCCGGTTCTATGGTAGAAGCGTCTAAGCCGTTCCATCCGATATGCCACAGCCGTACAAGCCGGGCTGGAAATGATACTCGAAAAAAACAAGAAACAATGCAACAAATCGTCCCAAATCAAAGAACAAAGTTCTTGAGTTCATCCCGCGTAGCTTGAGTCCCTTGATGCAACCATGCATGCCAATCGTAGAAGTAGAAGAAGAAAGAAACAAAGTGGTAAACCCCAACTCCTTGCCTATAAAATGTCAAAAGATAACGTTCCTCCTGATCGTGAAAACTCGCTCGTTTCCATGCGACATTGCTCCAAAGGCCGTGAGTGCGTGTGCGTTATACGTGGGCGAATGGGAAGTGAGGGATATACTGCTTCCCGTAGGTGAAATTCAAGGTATCGTAGTGAAGGATATGGCTAGCTGTAAATTTGTGCTCGCCGAGTATCTGCCGAGGAAAGCATTCGTAGATTCATCGGCGAGGGGTATATGGTGATGAGCAGTATGCGTCAAAGGCGCTAGTCTGCTGTCGCGGCTGGTATTGCTGATAGGGAGTTCTGACAACGAACCCCTTCTTTGGGCCAGAGAATTTGGTCTTGAGTTTGGTCTTGGTCTCACTGGTAAAATTCTCCTATCTTCGACCAAGCTTGAGCAGTCGCGTTCTCAACCACAGAACAAAAGCGGTCCAAGCACTGGTGGTTTTCCGCTTGGTGGTTTTGGTTCGGTGAGTCGATTGAAAGTGCACATCGTCAGCTCTAGCGCCAGGTGTCTGGCCTGTAGGCACAGTGTCGTAGCTGCGGGTACCAAAGTCGACCTTCTCGTTCTCGGTGGTCAGACCCAGACCCACGCCAGTGCCGGTAGTCTTGCGAGAGATCGAAGGCCGAATGTCAGTACTACTGGACACACGATCACACGAGATTCGAGAGGCCCCAAAGCTGCCCTTGCGACCATTCTTGTTGAAGCGGTGGGCTTCGCGACTCTCTGCACGTTCCTGCTTGCGGATCTGCTCACGGGCGTACTTTTCCTCCTTGGCTCGTTCTTTTTCCTCAAACTTGCGGCGGGCCTCGCGGACGTTCTCCTGGCGGGTAACAGTGTCCACCTCGCTGCGTGAGCGGAGGCGGAAACCGCTCATGTCGAGAGAGCTCCGGAGTGGCGACATAGCGTTGGAAGATGTAGACGCAGCGATCATCTGGGGTGAAACAAAGGAACCAGAAGGTGGGCTGGTGCTTGACGCAGAGTCGAGAGCAGTGGTTGAGCCTGTGTTAAGGTGGAGGTCAGATCGGCTGCGAGTCACGATGCTATGGGGCTTTCGCGCAGATATTCCTGGGGCGGCGCGGCCGTTGGTAGTGATGCGCAGCGGTTGATTCACATCTGATAACGAGCTGGTGCGCTGACTAGCAAGAGAGGGACGGCGGGGCCGGGAACCAGAATGATAGGCACGAGTCGAAGTCTGAAGGCTCTGAGAGTCGAGGTTGTCTTCGTTCTCAGTTATCGTGGGAGAATAATCGCGAGGTCCGGTGGTATTGTCCAGGGATGCGAGCGAGTTGGCGTAGGAGAGAGGTGGTGTTGAGGTGCGCGGCGTCTGTTGAAAAGGATGCACAAAGGAGCCGTTTCTGCCACCACTAGCAGAAGTCGCAATAGAAGCATGAGAAGTGCCACTGGTAGAGCGAGCATGCCCGTGCGAATATTTGTTTGAGCGAACACCTCCATTGCTCAGATCCGTGGCCGATATAGAGAAGCTGACATCGCGGGCGCGGGCGGCAGGTGTTGGCAGTGCTGATGCACCTGCCGTATAAGACGAGTCGTCGCCGTCCACATTATACGAGGAATAACCAGATTGGCCCTGCTCGTCCCAGCCGCGATCCAAATCGAGAGAATTCTTTTCCGAGTGGGAGTGATGCGATTGCAGTTTCTTGAGGATTGGCTTCACGGCAGGTCGACTGCGAGGTTTTGTTATTTTAGCATGCCCATGGCCGTGTTGATTACCATGACCGAAGCCGTGACCATGTAGGTGACCCGGTAACGAACTGCTGGTCTGCGCCATTGCCATTAAAAAACAGGCAATAGTGAAGAGGAGAGGTTGAAGAAGAACCCGAAAGGGTTTCAGAGGGTGTCAAAGAGGTATACGAGGGGTTTTGTGTTGTGTTGTTGGTGTTGGTGTCGGTGTTGTTGGGCGTCTTGTCGCCGTTGCACGGATACGGGCGCAGCGCAGGCGGAGGGTGAGGAGTCTGTCGCACGCCCAGCGTATCTCAGAGCATCATGAAAGAAGTTGACTTCTCTTTTCTTTCAGGCTGTACAATGAACAGACAAATCACCTCCAAACACACACGCACAAAGGATTCTTCACAGAAGATACACTCTCTTCGCTCTCTCAACGACCAGCGTATGCAAGTAAGTAAACAAGATAAGAAGAACTGACGAGCGACAACAACAGGGAAATGTCGCAAAGAAAGAGAAAAGACTCGGACAGGTCGGGTCGGGGAGGCCTGGCCTTAGAACTATCAGGGGTGTTCCCAGGTCCTAGAGAACCGAGAGTAGGTACTCCGTAGTGGGTGGGGCTACTGCTGTCAAGGAGGAGTCCGGGCCCGGCGGTAGCGGTAGCCTGTAAGTACTGACTCTCACTTCTGGAGTCGAGTCCCCAAGCCAAGGAATACCAGAGTTTAATGCGGCGACAAAGCCAAGACAAGAGTCGAGTTTTTTATTTGGAATGATACAAATGAAAAAAAAAGTCAAAAAGATGAGGGGAAGAAGGAAATAGGGAGGGTGAGACGGTAAAACCTCCTCTCTCTGTGTCTTTTCTTATTCTTCTGCCTGTGGCCGTGTAAGAGGCGGCAGATTACGACGGTGAAAGCGGCGGAGGCAGTGGAGGTCGATTTTGAGAATGGCGGTGCGGCCGGAGGAGGCAAAGACCGGTCAAATACCGTTGTACTCTACCTAGCAATCACTATCACTCAGCACTAGATCAGCTCAGCATATGGGAAGGATACCTACAGCCTGGAACTGTACCTACAGTGGGCTCTTCAATCAGAGACACTCTAACCTTTGGTGGTAGAAAAACTGGGTTTCGGTGGCAGCGAAGCCAGGTGATTGAACCAATGTCAGGACGTTCTAGGCCAGATTCAGCCTCATCAAGCGCATTGGCACGTGGGGTTTAGTGGAGAGGGTTCTTTCTTGTTGAGTCCTTTTCACTCCTCTCTTCTCTAGACTCTTCCTCTCCGTCCACAGGCTGTGACGCTGACCAGGGATTGGCCAGGGTATCTTGTTCCGTGGATATCGCCAAGCCAACGTCGGTCTGCGGTCTGCGAACCTGTGATGATGTGATCGAGTGCCGATGTCCCGTTACAGTGGTAGCCGCAGTAGTATTCGACTACAAGTTGTTGAGAGGCGGTAAGGCAATACAAGAGATGTGATATGCGGGGGTTCCAGAGGCCAAAGAGAGGTCGAGGCGGTCGGGTCGCAGATATTCACATCAATCAATCAATGTCTTGCAAGGCCACCTAGCCTACAGTAGAGTAGTGGCAGATAACGACAACGACACGGATAGATAGACGTGAGTGAGATTTGGGGGCGTTTGCGGGGGTGATGAATCCTTGGAAACTTAAGATGCAGCAGACCGTATCTGTCTCGATAGAGGGGAGTATCGGTCCAATAGGAAGAGTAGGGACAGATGATGATGCGCTCAAGTCTGGATCACAGAATGTTGTGTACAGAAGAAAAGAAGACAAGATATGGAAGAACTCGAAAGAGATGCGGTCCCGAGGGACATGTCACTCACATGCGATTGTCCCCTCATGGACTCAAGAATTACCTACAATGTACTCCGTAATATCAAACTCATGACGCTTCTGATCAGACGAAATTGGGCGATTAATTACTCTGTCAGGAAGCGAGCAGCCAAGACAGAGCGAAATGAAGTTCCCCAAGGTTCAACCAACCTATTGGTTCGCCAATAGTCTCGCCAGCTTTGCAAGGATAAAACTGTTAGGTATGTAATCTGATTCTGGGCGCACGCAACTCTGATAATGTGATTCTTGGTGTGTGTCGTGATTTCGCTCTCCTCGAGTCATCCACTAACAATTACACTCACGTTTTATCGGCCCTTCTCTAGTGCAACCATTTGCAATAGCTAAAGAAACAGCATGGCCTACAATTGTTTTTCAGCCTTGTTTCTCTGTCATTTTGGATGGGTAGATCCGTCACAAACTGTCCCCCCTCGTTGCATCATGTACTGTTTCATCCGTGTTGATCCCCCGGGACATCAGCATCATCATCCCGTTTCATATCCGGATCTACCAGCAACGCTTCTGTTTGCGGGGGGTTGTCTCGGGTCCTGTAACGCCGTGAGACCAACCGGCTCAAGTTCACGACTATAGGTTGGTTGGTTCTTTCTATTCACTGATGCCTGGATAGTTTCGTTTTAAGCATCATCATTAAACTTTTGACTCCGCGATTAATTGATACATTCGCTTCTCTAATTGCCTCGTCTCCCGTTGTCCCGCGTTCCTTATCTTGGTCCCGACCTCGAATTCGTGGCTCTTGACCCCTTGTCTCTTGGCACTAACGTCAGATATGGGGAAACCGGCCACCCCCAGAAACCGGCCACCTGCTTTTTAACCTAACTACCTAATTTATAATATCTTAATTAATTTATAACTCTATCAATTTTAATTATAGAAACTTATAAACTATATTAATTAATTTAAAATAATAAAATTTACTAAAAAAGATATAAGTACTGCTCTTTAAATAGTTATAGATAGAATTTCTATAAATAAAGCTACTATAGCTTATAGTATTAACTATTCTACCCTTTAAGATTAAATTAAAGGTACTATAACACTAAAATAAGCTTATAAACCTAATTAAAAGCTTTTAGCTATTTAGGAAAGGCATTTAAGAGATTAAATACTAATTTAAGCCAATCTAGGATATTCTATATTATACTAGTAGGTCTAATACTTTATAAACTAAATTATAATATATAATAGCTTTCTAGAAGGCATTAGAAAATATTAGTTATTTGCTTTTATAAATAGGAATAAGAAAGTAAAGACTTTATTAGGAAAGTATATAGATTCTAATTAATATAATAGAGTATCTATTAAACTTATTAAGGCTTTCTTTATATTATTATTAATACTAACAGTTTAAATAATTAAGTAGAAAAATAGATATAATATTAATAAAGTTAGTATAATAGAAGGGATAGAACTAAATAGTCTTTTTATTAAGTTAAAGGATAAGAAGTTAGTACTTATTTATTAGCCTGATTTAAGGTCTTAAATTACAATCCTTAAGTATATTTTAGTAATAGGGAAGGTCTTAAGACCTTTAATAATCTTTAAAGGGAAAATAGTTTAATAATAGTATTTTCTAAAGAAATTAGACTTCCTAAAAGACTAAAAATTTACTAGCAGTAAGAAAGGCTAGATAAATAACTATATTGTATTTATTTAGCTAAAAATAATATTTATTTTATTAATAAAGCCTAAAAATCTTAAAGAACTTTATTTATTAATCCTTAATAGTTATAGAAGTTATATAACTAATAACTTTTTATTTAAGTATTATAATAATAATATATTTATACTTTTTCTTTTAGTATATACTTCTTATATCTTTTAACTGTTAGATATTGCAGTCTTTAGACTATTAAAAAGGGTATATTAAAAATTCCTCTTAAATCTTACTTTTATTATAGATTTAAGTTATATCGGTAAGATTACCTTCTTATATAATTATAATAAAGCCTAAAAGAAAGCTATTATAAAGTTAAATACCCTAGCTGGCTAAAAAGCAACTAAACTGTAGCTAGTTAATTTAGTAAAGGTCTTAATAAACCTAATAGTTACTTAGACTTTTAAGATACTTACTTCTATTATTATAGCTATTTTTCTAGTAAAACTAAAGAATTTTAGTCTTTTTATAACTCCCTAATTATCTATATAGCTTTATTAAATCCTCTAAGTTATCCTAAGTATTATCTCTAATAATCTAGCTATTAGGCTACTTTTTTAGAAGATTGGCAGTTAACTTAATAGTTATAACTTCCTAATTAAGTATTAAAAATAAGAAATTATAATATTATAGATAAAATAAGAGAAATATCTTTTAAAAAAGAGAAAGAAAGTTATATATAATAGAAACGCTAAGTTTATAAAGGTATTAATAATTTTAAAGGCTTATAAATAGATATAAAAAGTATTATAACTATAAAGAATATTAAATTGCATTAGAAAATTAAAACTTAAAGATCTTTATATTTAGTTTTATTTAAATATTTACTAATATAAATTTCATTAAATTAAAAAAATATAGTAGTAGTTAATTAATTAAGTTCCTAATTATATCTTATTTTTAGTGTTTTATTAAGGGTAGCCAGTTTCTAGGGGTGGCCGGTTTCCCCGTATCTGACGTTAGTGGTCGATCACTCGCTCTAGGCCAGTCCAATTTGATGTCATCACTGATCCTTTTTGTCTTATAGTAGGAATTGACTATTGATGAAAGCGGGAAACGTGGTTTATGGAACTTATGCATCTATCGCTGCACAGTTCTGAGTTTGATTACACTTTATCAACAACACTGCCTGATATCAATTACGAATCCTTTGACAATATTCAACAATGCCTTTTACCCTTTCGACAACCGTGTGTTCGTCATTCCTCGTCCCTATGCTTATTCAAGAGGAGGGGAATCCAGACTGCGCCACCAGGCAACTCGTCATCAGGTACAGAAACGCCATTAACCGTCGTCTCCTGGCGATCACTTCTAGACTTACTAGACAATTCTCAGTCAAGTGAGGCATCCAATTCAAGAATCCTTCTTGGAATTCCACACATTTGTCAACTAATCCAAGGTCACACGACCTCAAGTCTCAGCTGAACACCACATGTTGTACATACAAGACAAGGTCTTCTAGACTTTCGGCCTCGTCAGTTCACGGTGGTCTCACAACTAGCTACTATGTAAATTCCCCTCAAAAGGGTCCCTCAACTGGCGTCTTTAAACTTGCGCCACAAGTCGATAGCGCCGTGTTTCTCCTCATTGCCCCTCTCTTCACGATGGACCCCTCCCCCGCCTCTGCTTCTCCTCTCACTTTCGCCTCAATAGATTCGCAACTCATCTCTCGTGATGAAGTCAGGTTGAAGTGGCAGCCAGACTAAGTTGCCAACACGCCTCGATGGCATTTGACCTTCCTAAGTGACTATTACGTGGCCTTCTGCTTGTGCATTACGTTACTCTCTTAGCAGGTTCCAGTCCTAAGTGGGCGAGTCTGCCTCCGTAGCTTATTGTTGGTTGAGACGTACGTACAGAAACATCTGCAACTCTCTCCAAACGCCTCGCGAGCATGGAGTCTCAATATCAATATCATTCCCCATGGGATCCGTTCATCTTGCCCTGTTATAGTATTCGGAGTGGGGGGCTCCTTGGCTATCTCCATACTATGATGCTATTGCACTAAGAACAAACTATAACGCGTAAAATGACATTTGTATCCACCAGCTAAAGAATTATCTTTAGGCCATGACCTCACAGCTAGATACTAGATGGGCTCACAAGTAATCCTCTGCGATTGACTATCATTTGCTGTGGAGACCAAGTCGTGTTATAGTTCGAATTGGAAACTCAGTAAGTCACGCCGGAAACATCTGAGACATGCAAAACAAGTTTCATGATGATCAGATATCTGCAGTTCTGAAAGTCAAATCATTCAGGCCCCCGCTTGTATAAAGATAGTATACATGGTATTACTACGACTTCAATACAGGCTCGATTGAAAAACGCGGCTATATACAGGAGTCTCACTCATTGAGTCATCGAGGCTCATGCCAGCGAAAACGTCAATACTTTCGAAACTTTATGTAGTCAATGACCATATGTATCAGTAAGCTCTGGACGGGAGAGCTAATTATGCTATCTAGCAATATATGTTGAACCATCTTGAATTGACTAGGTATATACTCAGTCCTACGTACACGCATCACCAATCTTGATGACTCTATCTTCAAACACGATGCCCCCATGAGAAGCTCCAACACTATGGTTTGAATCACGGAAAGGCCCGCCTTGGCTCCTTCGTCTGCCGACGTTACCTGTCTGGTCTCGAAACATTTTCGGTGTTGGTGTTTCATGACGTGCACTGGGGAGTCTCTGATAAAATATGTAAGTCTGCACTAATGACGATAGTATTTCACGCATACCTAAACTTAGAAGGAACTGCTACATTTAGATCTCTTGATATAAGAATAGAATATCACAAAATTGATTGTATCTTGAGCTATACTGGTCTTGAATTTCAAGGCCAGTCACCGCATCACACGATGAAATTACGAAGTCACCTTCTAGTAAGCTTATCTAGACACAATTACCTGCCAGAATGTGAATATATTTACTCACTGAACAGCTATAATTTTATTGGATAGGATCTATTCCGTACAGTGGTTATGTCAACCCAGAGTGAACAAATAACATGTCCCCCATCAGGATGGAGCTATGTCACTAACGAATGCCAACCTACAGGCCACTTTATAGATTGTAGTCCCAGAGAGAAATGTCCACGATCTGTTCTTAGAGTCTTGAACCATCTAACCTTAACTCGCTTGCTTGAGAGGTCCGTGATCGGGTTCTATGGGATGAGCGATGCAGCTTTGCCATTACGGCCACCATTCGTTACTGTGTTCAACAAAGCCCTGGACCTTGGATATTTGTTGCATGTTATATAGCTTGAAAGCTCTTTTTCGTGATTAAGTGCTGGCGGGGTTCCTAGCCTGTCTTTTCTCTATTTGACTCACATTAGCATTCTGCCTCAGCACAATATGCATTAAACTCCTTGAAACTGGAACACACAAGTATAAGACCGCTATAATGATCATACATTTGTATAATTAGTGCTGATTCATTGTCGGTTCAGCTTTGTTTGTGTAGATCATGCTGTGTTATCGCCACGACTCGACATGTCTAACATTTCTCATCCTCCCGGCGTTTCAACTCGATGTACCTTCTAGTAACTTAGCAATCCCGTGCTCACAATCACTCTTGTTGACTTGAAGAAGCTCCAGGACCAATGTAGTGTATGTAATATTGACGTCTGGTTGAAACCTTGGATATGTTGAGCTCTATATATGAGTTTCTCGCGTACAGGGTAGTTGGTATTAGATGTTACAATTCATGGTTCCAGGTAACTTGAGCGGCAATGTAGATATAATTACTCTATAGGTGAGGCACTATGCTTAAATATACTGATTGCGACGTTGCGGGCCTCGTGTGTGGGCGTTGGCTGTGTTCTTGGGCGAGGAAATATTGTATTCAGCGAACTTGGTTTCAGAGACCTAAGCGTCGTACGCAACTTCTACTTAAACCAGAATATTACCGAAATAGTGACCACTGGAAAGTAAGCTGTATTAGGAACTAGTTACGGCAGTATCAATTTTTATCTTGGGTATGGTGTATCAGCTTCGTCTGATATTTCATTACACCAACTTTCACTTCCTGGTACAAAACACCATATCGAAGTTTCGTGATGTGTGACTTGGTGCCATAGTTGACTGCGGGAAAAGGCATTAGTGCAGGTACAATGAGCTTTGACCTATGAAATCGATCAGTTATGACCAAGTCCACGATGGTAGCTCCCATGCTGCTGCATGCTTATTCCGACAGCACATCCGGCAGCACCTCGTGCTTCCCCGAAGCATGCCAATGCCCCGCCATGGCCCGGTACGATCTGGGAACAAAAGAGCTTCGTTAATAGCCGTCCATACGAAATATATATGTATGTGCTTACGACACAAGAGAGAAGTTCCGACGGAGACATTGCACGAGCGGTTATAAGCGTCTTGAGGCAGACACTTGAGATCCGAATGGCTTCTTTGCACTCACAAATTACCGTCTCAAATAGCAGCCTTCCTACTCCCTCAACATGGCTCATACTTGTGTTGTATCTGACTACCTATATTGGAAGCTTAAGTTGACAAGAACTGCCTACAAGTCAGTACAGAAGTCTTACAGTATGCGAGAAAAGAAGGCTCAATGGAGGTTTGATGACCAGGAGCGACAGACAAATTTGCATGTGAGTATAAAGGCATCGAATATAGCTTCGCATCGGAGAGTACGAGCTCACTGTCTGGTAGACGACCTTATATTAGAATCCTGTTTGAGGAACTCTGGATGGAGACTTCATACTTGATGCGCCGACCCATGGTTTGAACGAGCTGCCCTTTCCTGCCGACTGACATGTGCAAACGTCCTCATGCATAAGGATGCCGGGTGAATGACACCAAGGCCGTCAAGCCATTGGGCTTCTTATCTATGTATTCCTTTCATCGAGGCCTGCCACTTGAATCGAATCAAGGCCAAGGTGCATATAAATGAATGCAACAGTATAAATTCTTGACTGGAAACTCTTCGAATATGTTAGTTGCGCCAACGTAGATGTTATCTGATCTATATATGAACCATATTGAACAAGAGGCTGAGGATTCAGTACAACGGCGGGATTTTGACCAAGTTGACGTTACAGAGCGACAAGGAAAAAGTAGTCTATCTGGTTTGGAGATGTGACCGTCAAGATTCAACCCTGTCGACGTTGGTTTAGCAAATGCTCCGTGCTTCAATCGTTTCTCCCCTGTCTGTCTAGCTAGCCACCCTGGCCTCCGAGTAAAGCTAGGGTTATCCCGGCTCCTCCACAAGTTTCGTAGCACTAAAAGAATAACGGCATGAAGATCGGCTTCGTCTTCCAACATTTTGAATGTGATATCACCACGCATTGTGAATATGGCCTCTCTTGAGGCACAGCTTTGATATATCGGACCAACAACGTCCGGGGCCGTTTCTTGTCACTGCATGGTGGCGAGGTTACTCAAGATCTGCGAATGAATGAAAAAAATACCTCGAGCATGCGCCCATGAAAATGCCAATGGCTCCATAGCGGCAAATCAAGGTGTAAATGTGAGAGGGTTCAACAATAAACGAGCGGCATCAGGATCAGGGTGCAGTGGAGATCCCTGCAGTCTTGTCTTGATGGACAGACTCCCTCCGAGAGAGCCTGTCTTGAAAAATGCTGTAAACAAAAGGTCTGACCCACCATGCATTATCGATTGGCTTTGATTGAATAATAGCACTCTTGCTACCTGTTGCGTTGCAGGTAATGGTAAGTTGTCTTTGAGCTCTTGATGCCATTCGAGATTGAATTGCAGGCAAGCAACCTCAAGCGCAGCAGTAGGAGCACAGCAGCACCTTTTTTGTGAACAGCTGCAGACTGAGTGACAGTTATGTCTCAACATAGTGGTCAAAGCAACGCTACTTGGATTGGATGTTCTGAGTTGCTACGTTAGATAGCCAAGCAAAACTTGAGACCTACAGGAGCCAACCAGCGAGAAATATGGCCGATGGTCTGCAGTAGTCTGCAGGACGATAACTATTGCCGAAACTGTCGAGCTGCGTTGCGCCGCGTAGAACTTGACTCGACCTTAGACCAACAGATGCTGGCTGATAACTAGGAGTTGATTGAAGGCTCCTTACAGGACAGACGTGCGTATAATATCCACATGCTGGAGCGCACGCGCCAGCCTCTGTGAGCCTAGATCACATATGGTATGGGTTCGGGATCTGGCGAGCTTGATTTGCTTGTCCAGTGTCGACTGAGCAACAATTACAGTGGCTCTTCGCTGACAGTGGGGTCGATTCGACGAGGAACGAACGGCTGACCCATTCTGCGCCAGGCGTAGGAGAATGAATCGACGGATCATTTTGCGGCTCATCATCGATCACGAAGGACTGGGACAATGTGCAGTCGACAAAGATGAACCAATTGGAGTATATCATGACCGACATGCCACTAGGCCTCGTTGCTATCGATTTCCGCATGTGCGCAAGTAGGTGGTAGTGCTGAGCTATTTTTGCATTGGATGCAAATTGAGCAGACCTTCGTCGTGTCTGTAGTTCCCTCTTATGGCTCAAACCAGTGGTGTTCATTTGGCCCCAGGCGTTGTGGCACCGTCTTGGCTGTCGTACATGATACTACACGGAAGACCCTTGTGGTGCCTGTCTCAAGCAAAAACCAACAACAGGCCATGTGGGTTCGAGCATCGCGAAGAAGTAGCAGGTCCGGGTATGGTGTGATTTTACGGGTTTAGTTACCATCTGCAATTGCGTACGACTCCTCCAGACCTTATGCCCGTATCGTCAGCAAGGAAACTCCAGCGAGGACCAACCGCATAAAAGTGCAGCTTCATCATAAGAGGGGTCCAATCTAAGAAACAGAATTCAGTGATTTGCTGGGGTAATCATAAAAAAGAACAGCCACAAACGGCCAGGAATTCCGCTTTCCAAGCAGAACAGCCATAAACGCAGCGAAGCAAAACAAGGCTGTGTTCTGATAGACAGCGTAGTGGCATATTGTACCAAGCCATCCATACAGTGACATCTGTCATATTACACCAAGACTTGGTATCTCAACAGATAGCAGCTAGCCACAGATCATCGGCTTTTGGTGCGTTGCACCGTGCACTGACTCTCAAAGCTGCCGATGTAGGTAACACAACCATCATGACTGGAAGAGAGAGACAAGGGGCCAGCGGAGATGATGCAGAAGCAGACTCTTGGCTCTTCTCGGAGTCTTTCAAAATGTAAATCTCATCAGCCAGCCGAAGCCGAAGAGGATCCGCAGCGTTGCAACCCTGTCGCCTCTGTTTAGCTGCCGGGTTGGTCGATCTGCGGTTTTGTAGTGTCCGCTGGTCGGTTGTTTTCTCCAGGCCGGTTTCCTCCCACCGAGCATAATCGGCCGCGGGCCCTTACGAGTTCCATTGGAGGTAGGCGACGCAACGCGGCAGCCGTTTATGGGCGGAGCGGATCCAATCTTGACGACTCGAGAAGGCGAGACAATGCGAAGTGATGTGATAATGCGTTTCCTCTGGCCACTTCATACATGCACTGTACTCTCTGGCTGTCCTCTCATTGTCTCTTCCTGCGTGGATAGGGCACGGGAATCCTCTCTGCACCACAAGCGACTTTATTACTTGACTCGGAGAAAGATATCCATGCTGATCCATGGTGGTTGATGTGGAGGTGCATGTTGGCGATAAAGAAAAGCAAAAAGAATTCGTAACATCACAACGGATGTTTGAGTGTATCAGGTTGTTATCTAGACGATGGGAGTGACACATCTGAATCATTATCGAGGTACCTCAGCACGAATTCGATGAAGCCACCAAGATGTCAATTATCAGCTAGGAAAATTAGAAGACGTGAGTTATGCAACCAGGAAAGACACATAGGTAGGCGCATTACATTACCTGGGCCTAAGTGCTAAGGTGGGTTCCCCACCATTTCTTTCCTCGACAACTAAGCTAACGTTGACCAGACAGGGACCTCGGATTTGAGGTTATCTGCACCTTCTGCACCACTTTCCTCCGGACTATCCATGATTCAACCTACAGGAATCTGCCCAAAGAAGATAGAAACTCACTAGTGCTGCTCCTCCCCCATCTTGTCGATTGCACTTACCTCGAGATCAAGATTGATCTTAGCATGGACCTTCCTTGCCCGTAGTCACCTCAAATGAGTTTATCTCATTGCCACGGAAGGAATCAGCCGTCTTCCGCTCAGCTCCCTTGTACATTGTGTGATATCGCTTCTTCGACCTACATGCTGCATCTTCTCCATACATACGCTAACATCTCCATACTTCGTCCAGTAGCTGGCGCGCATCAGGGCCCAGTTCCTGCATTCAAGGATTCTTAGCCTGCACGTCCATGATATCCGATATCGAAGACAGTCCTCTGTACCTCGTACAGTAGCTCGCTCGCCAATTGTCCCTCCAGTCAGTGGCCCTTGGTTGGCCAATGGATCAGTGATGTTCTCCTCATCTGTCGATATGCAATCTCGAAATACATATACGTACGTAGCTGTATCCAGCCTCTCACAACTGCAGCAGCAGAACTGCAATTTGCTCATTTGTCCAATGCATTCCACTGGATTCATTCTGAACCTCAGATGCAAGATGCAAGACAACCACCTCTTGCTTCTGATACGATGAGCCGGCCTGTCGCACCACAGGCGAGCGGCTAATGGACTGGCATATCTCCAAGTCAGGTTGTGCTTTATGCTTTATGTTGCAGATTGATGAGTCCCTAGATACATGCATGCAATACCCTAGTTCATGTCCAAGCCGCCTCCAGCTATTAACCCACTCCCCACCAGATCCTCACCAAGGTAATGCGATGCTGAATGGTGGTCTTGTTTTTGTCTTGGCTTCGTTGGACTTTACTCGCTCGCGCCAGCAGCAACGATATCCACACGCTAAACACGAACAAGGTCCCATGTCTCCTCTCCCGTCCGTAGCCATCGACGCCATCGAGGTTTGTGTGAACCCTGCACTTTGGACCCCGGAGGCAAAACAACGAAACGACAAGGCTCATGATGTGCGCCGCGGGCCGAGCAGCACTGGCCAAGTGCTATTCAATACCTTGACATGGGCTGCTACGGGCACGAGACGTGACTCTCATGCGCCAGCCTAGAATCGGCGCCACGATGATAGGGTCTCGAGAGAAGCGAACGGACATGCTGGAGTTTTCAGGCCAAGGCACTGAGGTGCCTAGCAAAAGATGCTAATGTCGACTCCACGCTTGCGAGCCTGCGCCCCCATGCCCTGTCCTGAGTATAGTCGCAGTACTCCATGTCTACAATGTACAGTCACCCCGCTTGCTCAGTTGCTCCAGTGTTTCTCGACAGCTTGCAGCAGTAGCATGGAAATGGACAACAAGAAAAGACAGAAAATAAACCCGTACCGTTCTCGGTAGTAACGCGGCCGGGGTCGGCGTCGAATGAGACTCAAATGGCTCTCAGTAACACATCTGAAATAACGCGCGCCAGTCTCTTTTCTCTTTGCTGTGATCTCAATACACCCCCTCCTCCAATCCCATGTGCGCTACTAATTAGCTACATAGTTGTGCCCTCTTTAATCCCCCAATTCGAGCCGCCGTCGCCGCCGCCATACATGGCCCCTCCAACCCTCCCAAGTCATCTAACCCCTCGCTCCCCACTGGTCCTGGTCCTAATGCAGTGAGCGCAAGACCAATACACCCCTGCTGTCTTGTCCGTTGTCCAGAACAAGATCAAATCTCGACAGACTTGCGCGCTTGTCTCTACGTACATAGTTGCCGCCCTACCAGTGCCACCACAACTAGGTACACACTACGATGGCCCACGACCTCATCAAGGACCCTCACTACTCCATGTTCATGCATGGTCCGTTTTAGAGACGGGTTTTGGCTTAGGTATATATCATAGACCCGTTCCCCGTCTTCACCCCAGGCTGTTATCATCGCCACTACCTCTTTTCCTCCTCCTCGCCCTGCTCCTACCGGCCAATTCCTCTTGTCATGGCCATCTTTGAATAATTCCTTTTCCCGTCATTGTATATTATTCCGGTGCCTCGAGTCTTGCAACGGTGCGACTGTGTCTCTCTTGCATAGTGTGTTTGCTTTGGTACTTCCAGCGTCTCTGATTCACTTTCACCACAACACAATCATCTTGGACGGTCAACCACCATCAATTCCAAATTACGAGACACAGAGTCTTGTTTTGAAATCACTTATAAACCCCCCCTCGCCTTACTCTTTCGAATCTCTATCCTCGTTGTGCAATACCCATCAACAGCCGTGTATCACAAGAACATTTCTTCCCATCGCGGGACCAACAGCACCTCCTCCCACTTCTCAACCTCATTGGATTTCGACAATTAACAGCTTCAGCATGTCTGACGCTGAGACTCAAAGCATTGGGCGCAGCCATTTTCCTGGTCTTGCTGGTTTGTTAGCACTGCCAATGCCTTCTTTCAACTTTTGGTACTCAACGACCTTTTGGTTGTACCTTTTTGTAGGCCTTTGGTAAGTCATTTTCAATATCTTGAGATGAAAACTGCTTTTTTCAAGAAGGCTTTTAGGCAGCCATAAATCTTATCATGGCCAACCAGTTCTGACATGATCTCAGGGTTCATCGCTATCTCCGCCTTCTAGTTCATTGCGTCAGCCATTGGACATATAAGTCGAAGCCCATCCCCAGCAAACCGACATTCACGAGTAAGGATGTGACTGTGGTTATCCCAACCATTCACAATGCTTTCGAGGAGCTGCGCCCTTCTATTGAGAGCATTCTTGCTTGCGAGCCTGCCGAGTTGATTCTGGTCACAACGCATGATAAGCGAAAAGACCTCCAGCGCCTGGCAGACTCCCTGGTTTTCCCCAAAGCCCGTGTTCTGGATACTCCTATTGCCAACAAGCGCCTGCAGGTGTGTGAGGCGCTCCCCAAGGTCGAGACTCCCATCACTATCATGGCGGACGATGATGTGACCTGGCCCTCGACTCTTATGCCCTGGATCCTCGCTCCATTTGAAGACCCTCAAATCGGCGGTGTAGGAACTTGTCAACGAGTTCGACGGGAGCATGATGGCTCTTGGTCAACCAAGGCCTGGAACTGGCTGGGTGCAGCTTACATTGAGCGTCGAAATTTTGAGATATCAGCCACCCACAACATCGATGGCGGCACCTCATGCATGTCTGGTCGTACCGGCGCCTACCGCTCTGAAATCCTCTCTAGTCATGACTTTCTCCACGGCTTCAAGAACGAGAAGTGGAGAAAGTGGATTTTGAATGCTGACGACGACAACTTTGTGACTCGTTGGCTGGTAAGCCACCAATGGAAGACATGGATCCAGTACGACAAGGAGTGTGAGATCGAGACAACTTTGGAGAACAGCACCAAATTTCTGTACCAATGTTCTCGTTGGGCCCGAAGCAACTGGCGAAGCAACTGGACCAGCATGGTAACTGAACGCTATATTTGGAAGTGAGTAAAAAGAATTATCCGCGTAAAATTTGCTCGATCTAACAAGAAATAGGCAACAATTGTGGTGCACATATGCTCTTCACTTCGCGACTTTTACTTCGCTGGCCTTTGTCGTTGATCCGCTTCTCCTAGCTTCATGCTGGTGGGGAACTGCGGACTGGGATGTCCAGAATCGCCGATACGCGTTCTGGGCTCAGTTTATCTTCATGTTTGCGTTCACGAAGGTAGTCAAGCTGATGGGTCTGTTTATTCGAAACCCAAGCGATATCATGTTCCTGCCCGTTTCCGTCATATTTGGATATTTCCACGGATTGGTCAAGCTGTACGCCCTGATCACTTTGAATATGGTACGTTTCGAACAATAAGAAAAACCCCCAGTACCGAGCAATCAACTAACCATCCATTGTTTAGACTTCATGGGGTAGCCGAGCTGATGGAGATGCAAACGATGAGCAGCGACTTGCTCCCGCCCCTCAGCCTTCAATCGTTTTAAAGACACCTCCAGGCAAGGGATCGCTTATTCGATATAACGCTCGTCAAAAGGGACGGCAACCTCAGGCACAGCAAGTCGCATGGGAAAAGAGCGACTATGCAGCCTATGATTCAAGCACCTCGTATGTGCCCATACGAGTGCATACACCAATGGCAATGACGCCAAACACCACCAAGCTGCACACGAACGAAACTTCGATCAATTCACAGTGTTGGGTAATCTGACCTGGCGAGGAAACGATTTGATGAGGCCATGAGTAACGTTTTCATTTTCACGTGGGAAGTTAATTGTCCATGACCAATGGTTAAATGGAACAACGAAAATCTTCCTACCTCTTCTGTTTTCTACTTCTTGCACACCACACCACAGCCACCACAAAAAAAAAAAGGACGGATTGGGGACACAGATGAGAGGCCTTCCAAGAGGCCGGTTGGGCAAAAGTTCTTGCTTCTTAGGGGGATGATGATTATGCTTTTCCAGTCGACGGCCGCTGACGAGGTTGAGAGTGTCACCTCCTTGGGATGAGATATTTCCGAAGCAGATGAAAGACACGTGGTAACCTGAACAGCGAGCTTTGCTGGACCAAACATTTTTGGTGGGAAAGCAGTCAAGGCTATCATGAATACTAGCTTTTTGACTTGCTAACAAAAACCCGAGCAAGAGTCATCTTCCCTCGTTTTGTAACAATTTGGGATCATTTGGGACTACGGGTGGAGGCTATTCTAGGTGGTGTGTGAGATTCACAAAGGGTACACAAAGCATAGCTAGCTTTAAAGCATGTGAGAGTGATAATCAAAACATTGGGAGATGTCTCCTACCAGACAATTACTTGTTTACTAATATGGCCTCTGTGATCTGACTTTGCATACTTGGTTCTGACTTCTTGAGGCGGGTATAACGGGCGCAGACATTTCATACCCAGTTAAACCCACATCAAAGACAGCAACCTGTTAGTTAACTAGTTGGCAAGGATAGATACAGACTCAGTAGAGACATTGAGTAACCCAAAATGGCATCGTTGGCACTAGCTTCGAGTTTAGTGATGACAGCCCTAGCCTAAAGAAGGGAGTGAAGGATGGTCAATGGACTGGCAATTAGAGATCCACAGCACCACCCACAAAGTGATTAGTTTCATGGTACGACAGCTCAGATGGTTTGCAGGCAGGCCTCGCTCAGATGTGGCCTTGGTCTTGAGTATGGCACACCAAAATCTTGCATCTGCTCAACTGCAGCAAGCTATATTTGGCTTAGGGTTTGACGTGTTGCACTCGCATCTCGCGCAAGTGCCGGAGGTTGATGAGACAGGTAGCCACAAAGTCAAAAGGGGGATTAATTATCGCATCATCTCTGAAGGTTTTGATGCACACAGATCCGTGAAGCTCGGGATATCCAGGGTCCTGCCCTGTTAGGCAAATACTATGTACGTCCCAGTTGAAACAACGCGAGTCGTAATATGTGGCATCGAGGGCAAACAGGAACCACTTTCGTGTCATTGTCAGGCCGGGTTTCCCTGATCACCGTTGCATCTTCAGCGGGACTCAACTCAAGATGAGGTGCAGGCTCAGACAAGACAGGGGAGTCTGGTTGGACAAGACTCAGAGTCAAGAAACAGGGCCTGTAGGCCCCCACCAGGTATACACTCCGCTTCCCCTCCTTGTCGGCCGAACCAAGACATCGATCCCATTTTCAATCTCCGTGGCCGTGACAGCTATCAGGCTAGATCATGTGTGTCAACCACCCAAGGACCTCGCAGCATAGCGAGTGCGAATCACGAGCACAGCCAGAACTCTAGGGAACAAGGCAGAATGGAAACGTAATGAGCCTGCTTGTGTGGGGAGGGTTTGATCGAGTTTACTGGAGGACGGGTGCAAGATAGACGCCAAGCACAGAGGCTAGAGTTTTCAAGCCAAGCTAAGCTAAGCACTTGTGGACAGCGATCGTCTGCACTTGGTCCTCTTTGATATGATATGGATTCTGACGCGGGGTTTTTTTTTCCTTGATATCCACTTACGGAGTACAGTAACCACAGGAGATATCATGATGTGAGATGGACAACGCAAGGTACCTGATGTAATTGTGGTTAGCTGAATCTCAGTCTGGGGGTAGCGAGTGTAAGCCAGGCTAGGCCAGGATCACTATGATGCGACTGGCTTGTCAGCTTGGCATCTGCATCGTGATTATCCTTCTACCGTTCGTTGCATTATCTCTTCCTGAATCTAATAGTACATAATGCATGTAGTAGTGTATAGTTGTATATGCATAGACTACCATCTGCAACAAGAGCCAACATGTCTGATGGTGTGGGTGTCGGATATCATCGCAACCTTTGGTGCATGATGAATTACGACAGTTGTCCACCATGTATGTCGTTCATCATCGTTGTCGCAATGCCATGTTGGTTCTTGTCTAGCTTTCTGCGGGCCTTGGGGCTCTGCTATTTTGGTGTACGTCTGGCATATGACCGCCATCGGACCGGCTCTGGTTGAGAAATAATGTTCTTTTGCCAATAGCAAGATAAGTATTGTATCAGAACTTGTTTTCAGATGCTATTGCTGGCGTAATGCCTTGCGTGAGCTCATGAGGCCCCTTGGGAGTTGCAAAGCTGCATGTCATGTTGGTTGACCCTGGAGAAACATATCCAAACGATATCCACAACAACTGATGTCTGTGACGATGTATTACTCCTAAATCCACCTCACCAAAGGACCGATCCTGCTTGTGACACCAACCCAACCTTTGGCAAAGGTTGCAAATACCCCCATGACCTTGAATCTTTTGTTTGCATAACATCATCTTACATCGAATTGGATGCAGGTCCCTTGTCGTTAATCCTCCGGGAATAGTCCTTTCTTTTGCAGATCTTTCGTCAGTCAGCGAGTGACCAATGCCGTTGATACAGAAGGTTTATTATTACTGGAGATTCCTCTTCTCTCGTCGTATCGCAACGCTCATAGCACAACCAGCCCCACGGGATGGGACGGATAGCCACATATCAGAAAAGTCACTGGGTAATCGACATTGCACAGGCTGAGCCTCGATCTGGCTGTCGAGTTCACTGTCCCTGTTGTGTTTTGTCCAGTTGCTGCGCCATGGACCACCCTTGCGAGTAGCCCCGTTTCCCCTCTTTGATGGGCGAAGATATCGTCGTGGGTCTAGAGCTCGGACTTCAATCGGCAATAGCAAGGATGGCACGGGTCAATCGCGTTCGTGATGCCAAGGAAACTCCTCCGCAACTGGTGACAGGGTTTGTTGTTGATAGAGAACTACAACGGCTAACAAATAGTCGCATGGAGCGTTCCTGGTGTTTCGAAATCGCATAAGGATGTGGTTTATCCTGCACAAACGATGCCCCTCTATCATACACTGAGACCTGCCGACGTTGAACGCATGTAACTACATGAGTATGCGTACATATGCATGTCTTGGACTTTTGAGGTGCTCAGTTCTTGTAGCACATGAATAAATCACATATTTCTGCTCAGGCGGCCCGGAACCCGATGAGGTGATCGAGATGCTGAAGTATTGGCTTGATTATCTGCATCCTGCCGCAAGTGCTGGTGGCCATAGTGGGCGAATCATCGAGAAACGGCCATGCCTGTCGAGGTCTAACGAATTATCTCTCATGTTCAGTGTTGGTTGGTGATAGGTTTTGGTGCAAGGTCGAGATGCCTAATCGAGTGATAGCAACAAGCAATGGTCAAAGCTTCTCATGGCTGATTGCCTGATGAGGCAACTTGAGATCTCGTACCAAGCGGGATCTAGATGACTAGATAGGTACACGGTACATCATTTCCCTCCCTGAGGCGATGCCTACTATCTTTGGGTGCTACGTAGGTTAGTAGATTGCAAGGCACTCACTCTAGGAACTCAGGTAAGGTAGGTAGACAGGTAGGTAAGATTTGTGAGGAGCCAGTTCGATCGACTCGGAAAGTAGTTCGCAGTACGTACCTATCTTCCCTTTGGCTGTTCATTAGGCAAGGACTTGATTGATTCATCAATCTCCGTTCTCTCTTCCCATCTCCATTCTTCATCCCTACAAGCTCCTCTTCTGCTACTGTAGAGATGGCGCAAGAAAAGACCCCGGCCGCGATGGCGTCTGACGATTATCGACCCTCTAATGCAGTTCTAAGATCGACAAGTCTGTTCGCTCATCGCCCGTCAAGTGTACACCCACCATCCATCCCCATATGCTTAGCTGCAGCTCGCTATCGGCCGGAGGCGTCACATCGTCAAATGCTTACCCATGACCAGCAAAGGGACGTCTTGGTGTGAACCCTGTTGTTTTCTCAGGCACACCAACGCAATCAGAGCCAAGAGTTTATACTACAGATTCCGTCCCTTCCCGGAAGAAATGTGGCATAGAGACTGTGCCCATTGCTTGTGGCCACAGCCAAGCTCAATGTATCGACTGCCGTGCATTGTTGAAACGAAGCAGAACGAGGAAGAATAGATATCGCTTTGGAAGGAAGCCGGCTCTGCTTGACTTCTGATCTCTTCCGGCTGCCGCAACTCGCCTATCACGTCGGGCAGATGTATGGTCTCATGCGTTAATTACTTGGCCATGACTGTCACTGGCTCACATATAACTCTGCAAATGCACTGAATTACTCGCGGTCTTTTGTTATGCGCCGTTTTCACAAAGCCCACCCGAAAACGGTGGGCTTAGGTGCGGAGGTCCGCTTCAAGTCGCAAAGCCGCAATAGCCGCCGGGCCGGTCCATTTCAACATGGACCCTGGGTGAAACTTTATGTGTCGCTGTTGTGAGGGACCTCATCCACGTTTACGCATTATCAAGACTCGATAGACAAGTATGCGGACTGGGGTTGAGCAAGTCTACGGCGCAGAAACTGCTAACCTACCTAGTAGCGAAATGTTTTCTCTTTCATCTACTGTTTATGCAGGTTGTTGTCTCAAAATCGACTGTTGAACATCCAAACTGCGCTACCTGAAGAACCTAGCCCAAAATACACGCGATAGATTTTAGTGCCACCAAGAACCCTGGCAGCGTCAGGCCAGGCTAGAGGGCCGCACTACAGGTGTGTTTATATCATCAGCGTCCGAGCGTGCATCCTGCGGGCCATGCTTGCGTCGCGCCGTCCTTCTCCACTTGCTAAACCAAGCGAAGTTGGCATTCTGGAGGGTTCGTGTCGACAACACATCGAACATTTGTGGGGGAGGGGACCACGATAGGCTGGGAGCGAGCAGGTGGCAGATAGGCACGGGCTTGTTCTTTGACCACCATCGTGATGCTAGCCCAGCTCCAGATGTCATAGCTTTGATCTCTTGTCAGCGATCTTGTGGGCACATCGCGTGATATCCGATGCAGAGACCGTCTGAGACATGTGAGGGCCGGAATCGTCCCCTCGGCCATTTTCTACATCAATAACGCCTTCTAAATAGGGTTGGTCTCCCGCACCAAGAAGACTACTGATATATGAATCAGCCGAGGCAGGTTTTAACACCATGATATGCATTATCGAAACCTGGGGTAGTTGAGTTATGCCTCGGGCATGGCGATGCAAGGTCGCTATCAAAAACAGATTAAGCAATAAAATATAACAAAGTACAAAACGTGATATGACCTTGGCCTCCTTTATATACTATCGTTCGAAGATCAAATATGGATCTTCTCCTATGAATTCACCATGCACGGATAATATGGCGATCGCTTCAGTCCACGGCTCAGTTTTCAGGCTCACAAAGGACGTTTCTTGTTTACGATAAGTAATTATACAAAAACAGTCTATTTTCATGACCATATCACACGCTGCAATGACTCAAACGTTCCCTCTACATAACATTTCTTTGAGATTTTTGGTCGACAGATTCACACCTTTCATGGTGTTTAATTCATAGTCTCTGCCACACGAACGACGTGATGCTCGAAATACACATATCTCAAGGGAAGTAACTAGCCCGAAAACGCATCAGGGCAAAAAGCAACAAGCAATGGAAGCTTGGAGACATCATGCATGAGCCAGGTCCTATGCCAGAAGGTCAGCATGGCCCATGAAAGCCGTATGCAACTCGAAAATGAAGGGCTGTCACTATATGATACAGCCCGAGAAGATCGTTGTTATGGTCTCTGCGTTGAAGTGATCGATGCCCCTTAACTTCAGTGGCTGCTACAGAAGGAATCGGGGAAGAATGGAAATGTTGCATTGACTCGCCGGTGACACCCAAAATTACAAAACATATTTAAAAGTTTCTTCCCATAGTGCAGTTGCCCGTCAAGATCTGATGTTCAAGAAGCTCGAACATTATCACGTACCAATGCCCTTGATTTGTTCTGTCGCTCCTCTAGATTGAGCCTCCAAGATACAGGATGTTCTGCTTGATGGGCTCTGTAAGTGTGACTCGTCCGGTATAAACATGTGCGACAGTGTCCGCCCAAGCATGAGGATGTGGGAGGGGGAGCTCAACCGTGTCGCCAGGACGAACGTGCTCAGAAAGAATGACAGCAGCCAGAACTGGAAGGTATGTTCGAGCATAGCTGAGACCTAAGAAAAGTTAGACTTGGTTCGCGGAGCCGTAATGTTGAGGTTCAAATTCAAGCACTTACGTATAGAGACAGGGCCGCAACCTTGGCGGGAGCCTCTGCGCTCAAAAGCCGGCGAGGGCTTTGCATCTACTCTAGGAAGAACACCGTGGGAATGACGTCTCTCGTGAGAGACTCCGGGGGAGGATGCTCGAGAGCTGACAGAAGGAGGTTGCAGAGTGACAACTGATGCACGCCTATTCTCTTTATGTCGTTCAAGAGGGCTCACCACTGGAAGTGTAGCTTGTAACTCATCCAAGTCGAAGGTTCTAGCGAGTATAATTGACTTGCGGCCACGCGAATGAACAGCCACACGGGTAGTCAAACGTCTCTCTGAAGGATAGGGCGAGGACGCTTCTGCATCACTGGAAGATAACTGAGACAATCGACGAAGCTCAACAGGTAGCACAAATACCTCAGGCTCACGAGATCTGTGCGAAGCTGCGATCCATCGCCGACGATGATGCTCTCTTTGTCGAGCAAGGTGCATGGCTCTGGCGTGAAGAGGGCCACCAGGGGCAGATTGTCGGCGCTCATAGTCGACATGAGGGGATTCACTACCTCGCTCTGCATCTGACTCCTGAAGCAGCATGCTCCTTGTCTCATCTGCTAGAGTAGGCCTTTGAAAGACGGGAGGAGCCAGGAGTGGCGCAGAAAGGGGAAAGGGCCGAGACGACAAAGTGCTGGGGCCTGGGCTTTGGAGAGAAAGAGGTGCAATCGGTCTCAAGGAGACATTGCGTAAACCGGACTCAAGCTTGGGAATATCACGCTTTCGGGGTTCTGACTGATCAACTTTTGTATCAACATCCTGCTCCATATCATCATCTTTGGGTTCTCGAAGTTGTGGAAGAGGTCGACTGTGTGGTGATAGGGGTGAAGGGGTCCATGACGGACTCTTCTGGAGGATACGGGATCTTAAAGATCGGACATTGAGACCAGGGCCTGAAGTTTGGATAGGTTCTATGAGTGGACGAGGTCTAGCTTCAGAGGCGACTGTGGTCATAGTTGATACAACGAAGAAGGAGTTTTATGAAGATATTGGACAGGCTCTGGGCAGGCAGACAAGAATGAGACATAAAATAAGGAGTTTGACACTGATGTTTCTGGAAGATGGGAGAGTGAAGGTTATGAGGAGCAAGGAGTAGCCATCTCTCCCATGGCAGGATGATAAATATTTTTATTATTAGAGTAAAATGGCGCTCCATCTTAAAGAAAGGATGACATATGCGCTGCTCATTTGCCCCAACATGCTCTGACTTCAGAGATTTCAACACAAAGGAGTTAGCCATATGGCGTTGGCGTAAATCTTTGACGGAGCGAAAGAGTGTGCTTGCTAAGCCAGAGAACAAAGAAATGCGGCTTGCTCTAGGTAATGGATGCCGACATGATGAGTCTGCGTCCGCGGGACAGAACCCGGTTTTGGTTGGCCTCCCCGGCCCAGCGGACTGAATGAGGCGCTGAGGAAAGCCTGACCTGTCGAATATCGCAAGGTTACAGTGTCTGTTGGTGTGAGGTTGAAGACAGAGACTAATGATACTGTGTAGAAGGCGCATGAGGTTGGTGATGAGGGTGCACGTGACAGGGTGTCCTCTCTCAGGCGCAACGTCTCATTGGCTGATAGGCCAAAGCTCCCTGCCCCCGTACCTTAGCCTCGGGCCCCTCCATCTCAATATCCTACGACAACTTTACTTACACGTCGTTACAACGTGGTAACTTCAAGGCTGACTTTAACATTACCTGTCGACTTTGACAGATCTACTGCCTCCACCATTTCTTTGTGCCCGAACCTCTACACTCTGCTAAATTATGCGCTGAGGCTTGCCGTCATTTGCCGCTGGCCATGTCTGAACCCGGGAGCTACAAGCAACGAAAGGAGGACTTTGTGTCCAATCTCTCTGGCGGCTCTGTCGCAGAAATCAATTATGTTACATCCGTTGCGGCTGTTCGTACCCCCATTTCACCTGCTCATACCATTTTGTGTATGAATAGTTGTTAATTTTGAATTGTTACAGGTAGCAATTATTCTATGGTCCGTCCTCCAAGCCCGCCAGTCCTTCTTCGAACCATATACCGTACTCGCATTCACTGTTGATTTCCTTCTCAACGTTGGAGCCATTCTCCTGTCAATAACTCTCTATTCAAAATCACCGCTTCTTCTGAACCTTCTTCTCATTACGCCTGCGATTCTCATCTTCGTCCTCCCACCTCAATCTGCGAGCCGAAAGAAGAAGCTCAAGGTCCCTCCAAATGCGCGGTCCAAGGAAAACTCCGGGCAGCTTGATGTCTTATCAACGAAGCCTTTTCTTACAAACTTTCGCGGTTGCATGATGATTGTCACCTGTGTGGCCATTCTTGCTGTCGATTTCCGCTTGTTTCCGAGACGGTTTGCCAAGGTTGAGACCTGGGGTACTTCTCTGATGGACTTAGGTGTTGGATCCTTTGTCTTCTCAGCCGGCCTTGTTGCAGCTCGTCCTGTACTGCGTGAGAAAGCGATAGGTCGCACAACAGGCCGGGCAACACCCCTTTCCCACCGGATCGTGCATTCGCTGCGCCATTCTATCCCACTACTAGTGCTTGGGCTGATACGTTTCCTGAGTGTCAAGGGTCTGGACTACGCCGAACATGTGACAGAATACGGTATTCACTGGAACTTCTTCTTCACCCTTGGTTTTCTGCCCCCATTTGTTGCCATCTTCCAGTCAGCTCTGAAATGGATTCCTTCATTTGCAGCCCTGTCGTTGTTGGTGGGCGTTACATATCAAATTCTGCTTGAAACCACTAGTCTAAAGGCGTACGTCTTGACGGCACCTAGGACCGACCTAATCAGTATGAACCGGGAAGGTATTTTTAGCTTCATTGGATACCTGGCGATTTTCCTTGCTGGGCAAGATACGGGCATGTTTGTCATTCCCCGTAACATCCCTCCCAAGAGTACCGCCAGCCCTGGAGCCCAGAGGAACACCCTTCTGATGACCATGGCTGTTTGGGGTGGTGTCTGGACTGGGCTCTACTTGCTCTCCACGAATTATCACTATGGTTTCGGCTTGGCAGTATCCCGTCGCATGGCGAACCTACCTTATGTTTTATGGGTTGTTGCCTTCAACACCTTGCAACTGCTGGGTTTTGCGGTCATCGATACGATATTCTTCCCTACCTTCTATAATGCTCAAGATGCAAAGACGGAGAAGGAGGCGTATACACAGGCCACCAGTCGTGTAATCCGAGCATACAATCGTAACGGACTGGCCATCTTCTTGTTGGCAAACTTGTTGACTGGTTTGGTCAATATGACAGTCAACACGCTGGATGCTACCCCCGTACTGACAATGGGAATATTAGTTGCATATACTGCAACGATTACAGGGGTCGCGGTAGCATTAGATGCTTATAATATCAGCATCAAGCTTTAAGCATCGCGTCTGGCATTTCGATCTCACATATCTAGCGCAGCATTTCGTCGGCCTCGTGGTCATTATAGAGGTTATTTAATAGAACGTGGTCAAAGTACGCAGACAATAAGCTGGACTTATGTTGACTCCATTGGTACACGTCAATGCAAATGATTTCTAAACTTCTAGTGGTTCATGGTTAGCAAATGTCCTAAGCATTGCGCATGGCTTTTAATGCATTTAGAGGTGAGCTGCAACAGGTTTGCATACCGTGCTGTTTCTCGTTATACGTCTGTCTAAATACCTAAGCAAGGACAGAGAAGTAGTATCCCTGCTAGACGACATGAGAGAAGTTCATGCTTCCCAAACTGATCTCAGAACGGACACTCCTCTTTCTAGGATACCTCAAGACAGAACGAAGGGCTGTTCAATCATGAAGGGAAGGCCTCTCACTTCATGATGATTCCAACCCAGCTTGCTTGAAGCTCAGAGGTAAGTTGGATACTACTTCGAACATATGCGAACATCACCATCGCTGGTGACGTGATGGATTCAGTTCCTGCGGAGATTGATAAGTAGTCCCATATGCAGAGTACCCATATCGCAAAAGCAAACCTAGTTATGACTGCTACGGGAGCATGATTTATCACAATTATCGATCGAGAGCGTAGATCGAGAGGGGAATCAGGGCCATGACTAGGATCAAGTCATGTGTTAGAGATGAACTGTCGAGTGGATGTAACGCGATCTTCACTTATGCAATTGCGATTGCGATTGCGATTGCGATTCAAGACACAAGCATATCTGAGGATCTAGGTAAAGATTCAAGGCGTTATCGACGACTAGGATTACTGGCCCGGCATGTTACTTGGCGGGCTCATGATGACCAGGATGAACGCGTCGTGACAGGAAGTGAGGGGTGATTCCAAGTTCAGCTGAAATGCATGTATATAACGTACCATTTATACATGACATAGTGGCTCAGCTGAGAAGGGATCTATTGAAAAGCAAAGGTTGATAACCCATCATGACAGTGGAAGCCATATCTATGAGATCCGTACCAGGTTTGACGTTCATGAACCAAACACTTGGACGTGAAAGTTGATCTCCAGTTCCCGCATCGATTCTCCCGAAAGAAAGAATCTGTTTGTGGAGACGGCGTCGCCGGAAGATGACGTTTGAAACGAGGAAAAGAAGTCAAAGCAACCTTGTCAAGCTCAAATTCACGTCAGATGGATCCCTGTCTGCTTTACGCGTAGCTCATCTCCGGTATTAATGCTGCTCTTAGTCTCTTAGACTTCTACACCACAAGCGCGGCCTTGTTGTGCAAGTTCCCATCGCAAAACAGTCGTGCACGTTCAGATGGCTTCCTGAACGTGTGCTATTTCCCCATCTGCCTTGGTCCAGCACGTCAATGTTAGATAAAAATATATACCGTGGCGTCTAAGTCGCGGGAAAATATAAGATGATATTAGGGTGTTTCAGGAGTCCGTGGGGGAAAAAGGACTGTCTCGGGATAAATGGTTAATATCAACATAGCCTGAGAAGCACATGCAATAATGGAATCAGTGCTTGTAAGCCGCAACTGAGATTTTGCTGTTGTTGAAGTCATCAAAAGAATTTGGTTGTTTGACCTGGGGAAATGAATGACAAGCGAGATTCGACGCTGATCAAGTGTGCCCAACCCAGAGCATGAGAGTCTACGGATAGTGTATGCATGACATTCGGTTTAAGCAAGGTCAAGGAAGAAACCATGGGCTAACCCCAGGAAAGATGCTGTGAACAAGATGATGGCCTAAATATCCTAAATTTGCAATACATCATCTCACGTTAAAGCGCAATAAGTCTTAAGACTGCCCATATCAGAAATTGCTATTATTGTGCCAAACTCCAGAACCCTCTATGTTTTCCTTTATTATTACGCAGTTACAGCCTCAAACCCATTATTCGCTGGAGGTGAGCCATCGCTGTCAGATGATCTCCTCGTCGGTATATGTCTTATGTGTGGTGAGTACCTAACTTAAAAAAGCTCCGCGCCATAAAAAGAAACTACTTCCGACAAATCTCACAGCGTAGTAGTATGTATATTACTCCAAGAAGTAACGTGCGCTCGTGACGAACCTAGTGATTGTGATGTGTATGCCGAGGTGCCTAGGGAAGATGGTGTCGAGGTTGAACCTTGAACCTAGACATCACATCTCAACAGCTAAATCAAGGTTACATTCTGTAAAGTGAGAATTACAGA